>NW_012108253.1:119685-158082 GCF_000951045.1 Mandrillus leucophaeus | reverse complement strand
AATGCTTCACAAATTTGCCTGTCATCCTTGTGCAAAGGCCGTGCTAATCTTCTCTGCATTGTTCCAGTTTTAGTGTAAGTGCTTGCCGAAGGGAGTACAGCTCTGTCCATTTTATTTCATGTTTCTTGGGCTCACTGCCCCATTATGGTGTAAGCCCTTCGATGGTGGAGCTTCTTCTGTCTGTTTACTGTTGGATCACCAGCACCTAGAACTCTGCCTGGCACATAGTGGGTACCCAATAAATATTTCCGGTATGTTGGATGAATGAATTGCCTCTCTCCTTTCTTGTCTCCAAAGTTGGTATCCACCAGTATACTACCCTGTGAAAACAGCAGAGGTGACTGCATTTTAGAGGCCTTGCAGAGGACTTATTAAACACTTACTGTGGGATTCTATCCCCATAACTTCTTAATTTGCTTATTTATATTTTTAAAATCAACAAATAAAGATATATATATATTTATGATGTACGAAATGATGTTTTGTTCTATGTGTACATTGTGGGAAGGCTAAATCAAGCTAATTAACATATCCATTACATCACATACTTATCTTTTTCTTTTTGTGGCGAGAACATTTAAAATCCACTCTCTTAGCAATTTTCAAGTATTCAATAATGTTGTTATTAACTGTAGTCACCATGTTGGACATAGCACAACTTCTGAATTGGTAGGCCTGGGAAGAACAGAATTTGCCTCTAATTGATTCCCTGGAGATGGGAATTTAATGCTTAATTTAAGGGATTAAGCATTGTATTCGATCAATTGAACTCACGATGAAACTATTATAGATGTCTAAGAAAGCTGTTTCTAATGTCCACAGAAGCAAAATGACTTATCTAAGATTCTCCAGGTAGTTAGTGACCAGTTCTAGTGCTGTCTGAAATTCGTATTCAGGTCGCCTGACTTCCAGTCAGTGATATTCCGACCCATGGCGTCCTGACTGCTAACCCTTGCTAAGAACATTTGAAGTAGGTCACCTCTGACCTTTGTTTATGTTTAGAAAAGTTGTGCTAGAGGCCTTCTATCAAGTACGCGCTGCACCGGGTTTAGTAAAATACATAAGCTACTCCCCATTTTTGTTGCTGTTGTTTTTGCTTCGGCGTTTTAAAGTTTTTATTACAGTATAACATCCACACCGAAAAGTACACAAATCCTCCATAAACTCCAACCGAGAGGCAAGGCAAGCCAGCCTACCCACGCTCCCCGCCCCCTCCACCCGCCTCGCCAACAGTAACCACGTGCTGGGAGATTTGCAGCAGAACGCAAAGAGGAGGGACCAGCGAGCACCTTGTTCCAGCAAAAAACTGGAGTAAGCCTAAAACTTCCTGGGAGTTCAGTGTAAATTTAAGCCAGGTAGTTTAGCAATGTCGAGTTCAACAGGATTGCCATTATTTTAACTAGAATTCAGTTGAGAGTAGGGCGCGATCGGGCGATCGCCGTCTTCTGTGGTAGTCACTCGGCCCTGAGCTTGCTCACGCGCGCCCCTCGCTCCGCCCCGCCCCGCTACTCCCCGCCCCGCTACTCCCCGCCCCGCCCGCCGCCGTCCTCCCCGCGCAGCCTGCGAGCGACTCGGCGTTCCCTCGGGAGGCGCCGCTCTGTGGCCCAGACAACCAGTCCTATGCAGTGCTTCAACTCCGGATCGCCGTCCGAGGCAGTTCATGGAGTGGCGGCTTACCTTTTAACCCAGTAATGCCCATATCTTGAGAAAAAGAGAAACAAGGGGGTGGGCAGGGGTGGGGACTGAGGGGGCAGGTGGAGGGGGAACGAATAGGGTTTAGACAGAGACAGAAGTGAGTGCTGAGCAGAGCGTATAACAAGGCAGTCAGGATGGCCGAGCGGTCTAAGGCGCTGCGTTCAGGTCGCAGTCTCCCCTGGAGGCGTGGGTTCGAATCCCACTCCTGACAGCTGGTATTTTTAGTTTCTCGAGTGTAAGTGTACGGTACGTTTTCCTACCTGCTCTTTTAAAAAATAAATTTTCCGAGTTCCAGAATAAAAGCGCTCTGTTTTTATTAGCCACTGCAAGGACAGCAAAAAGTACTCTGTACTCAGAAAATAATTTCAGAACCTACTGGTGTTTTGAAATCTCACGTCCTTTCCCTGTTTCTCCTCTGTCTCTAGTTGTCTTTCCCTCTCCCTCCTTCACATGCAGAGTTGAATGAATGTTACTCTTCAGTTCTTGGCTCATTATCATTACTGTAGGGCTCTTTATTTAGTTATAGATTTCTTTTTAATTCCCTTTCCTCAGTCTCATTCCCCACCTCATCCTGACTCCCCATAAGAAATCACTGCAAGAGTTCCGGTCCGGCAGAGAGCGCGGAGAGAACGCTGAGCACGGCCCCGCTCCTCCTGGGCCCCCCAGGCCCTCCGGCCCCGGGTCGGCGGGTGAGCTAGGGGACCCCGGGACAGGCCGCGCCCTCTGCCCTGCAGATACGGGAGGCCTCTGCTGTGACTGGGCCCAGGCCTTGAAGCGGCGTTGAACCTCTCTTCTCCACCCTACCTCGGTGAATGATGGCGGCGTTGACCTCTCCCAGCCCGTACCCCGCCGGCCGTCGGGTCTCCCGGCCCAAGCCTGCCGGGCGTGGCGGCGGGAGTGCCGGGCCGGGGAGCATGCCGGCCGCTCGAACGCTGCGCGGCGGAGGCTGTTAAGGCGTGGAGGGTCCGGGAAGGCGGCCTAGGGACGCAGGCAGGCTCGGCCGCCTCTTTAGGCCACGGAACCGCCAGATCTGGGTCCCAGGTGACCTCTCTGTCGCCGTTGGGCGAGACCTACCTAGTCCTGACGACAACGGACAAAGGCCTTAACGGGCCTGCGAGGTGAGCGAAGTCCCGAGCGACAACGGGTGGAACGGTTAGCGGATATCGGGCGGTTGGTCTTCGTACTACCAGACCTCGCTGTCGGAAGAGAGAAATGGTAGAATGACAGGCCACGTTTGGCCCACTGGAAATGCCCACCACCCTCTGGGAAGATTTACTGGCCGTTATGGAAGGCCTGTGTATATAATATGAAAAAGCTGCTCTCAACTCCACCCTAACCTTTTAATAGAAAACATTTGTCACATCTAGACCTTCTAGATGGAAAGAGGTTGCGGACATATGATAGAGTTAGGAAGTCACACATCTTGTAAATTCTCATTTATTTAAAAGAAATCGTAGAAAATACATGTCTTCTGGAAATGACTTTTGGAAATGGAGTTGTTAGACGGCCTCTGGAAGCGATACGTCCACGTTTGTTCAGTGGGTTAGATGACATGGAGCTGGAAGACCCGAAAAGGAAGAAAAGAAGATTCTATGCTAGACTGGTCATATTTAGAAGATATTTTCATATTCTATCCAGTATTTTGTGTGCATTTTATTTCTCACTACTGTGTATATAGTTGACAATGCTAAGCTTTTTGAAATGTCTATTCTTTTTAGATATTCTGAAGTGTCTGATATATGTTAGAATTAGAGGTAGTAAAATCACATTTTGTAAATATCTTTTTGTTACAATTCATAGAAATGTTGTTTTTGGGGGAATGGCCAAATCACCTCTTGAGTAATACTCATTGTGTTTGTGCAGTGGTTCAGGGGAACAGAGAGGAGGGGAGGTGCAGAGAGCTGTATGCCATCCTACTTACAGTGAGGCAGGATGAATCACTAGGTCTGTGCATTTTGTTTCACTTATCTGTGTGTATAGTATACATAAAGGACAAATGAGTCCTAATTTACAACATCTAGTCTTTCTGGATGTTAAAGAGGTTGCCAGTGTATGACAAAAGTAGAGTTTGTAAACTAATATATTTTGTACATTTTGTTTTACAAGTCCTAGGAAAGATGAAAATTTGAGCATTCTTGCCCACTGGGTTGATGGAGATAGGAAGGGTTATAGGCCAGAATGTTCACATTTGGAAGACTCTTTCATATTATAACTGTTGTTACATGTTTGCAGTTTATTCAAGACTGCTGTGTACATAGTGGACAAATTAACTCCTTACTTGAAACATCTAGTCTATCTAGATGTTTAGAAGTGCCTGGTGTATGTTAAATGTAGAGACAGTAAAATACCACTTTGTAAATATCTTTTTGCTAAAATTCACAGGAAATGCTTTTGGAAATTGAATTGCGAAGCCACCTTTGTAAGCAGTATAGTACTGTCTATACTTGTTCAATGGTTTAGAGGAGGTGGGAGGGAAGAAATTGCAAAAGATAATATGCTGGTGTGTTCATACTTGGACATTTTCAGACACCATTTTTCTGTATGTTTTGTGTGTTTTGTTTTGCTGTGTATATAGTGTATATAATGGACAAATAGTCCTAATATTTCAACATCTAGTCTCTTGGTGTTAAAGAGGTTGCCAGTGTAAGACAAAGTAGTAAAATTAGCATATTTTGTATACTTTGTGTTGAAATTCATAGGGAAACTTGTCTTCTGTAATTGACTTTTGCATAGGAATTTGTTCAACAGTCTCTAAGCATTACATGTGCCTGTACTTGTCCACTGGATTGAAGGCAGAGAAGGAAGAGTAGAGGGAATGATTCAAGGCCGAAATGGTCACATTTAGAAGATAGCTCAGATGATAACCATTGTTATGTGTGTGCAGTTTTATTTAACAGTGCTGTGTACGTGGTAGACAAGTTATGAAATGTCTAGTCTTTAGATATTTGGAAGTGCTTGATGTATTTTAAAGTAGTATTAGAATAACACTTTTTGTAAATAGCTTTTAAAAACTGATGGGAAATGCTGTTTGGAAGTGGAATTGTTGAACCACGTGGGAGGTGGGAGGGAAGAAATTGCAAAAGGTTTTGCCATTGTTTATTACAACATTTCAGCTTAATCCATTGCCTATATGTTACATGCATTTCATTTAACTTTGCTATACTGTATACATTGTGTATATACTGGACAAATGATTTTATTTTTTATTTTTTTATTTTTTAATTTTTTTTTTTGAGACGGAGTCTTGTTCTGTCGCCCAGGCTGGAGTGCAGTGGCGGGATCTCGGCTCACTGCAAGCTCCACCTCCCGGGTTTACGCCATTCTCCTGCCTCAGCCTCCCGAGTAGCTGGGACTACAGGTGCCCGCCACCTCGCCCGGCTAGTTTTTTGTATTTTTTAGTAGAGACGGGGTTTCACCGTGTTAGCCAGGATGGTTTCGATCTCCTGACCTCGTGATCCGCCCGTCTCGGCCTCCCAAAGTGCTGGGATTACAGGCTTGAGCCACCGCGCCCGGCCTGAGTCCTGATTTTATACTATCTAGTCTGTAGCTATTAAATAGGTTGCCAATGAATGACAAAAGTAGAGTTAGTAAACGCATTTTGTACATTTTGTTAAAATTCATAGAGAGGCTGTCTTCTAAAAAGGACTTTTGGAAGTGAAATAACGTCAGCTTGAAGTGACACATGTGCCTATATCCACCAGTTTGGTGGTGGAGAGGAGTTGGAAGGAATGAAGGGTTCTAGACCAGAATGTTCCTGTTTAGGAAACACTTTCACATATAACCATTGTTACATGTGTGTAGTTTATTCCGTAGTGCTATGTATATAGTGGACAAACTTAAGTCCTTATTTGAAACATCTCGTCTTTCTAGATGTTTAGAAGTGCACAAAGTATGTTAAAAGCAGATGTAGTAAATAACACGTTTTGTAGTTATCCTTTTGATATGAAATATTGTCTTGGAAATTGAACAATTCTCTGAGAAGTACACATTATGATATTTGTGCTGGTTCAGGGTAAAGGAGGAGCACAAAGTACAAAGGGCTTTCTACTGGTGTCCAGTGTGTTTATGATGAGGCACATTGACCATTGTCCCTTAGGTCTGCATTTTTATTTACTGTGCTGTGTATATAGTGTATATAAGCAGACGTAGGAGTCCTAATTTACATTTAGTCGATGTTAAAGATGTTGCCAGTGTATGACAAGAGTAAAGTTAGTAAACGAATACATTGAGTACACTTTGTGTTAAAATTCATAGGGAACATTTCTTAAAAACAGAAGTGAAATTGTCAAAATCCCCCCTAAGCATTACAGATGGCTTATAGCTGTCAACAGGGTTGGTAGAGGTCAGAAAGGGAAGGGTTCTAGGCCAGAATGTTCCTATTTAGAAGATACTCAAATTATAGTCTATGTTATGTATATATACCATTTATCCAATGCTACTGTATATATAATGCTACTGTATATATAATGGAAAACTTCAGTGCAGTTTGAAACACCTAGCCTTTCTAGGTGTTTAAAAGTGCACAACAGCCAGGTGCAGTGGCTCACACTTGTAATCCTGGCACTTTGGGAGGCCTAGGCAGGCGGATCACAAAGTCAAGGGATTGAGACCATCCTGGCCAACACGGTGAAACCCCATCTCTACAAAAATTAGCTGGTCATGGTAGCGCGTACCTGTAGTCCCAGCTACCTGGGAGGCTGAGGCAGGAGAATCGCTTGAACCCGGGAGGCAGAGGTTGCAGTGGGCGGAGATCATGCCACTGTATTATCCAGCCTGGCAACAGAGCAAGACTCTGTCTCAAAAAAACAAAACAAAACAAAAAAAAACGGTGCACAACATGAGTTAAAAGTAGAGGGCTAAAGTAACACGCCTCTAAGCATTTGTTTTCAGTACTTCTAGGAGTGGTTGCATTTGGGAATGGAATTGTTAAAACTTGATGCTTAGGAGTGTATGCTGACTATTCATTGGGTGGTGAAGTAGAGGAGGGGAGGAGGTATGCAGGGAGAAGGGTTCTGTGCCCCTGAGTTAGATTAGTTCAGATAGTCTAACCATTGTTCTATATGTGCATTTTAGTTAATATTGTGTATTAAAGGATAAACAACTCTTAATGCTCAAAGTATGTTAAAAATAGGTGTAGTGAATCCGTCCCTTTGGGAATGTCCTTCTGTTAGTTTTTAGGAAAGCCTGTCTTCTGGGAGTGACCTTTATTAGTCCACCTCTTGGAGCTAGACGTCCTATACTTAGTTACTGGGGATGGTGGAAGAGGGAGAAGAGGAAGGGTGAAGGGAAGGGCTCTTTGCTAGTATCTCCATATCTAGAAGATGGTTTTAGATGATAACCACAGGTCTACATGAGTATTTTTAGTGAAGTGCCTGTGTTTATTGTGGACAAAGTTTATTATTTTGCAACATCTAACCTTTATGAATGTCTGAGGTGACAACATATGATAAAAACTAGAGCTAGTGGGCCGGGTACGGTGGCTCACGCCTGTAATCCCAACACTTTGGGAGGCCGAGGCAGGTAGATCACAAGGCTAAGAAATCGAGACCATCCTGGCCAATGTGCCGAAACCCCGTCTCTACTAAAAATACAAAAATTAGCTGGGCGTGGTGGTGCGCACCTGTGGTCCCCGCTACTCAGAAGGCTGAGGCAGGAGAATCGCTTGAACCTGGGAGGCGGATGTTGCAATGAGCCGAGATCGCGCCACTGCACTCCAGCCTGGGCAACAGAGTGAGACTCCATCTCAAAAAAAAAAAAACAAAAACTAGAGCTAGTGAATAGCCAATTTGTAAACACCTTTGTTATAATTGATAGAAAAGATGCATCTTGGACATGGAATTGTTAAACCACCTCTGAGCAGTATATGTCAGGACTTGTTCATTAGGTTGGCAGCAGAGGGGCAGAAGGAAGTATACAGGGAGAGAGAGATGTATGCAGATGTGTCCATATGTGTCCTTATTTACATTTTGATGATAGCCATTGATGTATGCATCTCTTTTGGCTGTACTATAGGAATACATTAAGTAAGTTAATGGAAATATACCTTGCTTATATTATAATGGTATAGCTCTGCTAATGAATTCTCTTAGAAACATTATATTTAGTGTATTCTGTTGCTGTATGTTTCATTTTAAATTGAGCATTAAGGGAATGCAGCATTTAAATCAGAACTCTGCCAATGCTTTTATCTAGAGGCATGTTTTTATCTAGAGGCATTTTTGTCTTCTATGAAATTTTTGTCCCAAGACAGGCAGGATTACATTTTTTTTTTTAACAGATTGAGTTGGTGTAGTGTATTCTTGGTTATCAAAATACTCGCATAGCTTTGGGATTTTGAAAAATATTCATGATGTGTGAAAAATCATGATACATACTGTACGATCTCAGTCCCGTAAGATTGGATGTTGTGCCTACACACGCAAAGGACCTAGAAGAACATGTCAAACAATAAACTGCTTGTGATTGTGAATGACTTTGTTCTTTGCTTCTTGTGGTTTTCAGTTTCCTATAATGCACATATTAACATATTAACTTTTAAAAATACAGGTTGTTTTAAAAGCCTGTTTAAAAGAAAAAAGAAATCACTGGAAAAGGCATCCTTTTCTTTGTATATGCTTTTGTAGAACAGTTATGATTGGTTTGGGTGAATGTGTTTTTAATTTACGTAAGTGGTACTGTGTCATAGATCTCTTTCTTATTCCATTAGTACTGCAGTTTTGAGTTATGTTGCTGTGTGTACATCTAAACCAATTATTTTAATTGCTGCATAGAGGTCTGCAATGTGAAGTCACCTACTCTCCCACTTTGCCACTACAAATAAGGGTTCCATCAATGAACATCTTCGTACATTTCAATTATGAGGCTGTGTAAGATTTTCCTTGAGATACAGCAGGAACACATTGCAGGTCATGAGATCTGACAATCTACTAATTTTGCAGTTCAGAACAGGACCTGGGACCCAGGGAGCATGATGTAGACACACAGAAGTTCATGTTTAATGACATGTCCAGAAATATTCCTCAAATTCAAGTTTCCTGATGTTCAGCCTGATTATCTTGAGCATTAATAGCTACCATTAGAAACATGAATAGGCAATGTTTCTATTTTGAGCTCATAATTTACTGCAAAGCTTCAATCAAAAACCTCAGATGACTGGAATTTTCTCTTCATCATTCCTTTTTAAAAAAGAAATTCAATCTGATTACCAAGTTACCAAAGCAGAATATAGAGTGAATCTGTTTTATGATCATTGATATTCAAAATTTTTCTGCTAAAATTTCTCTCCTAAAACTCTCAAAATTCACAAAAAGATTCAAGCATACACTAAAAGAAAAATGAATTGATATGTGTTAGAAAGATCATCATCAACAAGGCTAGAAAAGAATAAAGTTCCCCCTTATTGCCCAAGTATTCACTCCACATATTCACTCCATTTCTGCCTACCCTGACATTCTGATCAAACATGGCTTTGAATCTCTCCTTCAGAGGTGGCAACATAAGACAAAGGAAGAAATGGCAAATAGGTGTACCACCTAGGGTAGCAGAAAAAACACTTAAAGGTGCTTGGAAGGCCAGCAGATTAGTCGAATTCAATTCAGGCTGCCTAGGCCCATCTCTGGATGCTGCCACTTGTCACCTACTTACCTTCCAGGAAAGTGACTTTGCATCCTTGTGCCTCAGTGCCCTTCTCTTTAAAACAGAGGAATTAATTGCACCTTTCCTTATAACTATGCAGTAAGGATTACATGACTTGGAATATGTAAAAAGCTTAGAAGAGTGTCTGGCAAATAACAAATGCCTGGTACATTATATTTTTTTTTTCATAATTGAGTACCTGCTTTTATTAGGGTCCTTCAGAAATACCAAACTAATAGTCTATCTATTAACTATGTATGTATGTATGTATGTATGTATCTATCTATCTATCTATCTATCTATCTATGCCTGTCTATCGAGAGAGAGACAGTAATTTATGATAAAGAATTGGTTCACACAATTATGGAGGAGGCTGAGAAGTCCCACAATCTGCCATTTGCTAGCTGGAGTCCCAGAAAAGCAGGTCGTATAATTCAGTCTGGATCTGAAGGCCCGAAAGCCCCAGGAGTCAATGATGTAAATCCCAATCCCAATCCAAGAGCAGGAGGAAAAAAATGAGATGTCAAGCAGTGGGATAAGGGGAGAAGAGGCGAATTCCTCCTTCCTCAACCTTTGTTCTATTAAGGCCCTCAGCGAATGGGAGGGATCATACCGGGGAGGGCAATCTACTTTACTGAGTCCCTGATTCAAATGATAATCTCATCCAGAAACACCCTGAGATAAGTTCTCGCTCTGTCACCTAGGCTAGAGTGCAGTGGCGCAACCAGGGCTCACTGCAGCCTCGATCTTCTGGGCTTAAGCATTCCTCCCACCTCAGTCTCATGAGTAGCTGGGACTACAGGTGTGTACCACCACACCTAGCTAATTTTTTTTTTTTTTTTGTAGCGACATGAGGGTCTCACTATGTTGACCAGGCTGGCCTCAAACTCCTGGGCTCAAGCGATCCTCCTATCTTGGCCTCCTCCCAAAGTGCTGGGAGTACGGGCATGAGCCACCAAGCCCAGCCAGAAACAATGTGTAATCTGAGTATCTAATGGACCACTCTAATTGACACATAATATTAATCAACACACTGCTGTTGGCCAGGCCCTGTGCTGGTCTCTGGAGATACAGCAGTGAAGAAGACAGGCACAGCCCCTGCCTTGAGAAGTAAACAGGCTAGCTCAGATAGATATGAAGCAAGTAGATGAGCATTGCTGCTTAGAATGCAATGGGAAACACAGTCCCTTCTAGTTCCACCTGCCCATAGGAGAACCTCAGCAGCCGAGCTAGAGGCCCTACTTAATCCACAACTTGTAAATTCAAATGCTATCCAAACTGCTTCGGTAAGGCATTGTCTTTTTAAAAGAAAGCATGAAACACTTGACACTTATCAACTGCCAAGTCCAATGTTCTCTAGCTATCTCCAGACAAAAAACAGTTTTAAGACTTGCACATACCCTCACCTAACTACCTTCCACTTATCTGAACTGCGCATTCTCTTCCTCACCTTTAGTTACACAGTATTTCCTTTGCCCAGAGCGTCTATTCCACTCCTTCTCCCACATCTACCCTCTTGCCTTGATACGTTCTATGTCTCCCTCGTGGCTCAGTGTGGGTATCACTTCTTCCATAAAGTCTTCCTTCCACCTTCACCCAATCAAGGTTTTTGTTTGTTTTTCTGCTTTGTTTTGAATTTTTCAGCCTCAACCTCCTGAGCTCAAGAGATCCTTCCGCTTCAGCCTCCCGAGTAGCTAGGGCTACAGGTACACACCATTATGCCAGGCTAATTTATTTTATTTTATGTAAAGATGGTGTCTTGCTATGGACTATGTTGCCCAAGCTGGTCGTGAGCTCCTGGCTTCAAGTGATCCTCCTACCTTAGCATCCCAAAGTGCTGAGACTACAGAGGTGATCCCCACTGCACCCAGCCCCAACACAGGTTTGTTTCCAAATGTAACTGCAGGCCTGAGCAGTGGCCCACGCCTGTAATCCCAACACTCTGGAAGACCTAGGCCAGAGTATGGCTGGAGCCCAGGAGTTGGAGAAGAGCCTGGACAATATTATGAAACCTTATCTCTATAAACAAAACACAAAAATCACCTGGACGTGGTGGCAAACACATAGTGGCACACACTGGTAGGCCTAGCTATTCAGGAGACTGAAGCAGGAGGATTTCTTGAGACCAGGAGTTCAAGACTGCAGTGAGTTAGGATTGTGCTATTGCACCCGAGCCTGGGTAACTGACTCAAACCCTGTCCCTAAAAAAAAAATAAATAAATAAGCAAATGTGGGGCTGAGTGTAGTGGCTCATGCCTGTAATCCCAGCACTTTGGGAGGCCGAGGCAGGTGGATCACTTGAGGTCAGGAGTTCGAGACCAGCCTGGCCAACATGGTGAAGCCCGTCTCTACTAAAACTACAAAAAGTAGCCGGGCGTGGTGGTGGGTGCCTGTAGTACCAGCTACTCGGGAGGCTGAGGCAGGAGAATCGCTTGAACCTGGGAGACAGAGGTTGCAGTGAGTCGAGATCACGCCATTGCACTCCAGCCTGGGCAACAGAGAGAGACTCCATCTCTAAATAAATAAACAAATAAATAAGCAAATGTGGCTCAAAGCACCCTGTACTCCCAATGGTATTACATCCCACTATACTATAACTGCCATTAAATTGTTTTCCCCTCCCATTAGCCTCTTCACCCATGTGTGATCAGTATGGTAACTGCCACATAATTGGTCATTGACAAATAGCCATTCACTAGACAAACAAGCATCTGATTGCAAACCGTTTCCACTTTTACATATAAATTGTTTCCATGATTTATGCATTTATGGAGAGCTAGGAAGACATAGGCTTTTGGGAAAGATGGTGAGACTCATCACCTGGAATATTCAATAGCTTCAGTAGCCAGTACCACTACTGCCAACTCAGTAGTACAGACCATGCAATCTGTTGAGGGCCACTTGGCTACAAGCCTCCTATAAAGGTATTTCTGGAGCTGACAGAGCAGGAGAGTGGAAATGAGGCAGGGTTGGTAAGGGAAAGAATTAGTGATTTAGTGTTGACATCTGCACCAGTGATCCAGCCTGTCTTATCATTTGAGGGAAGTTTGTATCTGGGCCTAGGGAAAAAGAACAGAAGATGGAAGGCTCTAGTGAAAAAAAAAAGAGTCTGCCTTTCCATTGCTGCTTGATGTTTGTAAAGAAAAGTGGGGAATTGGCCGGGTGGGGTGGCTCAGGCCTGTAATCCCAGCACTTTGGGAGGCCAAGGAGGGCAGATCACTTGAGGTCAGGAGTTCGAGACCAGCCTGACCAACATGGTGAAACCCCATCTCTACCAAAAATACAAAAATTATCTGGGCATGATGGTGGGCGCCTGTAATCCCAACTACTCAGGTGGCTGAGGCAGGAGAATCACTTGAACCCTAGAGGCAGAGTTTGCAGTGAGCCGAGATCACACCATTGCATTCCAGCCTGGGTGACAGAGCGAGGCTCGGTCTCAAAAAAAAAAAACCCACAAAAAAGAAAAGTGGGGAATTAAGCTGCAGAATGGGAGTAGAAAGTCTCCATAAAAGTAGAGTTGCTTCTGAGCTGTTCCTCCAAGTGTTGGGATTTTGTCTCCAGAGCTAGAACAGGAAATCATATTTCAAGCTTTGACAATCTACACAAAATAATATGCTCTGAAGGCAAAAGCCAAAGAAGTGGAACTTTCTGTGCCAGGTGAGCTGGGGGCTGGGTTTTGGGAGATGGGTAAGAGGGTTGGTAATAGTTACAGTGAACTTCCATTTTCTTGTGTTCCTATGTGGAGAACTTCTAAGAGTAAAACTGACTTCTTTCCTACTTCTCAATCTCTCTTTCTTCCTCTTGGAGAATTTGGGAGAAGGCATCTCAACCCTTCCTGGACTTCTTCAGGTCAGCCTGTTCTAGTGGGCTCCATAAGCAAATGGAGGCTTCTCTCTGACAGCTTCTTTTCTCAAGTCTTGGTGACAAATATTTGTTTTTGCTTTGATTTGTTCCTTTCCAAAAAACTCTGAGTACAATGCAATCTTTTAAAATAGCGAATCACAGGCCAGATCTTATGTGGCCTGATCTTACTGTCTGCTGTGAATTTTCAGAGATGCTACAGCCTTCTCAACAACAGATTATCAATCATTCCAAAGATTGACCTTCCAAAAACATTACCTGCAGATTCTAACAATGAATCTGTTTAGGATGTCCCCAGGAAAGAAAAAAGAATGACCAAAGATTGTGATGTTGCTTGTAGTTTAAATTTGGTGTTTACCTTCGGCTTTTCCTCGTTCTTCTCGTACATACATGTTGTAAGAATACAACATGTGGAAGAAAAATGTAAGAAAAACAAGAAATTCACAATTTCATTATTCTAAAAGAACGCCAAATTGATGTGTGCTTTTTTCATAAACAAGTTGGTTTCACACCGGACGCATATAAAACACTTCGAAGGAGCCCCACAGCGGGAAATAACCTTCCACGTTACATTTCAACGGTTCCATGAGTACTTCGAAGGCAGGAAAACTACGACAGGCCCCGCTGGGATTCGAACCCAGGATCTCCTGTTTACTAGACAGGCGCTTTAACCAGCTAAGCCACGGAGCCACCATGCTTACTTCGCTGCAAATGAGCATAGAAAAGAGATGATCTTTGCCTTTGTTCTGTGCATTGATTTACTTTCTTGTTACTGAGGTTTGAAAGTACCCAGACACTTCTTCAGACACTGAAGATTAACCTTGGCTTCGCCCCAAAAGACCTAAGAAACCGCTCAGTTGCGGGATAACGAAGTTTTTCGCGCGGGGGAGGTGAGAGGTGAGGAAAACACTGGCGATAGCCTGACCCCCGCCCCGGGGCGAAACAGCAAGCAGCTCATCCTAACGTGGGTGGGTAAAGTATGACCTCGGGCTTCAGTGAGAAGAGGGTAGGAAAGCGGGTAGCCAGCCACCTTTACAGAACACTCCTCCGAGTCGTGTAATACATTTACACCAGAGCACTTACGGCACCAAGAACTGATCCTAGCAGGAAGCAAGCTATTTGTTTCTTATTTCATGGCTTTTAAATTAAACTAGAATTAGATTAAAATTCCAGTTATTCCTTACCCCATTTCTTTCCGTTAAAATTGGGCTCCCCCTACCTGCTTAAAGATAACTAATGGAGTTCCAGAGTTGCTTCTTCAAAACGCAAGATTTGGCCGGGCGCGGTGGCTCACGCCTGTAATCCCAGCACTTTGGGAGGCCGAGGCGGGTGGATCACGAGGTCAGCAGATCGAGGCCATCCTGGCTAACACGGTGAAACCCCGTCTCTACTAAAAATACAAAAAAATTAGCCGGGCGTGGTGGTGGGCGCCTGTAGTCCCAGCTACTCGGGAGACTAAGGCAGGAGAATGGCGTGAACCCCGGAGGCGGAGCTTGCAGTGAGCCGAGATCGCGCCACTGCACTACAGCCTAGGCGACTAAGCGAGACTCCGCCTCAAAAAAACAAAACAAAACAAAACAGAAAAAACCCGGCAAGATTTAATAATTAACAACTTAATCTTGGAAAGAGATAAAGAAGTTCCCTTCCCGGTATAGCTACACAGAAAGAGAAGCTTTCTTGTCCTGATACTTGACCAAAGGATCTGATTTGATGTGTCAAATTATCATTTTATATATATGTGTGTGTGTGTGTGTGTGTGTGTGTGTGTGTGTGTGTGTGTGTACATAGAGAAAAAAAATTCTATATCGTCATGGGGGCTTATGTGTTCCCAACTTATTCTGTTCTCTATTAAAAATAAATCTGATCTTGGGAGTATAATTTGAACAAAGGGGTTTAATGAAATTCTGAAGAGTATCCAAATTGTTGGCACAGCTGTGAAAGTAACTTCCCAAATGAAACCTGTAATTATATTTGGCTTTTTTACTTGAAATCTGTTGTCCTGGTGATTATGCTGAAACAGACATTTCAGTATTTCTTAGCTGTATCAATATTTGGAGGGTTTCTCTGTCACAATCTAAGGCAGACACTGGCATGTACCTTTGCCTATATATGTGATGGGGGGAACAGTAAAAGGCCACGCCGACTAGAGTTTTCATTTTTATAAAAAGATGCAAGTCTATGAACTCAGCACTCACTTTGATTGAGACTCATGGAATAAGCACTTATTATTTCATTATTATACGATTAGCCACCATATTATGAGTGTGCTTGGAGCCAATATAATCATCATAAATAGCACAGTCACACCTAAAATGGCTTTAACCCAACTGTGGCAGGCACTAGACAGCAGAGCCAATAGTATTTTATTTTGGTTTTTCCTTTGACTGGCAGCTGACGAAGTTTGCACATAATTTCTAGGATGTCAAAGGAGTTATTTAACCAGAGATAAGCCTTGGAAGCAAATTGAGACTTTGAGCAATCATTTACAGAACTCTTGGTGTGAACCGTATCTTCTATTCAGTTCCCACTGTGATTAGGATGAACCGTGGAACTCTCACGTTGGCTCCGCTCCACACATCTGAAATTGGAGAGGATGCATGTGGCTGTGTCACAGCCTGCTGACAGTCATGTAAAACAATGTGAGAGTGGCAGATGGTGCAGTTTTCCATATGCCTGGGAGTGAAACTGAAAAAAACTGTGCACTGAAACACAGAGGAGAAGAGTCCACCACTGTGATAGTTGTATGTGTCAACTTAGCTAGGCTATATAGTACCCAGTTATTCAATTAAACGCTAATCTACATGTTTCTGTGAAGTTATTTTGTAAATGTGGTCAACAATCAGTTAACCTTAAATAAAGATTTTCCTTTATGTAGATGGGCCTTATCCAGTTAAAAGGCTTTGAGAGCAAAACAAAGACTTCCCTAAGGAAGAAGAAATTCTGTTTCAAGACTTCAGCGTCAGCTTCTGCCTGAGTTTCCAGCCTGCCCTACAACCCTACAGGTTTCAGACTTGCCAGTCCTCACCCTAGATATATATAAATATATACCTAGATTTATATATCTGCACTCTGTTTCTCCGATATATGCTGAAGAAAAGACTGAAAGTTGAAACTGGAACTGTCAGAAAAGACGTAGAAAGATTTTCAAAAACAAAGCGAAAGCTTTTTTTTTTTTCTTTTTTTTTGAGACAGAGTCTCGCTCTGTCGCCTAGGCTGGACTGCAGTAAGTGGCGCGATCTCGGCTCACTGCAACCTCCGCCTCCCGGATACAAGCAATTATCCTGCCTCCCGAGTAGCTGGGACCCACGCCAGGCTAATTTTTTGTGTTTTTAGTAGAGACGAGGGTTCACGATGTTGGCCAGGCTGGTCTCGATCTGCTGACCTCGTGATCCGCCCACCTCGGGCTCCCAAACTGCTGGGATTACAGGCATGAGCCGCCGCGCCCAGCCGAAAGCATTTCTTGTAGTGAATATAGCTAAGAAATTTGAGGTACCCAAGGGAGGTCTTCAAAGCCTGCAAAACACAGATAAATTTTTATAGACAAACACTGAGGAGAGTGAATGTGGACAGAGCCTACAACCAGCTGGGTTAAAGTCCATTTTTAAAGTGCTAAGTGGGACCTGTGACTTCCAGGGATGCTCTAGCCCCACCAACATGGAGAAACCCCGTCTCTACTAAAGACACAAAATTAGCCGAACGTGGTGGCACATGCCTGTAATTTCAGCTACTTGAGAGGCTGAGGCATGAGAATCACTTGAACCCGGGAGGTAGAGGTTGCGGTGAGCCGAGATCGCGCCATTGCACTGCGGCCTGGGCAATAAGAGCAAAATTCTGTCTCAAAAAAAAAAAAAAAAAAAAAAAAAGTTTTGGTAACCTATTTTAACATAATTAGTTTTCTTTTGAAATCTTACATATTTATTTTTTCTTTCGTATATTCAGAAGTATTATTCTGAGATAGAGTCCAGAATTGCCAAGCTGCCCTTGGGGTCCATCGTACAAAACCTAACGAGAAGATCCCTATGCTACTGCCTAGGGAGGAATCCATAACCTAGGCCTACCTTAACGCTTATGCAGAAAGAGCAGAATATTTTTTGTAAGGGCTGTTGAAACCTTATGAACTGAAAACAAATATTTTCTAATCTCAATGTGTATATTCTCAATATCAGGCAGTTTTACTCCTGTGTAGTAGACCTCAACTTACTTAAAATGCTCACCAGGCATGGGGATGATTTATTCTCAGAAATATGGACAAACCAAAACACACACATATGAGACGTTTGTTTGCTTCCAAAGTGAACAAGTGAACATTCATATGTGTGTCCGGGTTGATGCTCCTTATAAAGCTGTCAAATTCTGAGATCAAGGCCCTGCAGTAGAAGCAGCATGCAGTGAGGAGGCCTAGCAGTTTTGCTTAGTAAAATATTTGAAGAAAAAAAAAAAAAGAACCACAGAGAGACAAATAAAAACTCAGACCATGTCACTGTACAACGGCTTCCAGTTTCCTACAGAATACCAGCCAGAGTCCTTACAAGGGCCTGTAAAGTTGGCCAGAGTCCTTACAAGGGCCTATAAAGCCGGAGGTGGTCTCCCAGGATCTCCTATTCCTCTCCACTGAGCACCGGCCTCCTCAACATAACTCCCAAGCCTGCTCCCACCTCCAGGACTTTTTCCTAGCGACTTTTTCCCTGTTCCAGATCACTCTTTTCCCCTGATATCAGCATTTATCTCTCGTTCATCGCTTTCACTGCTGGCCTTTCCTATCCTCTTTCCCTGTTTTATTATTTTTTTTTTCTCCAATCGCTTATCACTATTATTTCGTTTATTTAGTGCTTTATTATCCGCTTCCGCCACTGCCATGTAATCTTAAGGGCAAGGATCTCTCATGTTTTCTTCACCGTTATCTACAGTGCCGTGAACACTAATACTGGTTGAATGAACGAACGTATTAATGGAGCGGTGATACTGGGGCAGAGAGGATGCAGGGCATGCTTTTCACCGCCATCTTTCAGCCGGCAGAGACAGACCGAGAAAGGAATGAAGGCTACGGGGTGTGTGCAGAAGTAGCCACCAGGGAGTCCGTGCGCTGCGAGCCTGGACCAGCGGGCAAACGCGGCTTACAGGCCCTCGCCCAGACATTACGGGTACAACCTAGTTTCTTATGAAATACCCTGCTATCAACCAACGTGTGGGGCCAGTGGCGCAATGGATAACGCGTCTGACTACGGATCAGAAGATTCCAGGTTCGACTCCTGGCTGGCTCGGTATATGTACAGGTTTATTTTACAACTTTCCTATTCCGCCGGAGTAAGCGACTTCGTGCAGGGTAAATTTGCCTGGAAGTCTCAGAAGCGAGAAGGGGCCGCTTTCGACAAGAGATGGGGTTATCATTTCTCTGGGGAGCAAATTCTGCCACTGACCACGTGGTAACGCCAACTACGTCATAGAAACGCTCGCCCTACCAAAGTCGTGCCCAGCCTCGCCTGACCATTTTGGCCGAAGAACGAAGGCCCGTTCAGAGATATTAAAGTCTCTATCGTGTTCTTCCCTATTCAGTCGTTTGAAATGACTGCATGTGGCTTCAGTTTTAACACTGGAGAGGCTAGGTCTGAGCTGTTCATTGGTTTTTCTGGTTTGAGAGTTCAGTACATAGACGCATGCGCACATCAGCAAAACTGGCACTTGAACGAAGAAACACCAAGTGTATTTACTATGCAGTTAGAACTGCTTGCTCTGAGAGCCCAGACCCCGATGAGTTTCCGTAGTGTAGTGGTTATCACGTTCGCCTCACACGCGAAAGGTCCCCGGTTCGAAACCGGGCGGAAACAAGTTTTTTTTTTTTTTTTTTCCCTTCCTACTACGAAATTCTTACAGTGTGTATCTTTTAACGACTTTTCAGGCCATCATAAATTTCCTGTCTTCCTGTCTTACGAGGTCGGGGCAGCGGTGCTTAGGGCGGGCCTCAGAGTCTCACACACATATCGCCACGGGGAGAACCGGCTCTCTCCGGCTTGAACTCGGGGCGGCTCCCCGCCTGCAGCCCCGGAAGCGCATCCTCACCTTCCTTCGCCTTCCTGTTCCTGGCAGTGCCGGGCTCCCCTCGTCTTCTGCATCTTGGGGCTGGTGCTGGCCCTGCCCACGCCTAGGGCTCCGGCGCGTCAAGGGCCTCAGCTGGGATTCCCGCGCCCCTCGGACGGCCACGAAACTCGGGTAAGTGCCTCACAGACTTTAGTACGCTACCCGGGAAAATGAGGGGCGGGGTGGGGGGTCCCGCCGCCCTCCATATACTTAGGACCCTCCTGCCAGCTGGCCCCGGTCATGATTAAGGGCCTTGGGCCCCGTGAGCCCCGCCTGTCTTCCCGTCTCCAGAGTAATCGCAGCATCTCTCCTGAGCTCCGAGTGTGAATCCCTGGGAAAAGCTGAATCCAGAGGTGGGGTCACAGACAGCCGCAGGCCCGACAGGGATGAGAAGCCCTAATCGGCGCTCTAGGGCCAATAAAAGAAGG
Organism: Mandrillus leucophaeus; assembly: GCF_000951045.1. Lineage (NCBI taxonomy): Eukaryota > Metazoa > Chordata > Mammalia > Primates > Cercopithecidae > Mandrillus > Mandrillus leucophaeus. The sequence continues at coordinate 138,388 of NW_012108253.1, read as the reverse complement.
AAAGAAGGGGATTTGAAAGGATTGCTCCCGCAGGGCTGTGGCCTTGAAGAGGTGGTGACTGGCAGGTTGGACTGACCTGCCGTGGGCTCTCCTTTCCTCCCCAATTTACCTTCGAGAAACCCTCGTTGAGGAGACACCCAAGAGCTGAGTCTTCCTCCACTTTGACCTTTCGCTATCCCATCACAAAGAAAAAATGGATCCCAAGCTTAAGAAATGGACCAGCACTTGTTTAGAATCAGGACTTGTGCCTTGGTGTTTGGCCTCTTACCTCTGCCTGCCACATGGCTTGCTTACAAGTTAATTGGATTAATCAAACGCTTTTATGAGAAAGTTTTGTTGTGCCACCTGGCAGCCTGGGGTGTACCCTCAGAGAGATTTCTTTCTTAGATGTATTACTACTTTTTCTAGGGATTAGCCAAGCCTAGCCTCTCAGATCACATTGCTCCAGGTTCCCTCAAATGACTGATAAGAATGCGATGTGTTTGTTTTTGTTTGTTTTTGAGACGGAGTCTCACTGTATCTCCCAGGCTGGAGTGTAATGGTGCGATCTCTCTCACTGCAACCTGCACCTCCCTCTACCTCCCGAGTTCAAGCGATTTTTGTGCCTCAGACTCCTGAGCAGCTGGGACTACAGGCGTGCAATACCACGTCCGGATAATTTTTGTATTTTAGTTAGAGACGGGGTTTCACCATATTGGCTAGGCTGGTCTCAGACTCCTGACCTCAAGTGATCCGCCTGCTTCGGCCTCCCAAAGTGAGATAACAGGCGTGAGCCACCGCGCCCGACCGAATGTGGTATTTTTATGACCACGACAAAAGAAGGGCTGCATTCTTTGGTGGGTCTGCAAAATTAAAAAATAAACAGAAAGAAAGAAAGAAAAGGACAATGTTTAATGAGCTGTTTTCTTTTTACCATTTTCTTAAACAGGCTGCTTGGCTGGATGTTGACTTGAAAGGTCCATTCTTCGTTATCTTGCTGTTTCCCTTAACAAGACAACATCTTGGCTAGCAAGATAATATCTTGGTTAGCAAGACAATAAACTTGGCCATGTGCTCAACAGCAATCTGTCTAATACATTTTCATTTAAAATCCCCTCTCTACTACCCAGAAATATAAGCAAGTTATTGTGGTGTCCTGAAAGGGGGCAGAGGTTCCAGGGTCCTGGGAGATGACAAGAATTTATCCTCTTCATCTCTCTCTGATGCCAGTTAGCAGGAATACTTTAGCCTGGAAGCTGAGTGTGCCTCTAACCAACCTTTACAGATGGGTGACTGTTTGGGAGCTTATGGCTCACTCCTTCTCTTTAAACCAAATGCATTCTGGCAAGCTGCAACAGCAAACCTACCGTTGTAGACACCCTGCCTTTTCTCATCTTTCCTTTCTACCCCTGCATCTCCCAGTCTCTCTCACTTAACTCCCATGGAAACTCATGCTGCCTCTCTAATACTTTGGAAGATGAAGAACAAACAGGCCCTGGAGAGTGACTGACACCATGTGACCTCTTGCTTCTGTAGCACACAGCATCTTGCCTGTTAATCTTTTTATTTTTTATTTTTTATTGAGACAGAGTCTCGCTCTGTCACCCAGGCTGGAGTGCAGTGGCTCAATCTTGGCTCACTGCAACCTCCGCCTCCCGGGCTCAAGTGATTCTCCTGCCTCAACCTCCCAAGTAGCTGGGACTATAGGCATGTGCCACCACACCCAGCTAATTTTTGCATTTTTAGTAGAGATGGGTTTCACCATGTTGGCCAGGCTGGTCTTGAACTCCTGACCTCAAGTGATCCACCTGCCTCCACCTCCCAAAGTGCTGGGATTACAGGCGTGAGCCACTGAGCCCAGCATTGCCTGTGATTTTTTATTGTATATTAATTATATCCTTTATTCTCTCCTTCCTAAGCTTGGTGTTCATAACTTTCTTCCACGTCTTCCTTCCAACCCCCAAACACGATCTTTCCTTAAGTAAGAGGCAGGGAAGAAGAGGGGAGCTGTCTGATTTTGGGGTGGGATTGAGGCTAAAATCCAAATTAGAACTACCTCCCAGAAACACAGTTCTGTATCCATTGAAAGAGCAAAAAGATGCTGCTAAAATGTGCCTTGTGTTTGCTAGGGATGAGGTGAAAATGAGTATTGAATGAGGTGGCATTTTGGTCCATGGATTTGCTTGCTATGAAAGAGAAAAAACATGGAAAAATATATTTTGAGAGCTGGGTGAGACCCCCAAATTAATCTAATCCAAGATGTTTCCCTAGTCACTAAATTATTTATTTATTTATTTATTTTTTAATAGAGTCTCACTCTATTGCCCAGGCTGGAGTGCAATGGCGCAGTCTCGGCTCACTGCAACCTCTGCCTCCCAGGTTCAAGCAGTTCTCCTGCCTCAGCATCCTGAGGAGCTGGGATTACAGGCACGTACCACCACCCCTGGCTAATTTTTGTATTTTTTAGTAGAGCCAGGGTTTCACCATGTTGGTCAGGCTGGTGTTGAACTCCTGACCTCGTGATCTTCCCACCTTGGCCTCCCAAAGTTCTGGGATCACAGGCGTGAGCCACCACGCTCTACCGAAGTCACTAAATTCTTACACTGTTCCCTCTTATGTTAGTCCGTTAGGGCTACCAAAACAAGGTACCACAGGCTGGGTGGCTTAAACAACAAAAATTAATTTTCTTTGACTTCTGGAGGGTAGAAGTCCAAGATCAAGATGTCGGCAGGTTTGGTTTCTTCTGAGGCCTCTCTTTGACTTGCAGATGGCTGCCTCCCACTATGTCCTTAGATGTGTTCCTCTGTGTTGTCTGTATCCTAATCTCCTCTTCCTATAAGTACACCAGTCATTTGAATTAGAGCCCACCCATAAGACCCTATTTTGCTTTTTATTTCACTATTAGTTTTTTTTTTTTTAAGCTATTTCTGCCAGTTAATTTAAACATCATGATCTTTTTCTGATGATAAAAATGCAAGTCTTCATGCTAACAAAAGGATTGGAAGAAGGATGAAGCAGATGTTCCTTCTCTCCTACAGCAATCTCATTAAATGAGGAGTTAAATTGAGAACGTTCATGAGAATTTCAGTCCAGTTCTGTGCAATGAAGAGGAGTGATTCAAAACTTTCACTAACTTGCTCTGTTGTTTGTTAATATAATGTTATTGGAAGAGTTATTTTAACAAAGGGGAATTGTTATATTTCTAAAACTTTTTAAATTGTTGCCATGTCTTGGGAAAATAACTTCAGTATGTGTCTTGATAATTTCTTGCCCTGATGATACCACTGAAAGTCATTTCTCTCTATTTCCAAAAGTTACACAGTTACTAGTAAGATTTATCTGCCAGTTAATATTCTTTTCTTCCACATGCATGAAGGAGTATTTGTAATGACTTTTATATTTTATCATTAACATTATTTTTTTGAACTCTTAAAATGTGTATTGTTTTTACATTAATAGACTTCCTTTTTTTAGAGCAATTTTTGGTTTACAGGAAATTGAACAGAGAGTTCCCACATACTTCCTTTCCCCCACCTCAGTTTCTCCTAAGTTATTAACAACTTGCACTGGTGTGGTACATTTGTTACAAATGATTAACTAATATTGACAGCTTATTATTAACTAAAATATATAGTTTACATCAGGGTTCACTCACTGTATGAAGTTCTGTGGGTTTTGTCAAATTCATAATATCTACCATTATATAACATATGCCATTACAGTAGCATACAAAAGAGTTTCATTTACCTAAAAATCCCTTCCGTCCCACCTCAGATAATTTCTTCTAAGTTAAAACCACTGTGTGGTGAGAGCTCCTTCCTTTTCGAACCTCCTTGTCCTTTATGGAAATGGTAAGAGCTTTTACCCATCTCTCTGGCCCCTTTTCATTATATGTGTATCTATCTCCTACATTTGTAAGTTCTCTATAGAGTCGGTGACCTGCTCTCCTAATCAGCTTCCTAAAGGTGAGTTTCAAGAATTAAATCGTTATTTATATACTCAGATACAGCATCCAGGCAGTAGCCTATTTTTCCTGATTTTATTTTGTCACCTGCTGTATTTTGGCCTTTGACATGTGGAGATAATGGCCCCCCTACTTGGGATGGACTGCAATGGATCTAACTTGAAGAAAACTGAACACAGGAAAAGAGGTTGTGTGAGCATTCCCACACCAGGAAATGGGCTGAGAAACAATTTTGAAGTGAGATGGAAGGGGAATGGTATGGGGTATCCATTCTTAGGGAAATGTGTGCTAGGCCAAAAGCTCACTCTTTGGTTAAACACTCTCATTCTCTGGTAACATAAAGGTCTCTAAAAATATATGCAGAATATTTGGGATAACCTTCTTTATTATTCATTGCCCAAGCTGGGTCACTTTTCAAAGTAAAAGGTAACATTATGAATAATTATACTAGGGCAACAGGTATAAATCAAGTCACCCTACTGTTAGACCAAGTGATTTTCACTGGTTCCTTCATTGTAAGAGTAGCTCCTTTTGTTTCCTAAAAATTGTTAAAATGATTCCTTAATGTTGCATTTGAAAGAAAGGGAAAAGGACAAAAATTAGCAATAAATTTATGTAATGGCAAGGATTTCTTCAGAAGAGAGCAGGTCAGGTGTAGTTAGATCAGTAGAACTGTATGTCTCAGTGGCACCATTACTTTTTTATTTTTTTTTTTTTTGAGGCAGGCTCTCACTCTGTCCCCCAGGCTGGAGTGCAGTGGCACAAGCTCGGCTCACTGCAACCTCTGCCTCCCGGTTTCAAGCAATTCTCAGGTGGATCACCTGAGGTCAGGAGTTTGAGACCAGCCTGGCCAACATGGTGAAACCCCATCTCTAATAAAAATACAAAAATTAGCTGAGTGTGATGGTGGGCATCTGTAATCCTAGCTACCTGGGAGGCTGAGGCAGGAGAATTGCTTGAACCTGGGAGGCAGAGGTTGCAGTGAGATGCGATCACACCACTGTACTCCAGCCTGGGTGACAGAGGGAGACTCTGAGACTCCGTCTAAAAAAACAAAACAAAACAAAAAAATTCAAAACTGGAGCAATTTGGAGACAAGATTAAAAAAATAATAATAACATTGTAGAATGGGGCCACTCACAAGGTTACAGAATTTCCCAGAAAATGTTTTCAAGGGTGGGGCAGAAGGTATGATAGACAAAAGCTTTAAAAAAGTTACACAGTGCCTGTGAGTGCCAGCCCTAGGCCTAAGTCCTAATTACCCAAACTCAGACTCTTCTCTATTTCCTACCTCTGTGGCTCTCAATCTGTGCTCTGGGCTACCCACATTTTTTAGTATTTTTATTAATTCTTGAGCAGGCACATACAATTTTTCTGTGTAAGACAGATAATACTCCACCCATGTGCTTCCCCTACAGCTTAAAGAAGAGAACTCAACGTCCCCTATCTCTGGACTAACCTACATGCCTTCTCCAACCACATCCCTTTCCCAACTCCCAAGAGATAACCACTGGCCAATTTTTATTTATCCCCTTTTTTTTTTTTTCAAGTTTTGCTATATGTTTGTGGCCTCAACATGTCATAGTTTTACATGTGTAAATGGATCTATAGTGTACCTATTCTTCTGCAACTTGCTATTTTTGTTCGTCATTATATTCTTGAGATTGATCCTCGTTTTTGAACCTAGCTGTAATGTATTTGTTTCTGCTGCTGAATAGTATTCCCTTTTATAGATACTACCAAAATATATATATCCCTTCTACTATTGAAGGACATTTGGGTGATTTACAGGTTTTTGAAATTACAGTGTTGCTGGAAACATTCTTGTGGAGATCTCCTGTCCACACCTCCAAGAATCCCTCTAAGTAAACACCTAGACATAAAATTGCTTTACATAATACCACTGTTTCCAGCGTGCTTTACAAATAACCACTGTTTCCTGAAGCAAATACACTAATTTGCACACACACACAGCAGTACATAAGGGTTTTGATTGCTCCCTATCAGTTGAGTCCTTGATATTGTCAGACAACTTGGTTTTCTTCAATTTGATAGATATGAAATGTTATATCCTATGCTTTTAATATGTACTTCTTATCTATTTTTAGGTGCTTATTCCTCACTCATGCTTCCAAGAAGTACTTGTTAACATTTTTTGCCATAGTTTTAAAATTTTCATTTTGTCCTTTTCTTATGGATCTGTAGGAATGCTTTATGTATTCAGGATTCTAACATTTTGTCCATTATATGTGTTACACATATCTTTGCCGAGCTGGTAACTTATTGTTTTACTTTTACTGTGCTATCTTTTTTGATATACACAAATTATTAACAATATAGTCAAATTTGATTTTTAATGTTTACATTGGTCAGTCTTTCCCTTTGTGGTTTACACTTTTTGTGTCTTGTTAAAGACATCTTTCCAGGAGCAGTGTGAGGAGGACAGAAACACCCACCAGGACTGCTCAAGCCGCCTGCCAACACTGCTGCCACCATGCCGAAGAGAAAGGCAAAAGGAGATGCTAAAGGTGATAAAGCAAAGGTGAAGGATGAGCCACAGAGGAGATCAGCGCGGTTATCTGCTAAACCAGCTCCTCCAAAACCAGAGCCCAGGCCTAAAAAGGCCTCTGCAAAGAAGGGAGAGAAGCTTCCCAAAGGGAGAAAGGGGAAAGCAGATGCTGGCAAGGATGGGAACAACCCTGCAAAAAACCGAGATGCCTCTACACTCCAGTCCCAGAAAGCAGAAGGCACTGGGGATGCCAAGTGAAATGTACATTTTTGATAGCTCTGTCTTATAGTGATTCTACTGTTTGAAATACTATTTTTTTAAATCAAGTTTTATAAAACCGTAGAATTTTGGCTCTCTTTTTTAAGTTATGTTGTTAGCACATAGGACACTTCCTTGTCTTTTGTGGAAAGGGCAAATACCACTAATAGGGTGTATCTCAGAAACTGAATTGAAATAGGGGAAAATAGGATTTTCTGTCCTGTTTGAAGATTATTCTTGATTCCCTTGATTCCCAGGAGAGATTCTCTGACATTCACATGTCAGCCACTTTGGCACAGAAGCCTTACAGTGTGGGGAACCAAAACTTCGTGTCTCCTCTTTCCCTGATGCCATCAGCATAGACTTGACTTCCTTAAACCAAGAGTCTTGATGTGGCCTTGGCAATCCTAAAATCAACTGTGTTAGGTAACAAAACTCAGGCTTTCTGTTGATAACATCGAGATGGTGTCACTCAAAAGAGCCAAGATTCCTGTTTTCAGTTTGTGGATCCATCCTGCTAGTTTTACGGTATTCCCTCCATGTCGAAGTGGGCCTGTGAAAAGCTCATACAGGCCTTATGTGAAGTGTCCACCCTTTCTGAAAATCTTTCTTGTTCAAAACAGCAACAACCTATGTTGTTAACTTTTACAGTGACTTTTAGAGGAGGGGAGTTTGGAAATTGTAAAATGTTATAGATTGTTGCCTATTTCCTGCTGAAAGTAAATGTTTTTAAAAAGTATCATATAAAGCTGAATACAAGTTAGTTTGGGGGGAGATCCTTTCCTACCCAAAGTCATAAATATATTCTTTACTGCCTTGTAGAAATTTTATACTTTTGCCTTTCACATTTGTCTTTAGTCTGTCCTGAACTGATTTTTGTGAAAATTATGAGTTAGAAATTCAATTTAACATTTTTCATATTTCAAAGTGGTTGTCTCTGCAGTATTTACTGAAAAGTTCATCCTTTCCCCAGTGATTTGTAACACTGCCTCTTTCATAAATTAAATTTTTGTGTACGTGTGTGGGTCTTTTGATGGTTTCTATTCTGACTGACATCAATTTGTCTAATCTTATAGCAGTACAATACAGTCCTGATTATTGCAACTTTAGGAAAAGGTCTGATAAAAACCAAGATGCCTCCACATTTTGTCATAATTTTAGCCAATTTCACCTCTGTCTCCAATATCACCACAAAATTTTTCTTCCTTGGAGTGTCTTGGCTATTCTTAGCCAACTGTTCCTCCATATTACTTCTAGAATTAGATCAACAATTTGTAAATCAAACAAACCCAAGAACATTGAAATTTTGATTGGATTTGTATTGAATTTATACATTAATCTGGTAAGCCAAGTCATCTTTACAATGTTGTCTTCCAATACATGAATATGGTTCAGCTCTCCATTTACTTAGGCCTTTGAAATATCTTTCAGTAAAGTTTATAATTTTCTCCATAAAGGTCTTCTTGTTAATATTTCCTGGGAACTTTACGCTTTTTAACACTACTTTCTATGGCATATTTTTAGTTATTACATTTTCTGGTTTTAGCTAATGTTGATTTCAATTTTTGTATCCAGCAACCTTGCTACCTTTCATTCTTGTATCTGTATATTCTTGTGGGGTTTTTGTTTTTTCCGTAGACAACCATATATTCTGTGTATACAAACTATTTTGTTTCTTTTTAGTCCTTATACCTATAATTTCTTTTTCTAATGCTCAGTGTAGTCTAGGTGTTGGTGTCTGCTTTTTTTTTTTTTTTTTCCCCAGCCAGAGCCTCACTCTGTCTCCCAGGCTGGAGTGCAGTGATGCGATCTCAGCTCGCCGCAACCTCCGCCTCCTGGGTTCAAGCGATTCTTCTGCCTCACCTTCCAAATACGTGGGACTGCAGGCATGCACCACCACACCTGACTAATGTTTGTATTTTTAGTTAGTAGAGACGGAGTTTCACCATGTTGGCCATGCTGGTTTCGAACTCCTGACCTCAGGTGATCCACCCGCCTCAGCTTCCCAAAGTGCTGGGATTACAGACGTGCGCGACCATGCCCGGCCGCCTCTCTCCTTTTTTGTTTCTTTTTTTTTTTGTTTTTTGAAATGGAGCCTCACTCTGTCACCCAGGCTGGAGTGCAGTGACGCGATCTCTGCTCACTGCAACCTCCGCCCCCGATTCTCCGGCCTCAGCCTCCCGAGTAGCTGGTATTACAGGCACCTACCACCAGGCCTGGCTAATTTTTTTATTTTTATTGTTATTATTTGTATTTTTAGAAGAGACGGGTTTTTGCCATATTGGTCAGGCTGGTCTCAACCTCCTGGCCTCAAGTGAACAGCCCGCCTTGGCCTCCCAAAGTGCTGGGATTACAGGCATGAGCCACCATGCCCAGTGCCATTAGAGTTTTGAGCAAAGAAATGGCACAGTCTAAGGTATTTCATATATGCGTGTATGTGTATGGCTGCTGCATGAGCAATAGACTGTAAGCTGTCACAGCAATCTAGGCAAAACATGTTGATGATTTGTACCTAGTATGGAACCGTGAAGAGGTCTGAGAGAGTTGGCAGTAAATAATGCCAAGTTTGGATGATTGCTTAGCCTTTCTAAGCCACAGTTTCCTCTGTAACAAAGCAAGAACTAATACTTATTTTGCAAGGTTTTGAAAAGAATTAGAGACACTTTATGGAAATGACTAATATTGCAGTTTACCTAATTAGCATATTGATACATAAAGCTCTGTTGGAGATTTGAAAAAAAATTAATATTTCCCAGAATCTTACATCGCCACTGAAAAACAGAAGGAAAAAAGACGATTCGATTACTCCACAAAACTGGGGCCCAGGACACTCCATATGGAGCCCTTACTAAAACCAATAAGTAGCATATATAGTAAAATTGGAATTACATAATAGCATTTTTTTCCTTTGTAATAGTGAATTGCTGGCATTTCTACTTTGTCATGCTGTATTACCATCCTTCATCTGCTCAACTATTCCCACTCCATTTTATTTGTTAAACAACAAACACTTATCTGCACTTTATGCCTGACAACAGATTAGGATCAAGGATAAAAGAAATATTCCCTGTTCTCAGCTCAAAGTTGAATGAGAGCCGGGTGCAGTGGCTCACCCCTGTAGTCTCAGCACTTTGGGAGGCCAAGGCAGGCAGATCATTTGAGGTCAAGAGTTCGAGACCAGCCTGACCAACATAGTGAAACCCTGTCTCCTACTACAAATACCAAAGTATTAGCCAGGCATGGTGGCGCATCCCTGCAGTCCCAGCTACTCAGGAGGCTGAGACAGGAGAATCGCTTGAACAGGGGAGGCGGAGGTTGCAGTGAGCCGAGATGGCGCCACTGCACTCCAGCCTGGGTGACAGAGTGAAACTCCATCTCAAAAAAACAAAACAAAACAAAACAAAACGTTGAATGGGATAGAGAGATAGGTCACCATACAGTAGTGTGCTCTCTGTTATAACACAGCAAGAGACCCAAACCCCGATGCCAGGGCATGAAGAGGCCTTAGGGAAGACCCTGTAGTATGTTGACACATGACCAACAAAATGAAAACAGAAAGGAGCTGGTCAAGCAAGGAGTGAGAAAAAGCCTTCTAGTAAGAACAATAACGTTTACAAAGATGTTAAGAGAATGGTGCATAGATGTTTACTTTTATTCTTTTTTCCCCCTCTTGCTGTCATCTTAGGTGCACAGATGTTCAATAAATTATTGTTGGATCAAAAAATAATTAAGATGAATAACCAAATTATATCAGGTTTCCGACTATAATAAAAGAGAATTATTAAGTGTTGTTTGCCCAGCTGCCCAGTGATTTATATGAATAATTTTATTTCGAAAACTCTATGAGCTGAGTAGAATTGTTCTCATTAAACTTTACATTTAGACAAACATAAATTTAGACATATATCAGCCTGAGTGATCTAGAGTATTTTGTTTGTTTTGTTTTGTTTTGTTTTTTTGAGACGGAGTTCCACTCTTGTCGCCCAGGCTGGAGTGCAATGGCAAGATCTCAGCTCACTGCAACCTCCGCCTCCCGGGTTCAAGCGATTCTCTTGCCTCAGCCTCCCGAGTAGCTGGAATTACAGGCGCCTGTCACCGTGCCCGGCTACGTTTTTGTGTTTGTTTTAGTAGAGACAGGGTTTCACCGTGTTTGCCAGGCTGGTCTCGAATTCCTGACCTCGTGATCCGCCCGCCTTGGCCTCCCAAAGTGCTGGGATTACAGGCGTGAGCCACCACGCCCGGCCTAGAACTTTTAATAACCAAATTTCTGACCCTCACATCTGAGGAACTGAGCATGGAAGAGTTGGAAAGAAGAGGAAGGGAAACTCATTTTTCTGTATCCGTCCTTGCACCACTACCTTCTTTTCTCAGTAGTAGTTGTGTTACAGGAAAGGGGCCCCGATCCAGACCCCAAGGGAGGGTTCTTGGCTTTCACGAAAGAAAGAATTCAGGGCGAGTGCGCAGTGCAAAGTAAGAGCAAGTTTAGTAAGAAAGTTAAGTAGTGAAGTACAGCTACTCCATAGACAAGAGTAGGGTGTTCCTGAAACACTGAGGAACGCATCCACCCTAGGTACAATACTTATATATATGGGGAGATGTGCTCTGCTACAAGGGTTTGTGATAAAGGATTAATTTTCTTATTATATTTTGTAAGAACCGATAATATTATATTTAAAGCAAAATTTCGAATGCCTTTGTTCTCCAGATGTGGGGACATCTGGACACTCCCAAGTCTGGGTCCGTTTACTAAACATTATTAATTTGTTTCCTTAACCATAAATATCTAGAGGCTAGGAATGCCTGACTTTCTGGGAATGCAGCCCAGCAAAAGTTCCAGCCTCGTTTTCCTAGCCCTCACTCAAAATGGAGTCGCTCTGGTTCGAATGCCTCTGACAGAGATACTGGTAAAATGTACCTCCCTCGGTTGCAGTGAGCCGTGATCGCTCCCGTGAACTCCATCCGGTCTGGGAGATAGAGTGAGACTCCGTTTCAAAAAACAAAAAAGAAAAAGAAAAAAAAAATTACCTCCTGCTTCTCTCAAAACCCTCCAATGGCTTTCAGCCTGGGTCATCAACATGGCCTGGAAGAGCCCTACTTGGGGTACTCAAGAGCGCGGCCCAAGCGCCGCGACGCCCCGCCCCTCTGGCCGCTCTGCTCTGGGACGCACTTCCGACGCCCTCGAGGCCTGGGAGGTCAGCGCCTCTTGGTGTCGCCCTGCGGGGCCGGCTGTGGTTGGCTCACTGATTCCCAGTTGGGTAGGGGAGGCTTGACTGAGCTCCCACCCGGAATTTCACCTTAGACCTTTAAAGACCTTGTTCTGGCCTCAGGAGCCAGCGCTAACCTCTAGTCCTCATTAGTGGAGTTGCGGCGGAAGGGGATGGCAGGCACCCGACAGTGGTCTCCTCAAAAATGGCGAATTTCTGCGGGGATTCATCTTTTAGCTCCCAGGGAGCCCTCTGACCCCAACAGGAAGCCCATGGAGCCCTTTTCAAAAATTGTAGTTTTGAAAAATTAAAAAAATACACAGGATTTCAAAGAAAGCCAATTATACTACAAAACAGTTATCAAACGATTAAAATAATTTCAGAGTAATGTGTGATTCTCATTAAGGCATTAAATATTAAACTTCAAGACCCGTCTTATCACCGCTGTAATTTTGAAACAGTTGTCTTGGGTATTTGTAACAAATGTATTTATATTGTATACAGAAATATGTGATTTTTCTTGGTGACAGAGTCACAGTTACTTCTCTTTCAATTGTATTAGCAAGTGAAAGATACGTTAAATTTCAGTTAGAATAGACTAGAATCAGAAATAATCAGAACGCAGTGTCTGTGGTAAAAGGAACAGTTCATGCAACTTTTGTTTCTGTTACTTATGTATGACTGACGATGTACACTAAACTTCAAATTGTAGGTCACTACCAAAAACATGAAAGCTACTGCCACTAGGCCCAAGTTCTGAGTGAGGAACCACGTCTGTTTACCTAGGCAGCCCCAGGGCTCAGCAAAACAGGGGATCAAAAAGGAGCACACTAATGGAGAAAACAGGGAGTCTTTGCATTTTTGTTGCTTTTCAAGAAAGAGTTTAACCTTTAACAACTTGTAACCACTGTTATTGCAACTTTATTCCTATTCCAGATGAAAAACTTTGTGCACTGAGGCTCCCTTTCCAAAAGGCCCATCTATTTTCTAAACAGCTCCTAGGTTATGAGATCTATGGTCAGCTCAAGAGTCCTTCATTTATTCGGGGATATCAGCCTGTGACTTGACCTTACCTTCCTCCCTCTAACTGCAGTAACCTCTCTCGCCTTGTCCGTAGTTTCCCTTCCGCTGTCTCAGTTACCCCCTTCAACCGTGGTCCAAAATATTAAATGAAACTTCCAGAAATAAAAAATGCATAAGTTTCAAATAACTCCCCTTTCTCAGTAGCGTCATGAAATCTCCCACCCGCCCGAGGATCATCACTTTGTTCAGAGTATCCACGGGGTATGCGCTCCCTACACGTTAATCACTTAGTACTCATCCTGGTTATCAGATCGAAAAAACATAGTATACTATGGTACTATCCGAGGTTTCAGGCATTCACTGGGTGTCTTGGAACATATCTCCCGTTAATAAAGAAAGAATACTGTACATATTGGGTTAAAAATGAAGAAATGGAAAGAAAAAAGGAGAAACACAGTAACACCTGAACAGGGATTTGAAACCTGGGCCCTCAGATTAAAAGTTCGTGGCCATACTGACTGAGCTACCAAGCTTCGTACAAAATGACCAAGCCACATCAACCCTGATATATTAATCTATATATCTGACCTAGAACGTGATTGTAGAAGGTTCAGCTGTGATTTTAATAAGGTGCTGGTAATTTAGAAATTCTTGCTAATGACAGCACAGAAACTCAGCCACAACGAGGGTCCGTTTTAAGACCGAGGTCTAACCATATTACAAATTAATACTAACATCCCCCCAAAATTCTATCTATCTATCTATCTATCTACCTACCTACCTACCTACCTACCTATCTACCTATCTTTCTACACGCATATATATGTATTCATGTAATTCAGTCCAGTCAAAGACTAACAGAATGCTCGCCTTCAGTTCCTAGGCTTCCCAGATAAATATCTCAAATCCTCTCTCCAAACTTGGGCCCAAACAAAACATTTTCAAAAGTAGCCTGATCTGACGCTGGTGCACGTAAAGGGGAGTAATTGAATCACCTTTTCGGCAACATACTTAGGGAAGCTGATGTGAGACGAAGGATAGAGAAAACTGTTTGATTTAGCAGTGCTTGGTTTCACCTGCCTTGGTTTTCAGTGTTCAGTTTCTTTGAAAAAAGGAAAAAGAAATTAAAGAAGTTTGTAAAGAAGCGTCCTCACTCTCCTTTTTCTTCTCAGATTTCCAGGTAGTTATCAATAGTTCTATCCCTGGGTCAGTAGGTTAAGTATTTGACGAATGTGTCCGATGCCTGGAAGGTTTTACACACTTTGAAAACTGATGGATGCTGCCCCATTAACCATTTCAGGATTTTGTTCGACAAATAAAAGAGAATTTAACTTCAGCAGTCAGCAAACCTTAGAATTTGGGGACCGAGACGGGGGACAGGGGCAGATATGGGAGGACGAAGGCGCGGGGGTAGGGAACAGAAATCTCTTACAAACAACTAGGGAGAGCTACAAAGAGTGGGCTTGCGAGGATGGGGATGTAGCTCAGTGGTAGAGCGCATGCTTCGCATGTATGAGGCCCCGGGTTCGATCCCCGGCATCTCCAAGTCCTTTTATCCTATCCACCCAATACTATTAGAAAGTATATTTCAAAATGTCAAATAACTGTATTTTGTGTCCTCCACTTCTTTAACTTTTTATGGCGTTCTTTTAGCCACTGTGTGTAGAATTGTATATGGAGTACGGGGAACAAGGTTGCTTTGAGCTATTTTGAACTATGTGAAACAAATCGAATTGAGAACACAGGAAAACATGCCCAATGGAGAGATGACAGAAGAGGAGCAACCTGGAAAGTTGCCCGGAACCCATTAATGAGCCCTATTTGTGGTATATAGTTTGCCTTTAGGGCAAAAATAATCTTGGCTTGAGAACACGGAAAGGGGAGGGAGGACAGGCTATTGTTAGTCCTGTGCGTTATAGGATGATAAAAATAGGACAAATATCGGGAGAAGGATGAATCTCAGCTAGCTCAGCACGGGCGAATTTGACTGCTCTAGTGCACCGTTCTCCCGTAGGGGAATAACGAAAACGAAAACATTCCGAAACACTGATGAAATTCTTAATGCAGTTTTTAAAACTTTCGACATGTAGGTGGCCGGTTAGCTCAGTTGGTTAGAGCGTGGTGCTAATAACGCCAAGGTCGCGGGTTCGATCCCCGTACGGGCCACGGTTCTTTTCTTCCATCACGTAACTTACACAAAGATAAGGAAAAACCACTTGTTTGAGGACTGTTACTACAAGAAAGACTGTGCTAACCTCTACAACCAACACTTTGCCAGAAGTCCAAACATTTGTAGTAAGTTCAGAGGTCCTGTTTTCTTAAGTCATGGTGCTGAAAATGTTTGCTCATGAGAAGCAGAAAAGCAGCAGGATATTTTACGAGATTTAAATTCAATATAGGGCAAAACAATGACACCAATTTGTTTGGTGCTCCAACACTGTCCTTGAAATAGTCTGAAAACAGATAAATCTTCAGATACTGAAATGCGGGGCAAGTGTGAGAAGGCAGTGTTCATTATCTCTGACTGCCCAGTTAAGGATCCCTACTTGGGAAGCTCAACACTCACACATCAAGACAGAAATTCCATTCCGAGAGAAACATTTTCTTGTTACTTTGATTTCCCAAGAAAGGACTAAGCCCCTTTCCAAAAATCTACCTTTTCCACATCAGCAACCTGGACCCTTTGGTCCAGGTTGGCCAACTCCAGGAATAACAGTTCAGTCCACTTCTTGATGTTAAATATCCCCCGTTCCTTGTACAACGAATGTCCTCTGTTTATTTACGACCTCAAAGCTGTATATCCTGTCGAGTGAATTTTCACGTGTTTTACTGTTTTCTATGGACAATGCTGATCTCAAGTCGCGAGCTCCACGTAGGCTTTGTTAGCCCCATACCTGTGGGTGAGCTCGAGCGCTTGTCAAAAACGAAACTTATTGGGCCTCGCCTCCAGATACTTTGACTCAGATTTGAGAAGGAACCCAGATTTCTGCGTTTTAAACAAACGCCACAGTTGTTTCTTTTAGAAAGGTTGGGTCAAGAGCCCTTTGAGATAACAGTCCTTAGGATTGGATTGAGGGGAAATTCTGAGAGTCTCATTGACCTGATAATTTTTTAATAGTTAATTAAAGGTATTATAAATTATAGTTGCATATAGCTACATGTACTTTTTTTAAAAATTAGTAAATATTAAACATATTTAAAAGAGGTCATGTTCAGGTGGCTCGTTGGTCTAGGGGTATGATTCTCGCTTAGGGTGCGAGAGGTCCCGGGTTCAAATCCCGGACGAGCCCATGTTTTGTTTCTTGCTTTTTAATCTAGCTGCCTTCACCTAACCTTAGTTTCTAAGTTAAAACTTTCCAGTTAGAAGTGCCGGTAATCGTGGCATCGATATGCATTCAAACCCAACAAGTGAGTTGCAATCTCTAGTTAAGGACTTTTTTTTTTGGCTTCTCTTTAGTTTTCCATCCGCTCTACAGAGACTTTTGCAAGGGCAAACGTTTCCGGATCTTCTAGAACTTCCGACTCCACGATTGTGTTCATGTGAAATATGTTAGAAATAAAATGGCCACATCTTAATTCAATGTGCTTATTATTGATTCATTACATCAAAGGATGGATTTAAATGGGAAGATTAAGAGTCAACGTGTCAGGAACCTTTGAGTTATTTCGACTTTCCTCATTGCTACAGCGTCAAGTACTACCTTGTCATACATATCAGGGTTCTGCTTTCTTCTGAGAAGGAGCATTTTTTCTCTCCTCCTGGAGCGTACCGTTGGTATACTCATTTGTCCTGAGCTGTGTGGCCCGGCCATAGTGATAATAATTGACAACTGATGCCTGAGCTCTATAAGTTTCTACTCTATGCCTCCTCCCTAGATTTACTTTCTTCTCTGTACTGATATCTCATACGCCAGTACAAAATGCCGCTCTTCGGGGTTCTTCATCACCCATCTTCCCGCGCTGGGGAAGATAATCAATTTACAGCGCAGGCGCCATTCTGCGCCCGGGAAAATTACCAACTGACAGCGCAGGCGCAACATGACCTCCGACGGAAGAAACTGATACCTACCTGGCCACGCCCACCGCAGGGCCACCCTCATCGCCCTGGCCCAACCTCCGCCCCTGCTGGTCTATATAAGGCATTAGGCTGCCACCAATAAATGAGACTTGATCAGGATACTGTCTTGTCTCCATTTCTCCTGTCTCCTGTCCCCCCGAGTTCCCACTCCCTCTTCTAGGGTCTAGGTTGACGATCCCGCCGGACGGGACACGTTGTGCCTCAACGTGGGGCCCAGAAACGAGGGATTCCGTGAGGAAGAGGACGCGAAAGAACGTGGACCGTCAAGGTGAAACTAAACTCCTCCGATCACCGCGGGAACCTGCGGCGTCAGGGTCGAAGGTAAGTGGCCCGCCCGAAATGGGACAAGAATTAAGTCAACATGAAATTTATGTAGGACAATTAAAAGAGGCCTTAAAGACACGAGGAGTAAAGGTTAAAGGCAATGATTTGTTTAAATTTTTTGACTTTGTAAAAGACACCTGCCCTTGGTTCCCACAGGAAGGAACTATAGATATTAAAAGATGGCGTAGAGTAGGAGATTGTTTTCAAGATTATTATAATACTTTTGGGCCAGAAAAAATTCCTGTGACCGCCTTCTCTTATTGGAATCTCATTAAAGATTTGATAGATAAAAAGGAGGTCGATCCACAAGTCATGGCCGCGGTCGCCCAAACAGAACACATTCTAAAGGTTGGTTCCCGCTCTGACCTCACAAAGCCTCCGCAAGATACCGAGGAGGATCTCATTTCCCTTGAGAGCGATGATGAGGGAGTCAAGTCTCCTTCTGTAACAGATAAAGAAATGTTACACAAAAACAAACAGAAAAAAATCCGGTTTTACAAAAACCTCAAAAAGAGGAAGAAACTAATGAGCCTGATCAATCAGACATAAATTGGGATGACTTAGAGGAAGAGGCGGCTAAATATCATAACCCCGACTGGCCTCCCTTTACTTCACGCCCGCCCCCATATAATGGGACACGTAATGGGGCTTCTGCGCCCACTGTTATAGCAGTAGTAGATTCCGAAGAAGAATTAAAACAAAAAATTGCTCAACTAGAAGAACAAATTAAACTTGAGGAGTTGCATCAATCATTGATAATTAGGCTCCAAAAATTAAAAACAGGAAATGAAAAGGTACCTAACCTGGATGTTATGGGGGGGGTTCCCTGTGCCCACCTCAGCCGCCCGAACAGCGTGTCCCAAGAGGGGGGTTAGTTGCTAGCCGACATAGAGAAGACTCTTCCCCCAAAGACATCTTCCCAGTCACTGAAACGATAGATGGACAAGGACAGGCCTGGAGACATCATAATGAGTTTGATTTCACTATTATAAAAGAGTTAAAAACTGCCGCTTCTCAATATGGGGCTACTGCCCCATATACTCTTGCAATAGTAGAATCTGTAGCCGACAACTGGCTCACCCCTACAGATTGGAATACCTTAGTTACGGCGGTTCTCTCCAGGGGAGATCATTTGATTTGGAAGTCAGAGTTTTTTGAAAATTGCAGAGACACAGCTAAAAGAAATCAACAGGCAGGAAACGGTTGGGATTTTGATATGTTAACTGGTTCAGGAAACTATGCAGACACTGAGACCCAAATGCAATATGATCCTGGCTTGTTTTCACATATCCAGGCAGCTGCTACAAAAGCCTGGAGGAAACTGCCTATTAAAGGAGACCCAGGGGCCTCACTCACGGCAGTCA
>NW_012108253.1:108230-119190 GCF_000951045.1 Mandrillus leucophaeus | reverse complement strand
TGCTTTAAATGCGGTAAAAAAGGACACTTTGCAAAAGATTGCCGCCAAAACCAAAACCAAAACCCCGAAACAAAAGTTCCAGGCCTTTGCCCAAGGTGTAAGAGAGGAAAGCATTGGGCTAATGAATGTAAGTCTAAAACTGATAGTCAAGGAAACCCTTTATCACCTCAACAGGGAAACGGGATGAGGGGCCAGCGTCAGGCCCCAAAACAAGCATATGGGGCGGTCAGCTTTGTTCCAGCCAGCAGTAACAATCCATTTCAAAACTTAGTAGAGCAACCCCAGGAAGTGCAGGACTGGACCTCAGTTCCACCTCCCACACAGTATTAACACCTGAGATGGGACCACAAACCTTAAATACAGGAATATATGGGCCTTTACCTCCTGACACCTTTGGGCTACTCTTGAGAAGAAGTAGTGTCACCAAGAAAGGTTTACAAGTCCTCCCTGGAGTTATCGATAATGATTATGAAGGAGAAATTAAAATTATAGCCAGGGCTATTAACAACATTATTACTGTCCCTCAAGGGGTTAGAATAGCACAGTTCATTTTGTTGCCATTAGTTAAAACAGCTAACTATATCCAACACTCTAATAGAAATACAAAAGGTTTTAGTTCCTCAGATATATATTGGGTACAACCAATTACTAACCAAAAACCCTCTCTAACCTTGTGGTTAGATGGAAAAGCATTTACAGGACTAATAGACACAGGGGCTGATGTAACCATCATTAAACAAGAAGATTGGCCCTCTCATTGGCCTACCACAGAGACTTTAACTCACCTGAGAGGAATTGGGCAAAGCAGTAATTCTAAACAAAGTTCTAAATACCTAACATGGACAGATAAAGAAAACAATTCAGGCCTCATTAAGCCATTTATCATCCCTCACTTACCTGTTAATCTTTGGGGACGAGACCTGCTCTCCCAAATGAAAATTATAATGTGCAGCCCAAATGATACAGTTACTGCACAAATGCTAACTCAGGGATACACCCCTGGTAAAGGTCTTGGGAGAAAAGAAGATGGTATTCGACAGCCTATACCAGTCACAGGACAACTTGATAAAAAGGGGTTTGGAAATTTTTAGCCCAGGCCACTGACATACCTGCACCCCAAAAGTGCGCTGACCCCATTACTTGGAAGTCAGATGAGCCCGTTTGGGTTTATCAGTGGCCTTTACTTAATGATAAGCTAAGTGCTGCCCAACAGTTAGTGCAGGAACAACTGCTAGCAGGACATATTACAGAAAGTAATCCCCCTTGGAATACACCTATCTTTGTCATTAAGAAAAAGTCTGGCAAATGGAGACTCTTACAAGATTTCAGAGCAGTAAATATCACTATGGTCCTTATGGGTGCCTTACAACCGGGACTGCCCTCACCAGTTGCGATTCCTCAAAAATATTTTAAAATCATTATTGACCTTAAAGATTGCTTCTTTACAATCCCCCTTCATCCTGCTGATCAGAAAAGGTTTGCCTTTAGTCTTCCATCTACAAATTTTAAGCAGCCAATGAAACGTTACCAATGGAAAGTCTTACCTCAGGGTATGGCCAATAGTCCTACCTTATGTCAAAAATATGTAGCCGCTGCTATAGAACCAGTCAGAAAAATATGGACACAAATGTATATTATACATTATATGGATGATATTTTAATAGCAGGACAAATTGGTGGACAAGTCTTACAGTGCTTTGCCCAACTCAAACAAGAGTTGACAACAGCCGGACTGCAAATAGCCCCAGAAAAAATACAACTACAAAATCCATATACCTATCTTGGTTTTCAAATTAAGGGACCCAAAATCATTAAGCAAAAGGCCGTTATACGCCGTGACCATCTAAAAACTTTAAATGATTTCCAAAAATTACTGGGAGACATAAATTGGCTTCGACCATACTTAAAACTTACCACAGGAGAGTTAAAACCTCTTTTCGATATATTAAAAGGAGACTCTAATCCGAAATCCCCCAGGTCCATTTCAAAAGAAGCATTAACGGCACTCCAACGGGTAGAAAATGCCATTACAACACAATTTGTTACCAGTATTGATTATTCTCAGCCATTAATATTCATCATTTTTAACACAGCAATGACCCCTACTGGTTTATTCTGGCAAAACAATCCCATTATGTGAGTACACCTGCCCGCCTCCCCCAAAAATGTTTTGTTGCCTTATTATGATGCCATAGCTGATCTAATTATCTTGGGAAGAGAAAACAGTAGAAAATACTTTGGAATAGAACCCTCTATCATTATACAGCCCTGCACTCAATCACACATCCATTGGCTGTTACAAAATACAGAATCCTGGCCAATTGCTTGCGCTTCTTACACTGGCACAATTGACAACCATTACCCACCTAACAAACTCATTCAATTTTGCAAACTTCATGCGTTTGTGTTTCCTCATATTACCAGTAAGGAACCTCTCAATGACACATTACTAATTTTCACTGATTGATCTTCCACAGGACTCGCTGCTTACACCTACAATAATACAATTGTCAAATTCCAAACCACTTACACATCAGCTCAACTAGTCGAATTACAAGCTATAATTGCAGCATTATCAGCTTTCCCTTGTCAGCCACTTAATATTTACACAGACAGCGCCTACCTGGCTCATTCAATACCCCTCTTAGAGACCGTGCCGCAAATTAAACATATTTCAGACACAGCTAACCTATTTCTACAATGTCAACAACTTATTCAAAAAAGAACTACTCCCTTTTTCCTTGGACATATTAGAGCACATTCAGGATTACCGGGACCTTTAGTACAAGGTAATTCAACAGCTGACATGGCAACAAAAACCATAGCCACAGTCACTACAGACAATTTACAACAAGCACAAAAAGCACATGCCCTACATCATTTAAACGCCCAGACCTTAAGATTTATGTTTAAAATTACTAGAGAACAAGCCCGACAAATAGTTAAACAATGTGCCAACTGCATAACTTATTTACCCGTTCCTCATCTAGGAGTTAACCCTCGAGGACTCATCCGCAATGAAATTTGGCAAATGGACATTACACATCACTCAGAATTTGGCCAACTAAAATATATTCATGTATGCATAGACACCTATAGTGGGTTCATTATTGCGACTCTCCAGACAGGAGAAACCACCAAACATGTCATAGCTCACTTATTACATTGTTTTTCCATCTTAGGTATACCCAAACAAATTAAGACAGACAACGGCCCTGGTTACATAGCCAAAACTTTCCTACAATTCTGCAACACCCTACAAATTAAACATATCACAGGCATTCCCTACAATCCCCAAGGACAAGAAATAGTTGAAAGGGCCCATCTGTCATTAAAAACTACTATTGAAAAAATGAAAGGGGGGAGCTGGTACCCCATGAAGGGTACCCCCAGAAACATACTTAATCATGCCCTCTTTATCCTTAATTTTTTAAATTTGGACAGTCACGGAAAATCTGCTGCCGACCGTTTCTGGCATCCTGAATCTCAAAAACAGTTCGCAATGGTAAAATGGAAAGATCCACTCGATAATTCATGGCATGGCCCCGATCCAGTTTTAATTTGGGGAAGAGGCTCAGTGTGTATTTTCTCACAAAAAAATGATGCAGCCAGATGGCTGCCTGAAAGATTGGTAAGACAAATAAACCATAACCATTGTCAGTTCAGGGAAAATAATCCTCCCTGAGAAGTTTCTTCCTTTTTGTTTTTCAGAAAATGAAGCCCAACATGAGATTCCTTTGGAAAACAATCTTTTTATATAACATGGTGACAGTCTATGCAGGTTTTGATGACCCTCGTAGAGCAATAGAACTAATACAAAAGCAACACAGCCAGCCTTGTGACTGCAGCGGGGGACAAGTATCTGAACCTCCGTCAGACAGGATCTCCCAAGTGACCTGCTCGGGCAAGACAGCTTATTTAATGCCAAACCAACAATGGAAATGTAAGTCAACCCCAAGAGATACCTCCCCTAGCGGGCCGCTCCAAGAATGCCCCTGTAGTTCTTTCCAGTCCTCTGTAGACAGTTCTTGCTACACCTCATATCAACAATGCAAATCAGGCAATAAAACATACTATACGGCTACATTATTAAAAACACAAACTGGAGGTACCAGTGATGTACAAGTATTGGGATCCACCAATAAACTTGTACAATCTCCTTGTAACGGCCAAAAAGGACAGCCTGTTTGCTGGAGCACTACAGCCCCTATCCACATCTCTGATGGGGGAGGTCCATTAGACACCACAAAAATTAAAACTGTTCAGAAAAAAACTAGAAGAAATTCATAAAGCCCTATATCCTGAACTTCAGTACCACCCTTTGGCCATGCCTAAGGTTAGAGATAACCTTATGATCGATGCTCAAACTTTTGATATCCTTAATGCTACTTACAACTTACTCCAAATATCCAATACAAGCCTTGCCCACAATTGTTGGCTTTGTTTAAGAATGGGTCCCCCTACTCCTCTTGCTATACCTAATTTTTCATTATCCTATGTCAATTACTCTGGTGAGTCCTTGGTCAGTAACTCTTGTCCAATTATTTCTCCCCTCTTAGTTAAATCAATGAAGTTTTCTAACTCCTCTTGCCTCTTTTCACCCTCTTACAATAGCACTGAAGAAATCGATCTAGGCTACGTTGTATTCAACAACTGTACCTCCATAATCAATGTCACCAGCCCCTTGTGTGCTATAAATGGCTCGGTTTTCCTCTGTGGAAACAACATGGCATATACTTATCTACCCACAAATTGGACAGGGCTTTGTGTTCTGGCCACTCTTCTCCCCGACATTGATATCATCCCTGGAGATGAACCTATCCCCATCCCCGCTATTGAGCATTTTATATATAGACCACAACGGGCCATACAATTTATTCCCTTGTTGGCTGGACTGGGAATCACCACTGCATTTACAACAGGAGCTACAGGCCTAGGAGTCTCACTAACCCAATATACTAAATTATCCAATCAATTAATTTCAGATGTACAAACCTTATCCAGTACTATACAAGATCTACAAGATCAGGTAGACTCATTAGCTGAAGTAGTTCTCCAAAATAGAAGAGGTCTAGACTTACTAACAGCAGAACAGGGAGGGATCTGTTTGGCTTTACAGGAAAGATGCTGTTTTTATGCTAACAAATCCGGGATTATCAGAGATAAAATAAAGACCTTACAAGAAGAGCTAGAAAAACGCAGAAAAGACCTGGCTGCCAATCTGCTTTGGACTGGACTCTACGGACTTCTCCCTTATCTCCTACCATTTTTGGGCCCTTTACTTACCCTTCTACTCTTTCTCACTCTTGGACCTATAATCTTTAATAAGCTTATGGCATTCGTCAGACAACAAATCGAGGCCTTCCAGGCCAAGCCTATACAGGTCCATTATCACCGCCTTGAGATGTCTGAACATGGTGAGTCTTACCTGTCCTTATAAGACCACCTCCCCTGTGAGCTGAACTGGACAGTCAATGACGGGTAAGAGGACACCACCCCCAATCGAGCCTAAGACAGGAGGGCTGCCCCTGCTGCTGCCTAATCCCATGACGGGCTTAAAAGGTGGGGATGAGTTGACCCAACCTAAGACAGACGCAGTTCCCGAGGGGCTATCTCTCATCATGAAATAATAAAAAAGGGGGACCTGTCCGGAGCCGGGTGCCCGGGCCATAGCGATAATAATTGACAACTGATGCCTGAGCTCTATAAGTTTCTACTCTATGCCTCCTCCCTAGATTTACTTTCTTCTCTGTACTGATATCTCATACGCCAGTACAAAATGGCGCTTTTCCGGGTTCATCACCCATCTTCCCGCGCCCGGGAAGATGATCAACTTACAGCCCAGGCGCCATTCCGGGCCCAGAAAATTACCAACCCAGGGCACAGGCGCAACATGACTTCCCACCAAAGAAACCGATACCTACCTAGCCACGCCCACCGCAGGGCCACCATCATCGCCCTGGCCCAACCTCCGCCCCTGCTGGTCTATATAAGGCATTAAGCTGCCACCAATAAACGAGACTTGATCAGGATACTGTCTTGTCTCCATTTCTCGTGTCTCTTGTCCCCCGGAGTTCCCACTCCCTCTTCTAGGGTCTACGTTGACGATCCCGTGGGATGGGACACTCATTAAGTAGATTTTTTTTTTAATCTATTGTGCTGAATCTACTTTTGCGGTTGGCGGTAAACACAACATACAAAAATCACTGAATCCTATATTGTAGTGGTTGTCATATTCTTTATATTAAAATATAATTGCAACCCTGCCCCATTTTCTGTGTGTGCCTTGATTATGAAGGGCAACAAATGAGAAAACATACGAGTCCAGCAAAGGTGAGAGAACACCGCAGACATTTTCCTGAGGGCCATATCCACATAGCTTGGCAGGAGGGGCAAGAATTGATGGGTTATGAGAACAAGAGGAACGCCTCACTGGACCACGGAGAGGGTCCAAGATATTGTTTGGGCTCGAGGCCCTAAGGTCCTTGAGACTATGCTTGGAGCCACATTGGTAACCGGGTCTGGAGTTTTGGGAGTGCCAGTGCAGGAGTCACTCTAGTAAGCATCCAATGACACTGACTTTTAGGTTCTGGAAACATTCTGTGGTCTATCAACACAAATTGGTGAGAATGGGGAAAAGAGGGAAGATGTAGAGAAAGTGAGTGGAAGGCATTTTAATGATTCAGATAATGTTTACGTCCTTTGAGTTTCATTTCATCTTGCCTATAAAATCAACATAAACATAAAATCCACAATCCCAACTGTACAAAAGAAGTTATGTATACTCTTAGCCTATTGGGGAAAGTATAGCCCTTCATCAGCCCGGCTAGCTCAGTCGGTAGAGCATGAGACTCTTAATCTCAGGGTCGTGGGTTCGAGCCCCACGTTGGGCGCTTTGTTTTAATTCATCCTCAAATGTTTTCAGTTTCCTCATTGCTGTCCAAAAAAAAAAGGACATTGTTAAAGCTCATCTACTCTGAAAGAATGTGATCGTGGTGACCATTTTAGCCTTACTGACTTGACTGACATATTCCAGCCTTCTCTGAAATTCTAGCTGAACTTAGTCTCAGCGCTCCCTGGTGTGGATACACTTTTCTCTAGCCTAGAGGTTTTGTAAAACCAGAGATACTTAAACATAGGTTATGTAGGTCGGTGGTAGGGCATGAGCTCTTGTATATTTAATAAGTTCCTGGGCTAATTCTGAAGCACAAATCCCAGCAAAAAAGGTTTATGAGGCAGGAAGAAGGATCCATGACTATGAGTTAAAAAAGCATACCATACACCTCTTCGTTGATTTCAAAAGCCCAGTTAGCCACATACTTTCCTCTCACTTCACTAACATAGTTCTCATCTCTTCAGGTGTCAGGGCAATATAAAGAAAATGTTCCAGCTCAGGTATCCAAGACTGGTTGTACATGTGAATCACCTGAGGCACTTCTAAAATTTTAGATTCCTGGGCCCTAACTCAGATTCACAGGATCTGAATCTCCAATGCTTTAGAAACCATTGTTTTATAAGGTCCTTTTTTAATTTTATGATACATATAGCAAGTTGGCTGCCTATTCAGTCTAGAATTCCACAGGCAATCAACACCTTATGGAAAACACCACCATGTTTCTATAATAGATGTAAGGTATTCGCTTTTTGGGTTGAGAAACTTGATGTTACATGTTTTCCTGCCATTCCCAGTTCAGGGAAACTCCAGAAGGATGAGCTTCTGATTAATACATGTTTCCTACATAAATGAAAGATACTTATCCATTCATTCATTACACACGTTTATTGAGAACCATAGGTGTTAGGCATTGTTTTGGGTGTTTGAGATCCATGAGTGAACAAAACTAAGATTTCTGCCCCTCACATTCTATGGAGGGAAGCAAACAGTAAGTATTAAGTATAAAAGTAACAAATAAAAAGGTAAGAAGAAAAAAAAGTCAGCTACGTAGGATGTTAGAACGTAATTGGATGCGCTAGGAATGCTGTGGTGCATGTTGCAGTATTGGCTAGGGTAGTAGAGCTGCGCCTCATGGAGGTGACATTTGAACAAAGACGGTCAAAAAATATCAAAAAGAGTTCCTGGACCAGGCGTGGTGGCTCACGCCTGTGATCTCAGCACTTTGGGAGGCCGAGGCGGGTGGATCACTTGAGGTCAACAGTTCCAGACCAGCCTGGACAACACGGTGAAACCCGTCTCTACTAAAAGTACAAAAATTAGCCGGGCCTGGTGGTGCACGCCTGTAATCCCAGCTACTCTGGACCCTGAGGCAGGAGAATGGCTTGAACCCGGGAGGCGGAGGTTGCGGTGAGCCCAGATGGCGCCACTGCACTCCAGCCTGGGCCACAAGAGCGAAACTCCGTCTCAAAAATAAAAATAAAAACATTAAAATAGGCCGGGCGCGGTGGCTCACGCCTATAATTCCCAGCACTTTGGGAGGCTGAGGCAGGCAGATCACCTGAGGTCGGGTGTTGGAGACCAGCCCGACGAACATGGCGAAACTCCGTCTCTACTAAAAATACAAAAAAAAAATTTGCCAGGTGTAGTGGCGCATGCCTGTAATCCCAGCTACTTGGGAGGCTGAGGCAGGAGAATCGCTTGAACCTGGGAGGCGGAGGTTGCGGTGAGCCGAGATTGCGCCATTGCACTCCAGCCTGGGCAACAGGAGCGAAACTCCATCTCAAAAATAAAACAAAATAAATAAAAATAAAAGAGTTCCTAGCTGGGCGCGTAGCTCAGGCCTGTAATCCCAGCACTTTGGGAGGTCGAGGTGGGCGAATCACTTTAGATCAGGAGTTAGAAACCAGCCTGGCCAACACGGTGAAACCCCGTATCTACTAAAAATACAAAAATTAGCCGGGTGTGGTGGTGTGTGCCTGTAATCCCAGTTACTCAGGAGGCTGAGGCAGGAGAAACGCTTGAGCCCGGGAGGCGGAGGTTGCAGTGGGCGGAGATCTCACTACTGCACTCCAGCCTGGGAGGCAGAGTGAGACTCAAAAAAGAAAGTTTCTAAGTAGAGGAATCAAGTAGAGCCTAAGGCAAAAGCACAGTCTGGTATACTATAGAAACAGCAGGGGGGCAGTGTGGCTGCAGCAGTATGAGAGAAGAATAGTGGGAAGGAAGTCAAAAAGATATGGAGCCTTCCGGGCTTTAAGGACTTTAGATTTAACTGAGAGATGGGAAGTCTGTGAAGGTTCTGAACAGAAGAGTAACAGTGTTGCGGGAAGTCCGGGACCCCGAACAGAGAGACTGGCTGAAGCCGTGGCTGAAGAACATAAATTGTGAAGATTTCATGGACATTTATTAGTTCCCCAGATTAATACTTTTATCATTTCTTATGCCTGTCTTTACTGTAATCTCTGAACATAAATTGTGACGATTTCATGGACACTTATCACTTCCCCAATATCACTTCCCCAATCAATACCCTTGTGTTTTCCTGTGCCTGTCTTTACTTTAATCTCTTAATCCCATCATCTTCTTCAGAAACTGAGGAGGATGAATGTCGCCTCAGGACCCTGTGATTGTGTCAACTGCACAAATTGTTTGTAGAGCATGTGTGTTTGAACAATATGAAATCTGGGCATCTTTTTAAAAAGAACAGGATAACAGCGATGTTCAGGGAACAAGAGAGGTAACTTTGAACTGGCCGCCGGTGAGTAGAACGAACAGAGCTATATTTCTCCTCTTTCATAAGCAAATAGGAGAAATATCGCTGAATTATTTTTCTCAGCAAGGAACATCCCTGAGAAAGAGAAAGTGCCCTGAGGGTAGGTCTATAAACGGCCCCTTTAGAAGCGTGCGGTCTTTTATGGTCGAAGTCGAAGGGATGAAATAAGCCCCGGTCTCCTGTAGCGTTCCCAGGCTTATTAGGAGCAGGAAAATTCCCACCTAATAAATTTTGGTCAGACAGGTTGTCTGCTCTCAAACCCGGTTTCCTGATAAGATGTTATCAACGACAATGCGTGCCCGAAACTTCATTAGCAATTTTAATTTCGCCTCATCCGGTGGTCCTGTGATCTTGCCCTGCCTCCATTTGCCTTATGATATTTTATTACCTTGTGAAGTATGTGAGCTCTGTGACCCACAACTTATTCGTGCACTCCCTCCCCTTTTGAAAATCGCTAATAAAAATTTGCTGGTTTTACAGCTCGGGGAACATCACGGAAACTGCCGACATGTGATGTCTCCCTCGGACACCCAGCTTTAAATTTCTCTCTCTCTTGTGCTCTTTCCCTTTATTTCTCAGCCCAGCCAAGACACTTAGGAAATAGAAAAGAACCCACGTTAAACTTCGGGAGCGGGTTTTCCCGATGTAACAGAATCTAACTTACCTTTTAAAAAGATAATTTTAACTGTTGTGTTGAGAAAAGACCTTAGGGGGACAATGATAGAAACAAGGAAACCAATTAAGAGACTCCTGGTGACAAAAAGTATTAAGAAAGATCAGAGTACTAGCAGGGAAAGAGGAGAAGTGGGTCTATCTGGAAGGCTGAATCAGTAAGATTTCCTGGTAAATTTGAATGGGAATGAGAAGAATAGTCAAGGATAACTTTAAGGGCAGAACACCAACCTTATACGTCCATACCAACGAATAAAAGTGTTAAGTGGCCCAGTGTATTTTTTTTAAAATTGCCCTCAAACTTGGAAAGACTGAATTCACATAAAATGTTCTCTACTATTTAATCAGAGCAAAAGGGGTTCAATGATAACAAGAGTTATATCACTGTGAAGACTTGATATATCAGGTCTGCAGCCCACTGCGTCTGTAAGGAGCCCCAGAACATGGATATTGCATGGAGAGAATGCTCACCTCTGAGCACACTGGAGACACGATGACAAATTACCACTGTCTGTCCTCTGCCATCTGGAGACACGATGACAAATTACCACTGTATGTCCTCTGCCATCCAACCCTTCCTTTCTTCTTCTTCTTCTTCTTCTTCTTCTTCTTCTTCTTCTTCT
>NW_012108253.1:47069-108165 GCF_000951045.1 Mandrillus leucophaeus | reverse complement strand
CTTCTTCTCCTTCTTCTCCTTCTCCTTCTTCTCCTTCTTCTCCTTCTTCTCCTTCTTCTCCTTCTTCTTCTTCTTCTTCCTTCTTTCTTCTTCTTCTTCTTCTTTTCTTCTTCTTCCTATTCCTCTTCTTCTTCTTCTTCTTTCTTTTTTTTTTTTTTTTTGTAGATCTTCCTATGTTGCCCAGCCTGGTCTCAAATCCCTGGCTCAAGGAATCCTCCTGCCTCGTCCTCCCAAAATGCTAGGATTACAGGCATAAGGCATCACAGGCCCTTTTTTCTTTACTCAGTAACCTGAATATTAACAGTAATTCATCACCTGCTCCATGTGATGTTATATCCAGTTTTAAAACGATTCCATATTTTATTTACTTAGATAAATAGCACATAGAGTTGGGCACAGGAAATTACAAGTATTAAACTAGATGGGGACTGTCGCAGTGTTTTACGTCTGTAATCTCAGCACTTTGGGAGGCCAAGGTGAGCAGATCACTTGAGCTCAGGAGTTCAATACCAGCCTGGCCAACATGGCAAAACCCCATCTCTACAAAAAATACAAAAATTAGTTGGATGTAGCGGTGCTCATGTCAAGTTCCAGCTACTGGGGAGGCTGAGGTGGGAGGATCGCTTGAACACAGGTGGCAGAGGTAACAGTGAGCCATGATTGCACCACTACACTCCAGCCTGGGTGACAGAGTGAGACCCTGTCACTAAATAAATAAATAAACTAAGTTACTAACTAGATGGACTCCCTAGGATTTGGGTGTATTGTTGGTGTATACACCATGAAACTGAGAATTATGAGTTAACATAAAATGGATGAATTTGACCACAGTAACTTTTCTTCAGTACAGTGAGACTTGACTGTTCTCTAAGTCTACTTTAAAAAAGATACAGTGTCTTTCAAAACAATTGACAAACACATTTTTATTAAGCACCTTTTCATTGCTGGACATTTAATAAAAATATGAACATGATATAGTCCCTGCCTTCAAGAAAGCTGCCATCAAGACTACTTTCAGTGGTCGTTTCCATAGTTTGTTACCAGAGAAGTTTCTCTGAATGTATAAAGCACTGTAAGAAAAAAGAAAAATGAAAATTGCCATATATCTACTGGGTGAACGTGACTGATTTAACAAAAATTACATCCACAGCTATATTTTAATTGTCTGGCAATAGGAAATGAAGATGCAGTCAGGTGTGATGGCTCATGCCTGTAATTCCAGCACTTTGGGAGGTCAAGGCAGGAGGATTGCTTGAGGCTAGGAGTTCAAGACCAGCCTGGGCAACATAGAGACCCTGTCTCTATTTTTTTTTTTTAATTCTTTTTCAAAAAATACAAAAATTAGCTGGGTGTGGTGGTGCACACCTGTAGTCCCAGCTACTTGGGAGGCTGAGGTGGGAGGATCGCTTGAGCTCAGGAGGTTGAGGCTGCAGTGAGCTGTGATTGAGCCACTGCACTCCAGCCTTGGTGACAGAGCAAGACCCTGTCTCAAAAAAATTAAATAAAATAAAAAAGGATAAAGCATGTGCATTGCTTTATGTTTCTGTAAATAATTCTAGGATTTGAGTGCTAGAAATAGCATCAAAAAAAGTTAGTGGGGCCAGGCGTGGTGGCTCATGCCTGTAATCCCAGTACTCTAGGATGCCGAGGCAGGTGGATCACCTGAGGTCAGGAGTTCGAGACTAGCCTGGCCAACATAGTGAAACCCCATCTCTACTAAAAATACAAAAATTAGCAGGGCGAGATGGTGGGTGCCTGTAATCCCAGCTACTCGGGAAGCTAAGGCAGGAGAATAATTTGAACCCAGGAGGTAGAGATTGCAGTAAGCCGAGATCACGCCACTGCACTTTAACCTGGACAACAAGAGCAAAACTCTGTCTCAAAAAAAATAAATAAATAAAAATTAAAAAATTTAAAAAATAAAAAAAATTAGCCTGCTGGGCATGATGGCTCACGCCTGTAATCCCAGCACTTTGAGAGGACAAGGCAGGTGCATCACCTGAGGTCAGGAGTTCGAGACCAGCCTGGCCAATATGGCAAAACCCTGTCTCTACCAAAAATACAAAAATTAGTTGGGTGTGGTGGCTCGCGCCTCTAATCCCAGCTACTTGGGAGGCTGAGGCACAAGAATTGCTTGAACCCACGAGGCAGAGGTTGCAGTGAGCCGAAATTGCATCACTGCACTCCAGCCTGAGAGACAGAGTGAGACTCCGTCTCAAAAAAAAAAAAGTTAGCCTTGTATGGATATATGATTTTAAATATAATCTTAAAAGCAACCTAAAATGAAAATTGAAAATATTTGGGCCATCTAATGTATTACAATATGAAATACTAGCATCATCTATGAAATACTTTAGCCAAAAATATTTTAAGTTGAATTGAATCAAGTTTCTAGACATACCTTCTAATGTATAGGACACAGAAGATCAAATGCAACAAAACTATGAATCAATGGTCTTTAAAAAGTCAACGTTATAAAAATATTGAGAGACTAAAGACATTACAACCACATGGAATGAGTGACTCTATACTGAATTCTAGTTCGAAAAAATAAATACATAAATATATTCTTGGGATAACTAGAGAAATTGGATCATAAGCCAGTTATTAGATACAATGAAATTACTGATACTTTTCCCAGGAGTGATAACAAGTTTATGATGTGTAGAATGCTCTTACATGTAGGAGTGCTTGCTGAAGTGTTTAAATGGTAAAGTCATCACATCTGTCACTTATTTTCAAACAGTTCAGCAAAAGAAATGTACATGCTGTATGTGTGCACACACAAGAAACAGAGATTGATTTAAAGCGAGTATGGCAAATACTAGCAATTGTTGATTGTGGAGTGTATATATTGTTCACTGCAATATTATTTCAATTCCTTTTTGTAAATTTAAAACTTTTCGGCCGGGCGCGGTGGCTCAGGCCTGTAATCCCAGCACTTTGGCAGGCCGAGACGGGCGGATCACAAGGTCAGGAGATCGATATCAGCCTGGCTAACATGGTGAAACCCCATCTCTACTAAAAATACAAAAATTAGCAGGGCGAGATGGTGGGTGCCTGTAGTCCCAGCTACTCCGGAGGCTGAGGCAGGAGAATGTCCTAAACCGGGGAGGCGGAGCTTGCAGTGAGCTGAGATCCGGCCACTGCACTCCAGCCTGGGCGACAGAGCGAGACTCCGTCTCAAAAAAAAAAAAAAAACTTTTCATAATAAAAAACTATAGAGAGAAAATAATCTCCTTCAAGAGTAACATATAAAAAACACGACACAACTAAAAACTGTAATAATTGTGTCCCTTTTGTAATTTCTGAGAAATCTCCAAACATTTTCTTCTATTCTTTTGTAAAGGAAGAAAGTTTAGGCAAGAGTTTATTTTAGGGACAAGCCTAAGAACATATCCTCTTTATTATTTCTGTTTTAATCCAAAGAGCTTCTTTAGATGTCAAAAGTCATGTAAAATTTGTGTATGGATGAGATTAGAGCAAGGCAAGTTCCTAGCTAATGATTCACATTAAGAGGCTGAACATACTGGGTTTGAAAATGGCTCAGGCTGGGCACTGTGACTCATTCCTGTAATCATAACACTTTGGGAAGTAAAGACCAGCCTGGCCAACATGGTGAAACCCAGTCTCTACAAAAAATACAACAACTAGCCAGGCATGGTGTCAGGTGCCTGTACTCCCAGGTAGTCGGGAGGCTGAGTAGGAGGATGGTTTAAGCCCCATGAGGCAGAACTTGCAGTGAGCCATGTCCATGCCACAGCACTCCTGTAGCAGGAGGAGTCATAGACAAAAATCCCTCAGACACCGGATTGTGGAAGGAAAGAGCTTCATTCAGCTGGGAGCACTGGCAGACTTACGTCCTAGAAACTGAGCTCTCTGAATAAGTAATTCCTGTCCTTTTTAAGGGCTCACAACTCTAAAGGGGCTGCGTGAAGTGGAGGTCGTGATCAATTGAGCAAGCAATGGGTACATGACTGGGGGCTACAATGCACCAGTAATCAGAATAAAACAGAACAGAACAGGGAGTTTCACGATGCTTCTTCATACAATGTGTAGAATCTATAGATACCACAAGCGGTGAGGTCAGGGGTTGAATTTTAACTACCAGGCCTGAAATGTGGCACTGGGCTGTCTGACTATGAATTTCACTTCTGTCTATTCTTTTAACTTCTACCTTTTCAGTAAACAAGAAATTAAGTATAAGACAATATGAGGAGTGGTCTCCTCTCTCCAATCTGGGAACAGAGCCAGACCCTGTCTCAAGAAAAAAAAGAAAAAGAAAAAACAAATAAAGAAAAGAAAATGGCTCAGTAATTGAATTGGGATTGTTGCAAAATTTGAGAAACTAGGTGTTAAAGCATGTACAGTGGCAGCACATTGTATGCACTATATGTTAATAAATAATTACTTAATACTGGTGAGATTTGGCAGGGTAATGGGTATGTGTTAATTGAAAGAGGACATCTAAAAAAGGCAACGTTCTTACCAGCTGAGAGCTGAAAACACAGCTAATATTTAATTATTCATAGAAGGAAAATAAAATGAAGAAAAATCTCAACTGATCTATCTTCTAATGTTCTGAAATTTACAGCTCATTGCTTAAAGTAGGCCTAGCAAAGAGAATGGAGTCAAAGCTCTTTTTTTTTTTTAACCAAATAACGTCTATTAACATCTCAAAGAACTCTTGATACTCAAGGAACTAACATTTAGCAAAAATACATTTTAGAAAATATGGTTCTTTTCAAATGTAAATTATTGCAAGAGGCAAACAACCAGGAAATAAAAGACTGGAAGAACTGGTTAAAGGCCCATCTAATGCCATAAAAGTTCACAAGACTACTTAAATATAAATAATAGTTTATTAACAATCTTGTACTTTTAAAATTCACATTGGTAATTCTAAAATGCTTTGAGTGACATCAGAATCACCTAAGATGTGGGAATGACAATCAATTAATTAATTTATAATTAATCTAAGAAAAGTTATATACATTTTAGAGACCAGGAAGACTAAAGTGGCTTCTGAATTACTGTGTTTATGAACCAAGAACTGGATTATGAAGACTTTTATAAAATCATCTTGAGGTAGGAAAAAAAACAACGTTCTGAGAGTACGATGTCCATTTTTGTGTGTGTTTACAATATTGTGATTGCTGTAATAATCAGGCAGTGAGAATACTAGCCCTTCATCTGATAAGTCACTGTAACCCTCAGGTCCTTATTAACCCTTTATAAAGCTGGTGATATGGTGTGGCTGTTTCACCACCCAAATCTCATTTTGAATTGTAGTTCCCAAAATCTCCATGTGTCATGGGAGGAACCCAGTGGGAGGTAATGAAATCATGGGGGTGGTTGCCCCTGTGCTATTCTCTTCATGGTAATTGCTCATGAGATCCAGTGGTTTTATAAGGGGTTTCCCCCTTCACTTGGTTCCCAGTCTCTCTCCTGCCGCCCTGTGAAAAGTAGGCACCCTTCTAGGGGCATGCATTATCACGTGAAAGTATACCAGTGTTAAATGCAGAAACAATAGACTCTAAGGAGACTTCAGAAAGGAAAAACAGTAATATAAAAGAGGTCAGAGCCGAGCGTGGTGGCTCACGCCTGTAATCCCAGCACTTTGGGAGGCCGAGGCAGGTGGATCACGAGGTCAGGAGATTGAGATCATCCTGGCTAACACGGTGAAACCCCATCTTTACTAAAAGTACAAAAAAAAAAAAAAATAGCTGGGTGTGGTAGCAGGTGCCTGTAGTCCCGGCTGCTCAGGAGGCTGAGGCAGGAGGATGGCGTGAACCCGGGAGGCGGAGCTTGCAGTGAGCCGAGATGGCGCCACTGCATTCCAGCCTGGGCGACAGACCGAGACTCCGTCTCAAAAAAAAAAGAGAAAAAAGAAAAAAAAGAAAAGAAAAAGCGGTCAGAAAAGGGATACCTCTCATTGACATCTATTAGACAAGTACAGGACAAGATCTTGACAGGGAGTGGAGGGATACCCTGCCCTATCTCATTAGGGTTACTCTGTGAGGCAAGACCAGGAGTGGGGATAGATCTGAAACAGCCATGTTGTAATAAGTCTTTCCAAGAAAACGTCACTACATTATTTTGGAGGACAGTATGAAAGGTAAGGTAGCAGAGAGAATTGGGGATAATCAGAAAATAGGCTATCTCACTCAGCTTTCTTCCCATTTGTCTATGCCACAGAGTCTCCCTCTGTTGCCCAGGCTGGAGTACAGTGGCGCGATCTCGGCTCACCGCAGCCTCGACTTCCCAGTGAGGCAGGAAAATAGGATCTGGAAGCAGGGAACACAAGGCCAACTCACACTTCAGCTATAACAGGAAATATCCTCTCCCTAGGGCATACACGGAGTAAATGACTTTGTAACTTTACTTCATCCTCTTCATTTACATAGGGTGTACCCCAAGTAGACGGTATTTAAACTCACAAAAACTCTGTAACGGGGCCTTTGAGCCCCTATGCTCAGCCCCACTCCCACACTGTGGAGTGTACTTTCATTTTCAATAAAACCTTTCATTCTTTCCTTGCTCTGTTTGTGCGTTTTGTCCAATTCTTTGTTCAAGACACCAAGAACCTGGACACCCTCCACCATTAACACCAGGCTCTAGTGATCCTCCCATCTCAGCCTCCTGAGTAGCTGGAACTGTAGGCACGTGCCACCACGCCCAGCTAATTTTTGTAATTTTTGGAGAGACGAGGTTTTGCCATATTCCCCAGGGTTAAATTTTTTTAGTTTTATTTATTTATTTTTTTTGAGATGGAGTCTCCCTCTGTTGCCCAGGCTGGAGGGCAGTGATGCGATCGGCTCAACTGCAACCTTCACCTCCCGGGTTAAAGCGATTCTCCTGCCTCAGACTCCTGAGCAGCTGGAATTATGGGCACACAACACCATGCCCGGCTAATTTTAGTATTTTTTAGCAGAGACAACGTTTCACTATGTTGGCCAAGCTGGTCTCGAACTCCTGACCTCAGGTGATCCGCTGGCTTCGGCTTTCCAAAGTGTTGGGATTACAGGCATGAGCCACTGCACCTAGCCAAAAATTTCTTTATTAAGCATTAATAACTGTTATCATTTATTAAAACCCTGCCACAGTCAATCAAGGCCCTATACTATGTGCTCGAAGGCTAACTGAACACAAGACAGACCTCAGTTAGTGAAGGCTACATAAGTAATGCCTAAATATATCAGGTACTTTGAAATGTTAGATGTTTTCCTGACAGTTATCTAAAGTCTAGTAAAAGTTTACAGACTTTACCATTCACTTTTTCTACTTTCCTAGCTCTTTTGATTTTTACTTTTTAAAAATCTTACACTTCTAGTATAGAATACCTTTAACCAAAAGTCATGGGGGAAGGAGAAGTTATGAATCAATTAAAAAAAAAAACTCAAGGGAAAAAAATGATAAAATTTTACTCTGAAAAGCTTCTAAAAATACTGATGTCTGCTGGTATGTATAAAGCATGTTTTAACCATCTTATGGCATTCTTCATGTTAGATATTTGCAATCAATCTATATAGCATACCAGGGGAGAAATTTATCTTAAAGCAGGGAAGTTGTTGGCAAGTATGATTAATTTAGCTTTGCCTTGTGTAATCATTTTTAGTATCTGTCTGTGTCCCAGCACATATTTCCTAATTTTCATAATTGCTTGTGTCTAGAGTTCAGAGAGTTCCAGGACTTCTTCCAAAAGACATATGTTTACATAAGCAAAATACACTTTTATTATAGTATAGTGTAAATCACCAACCAGAAAGGTTCTACAAACTTAAATTCCAAGCGTTCTGAATCAGACCTTTAAAGCCAAAAACCTTTATTTCCATAACTGACTCATGACCTACTCTTTGAGCTTTTAAATTTTGACAGCTTTTGAGGACAGAGGCTGTCTTGTTTCTGTGTGTTCCCAGAACTTAGCATAGGACCTGGAATAGTCAGTGATCAATACATGTCTGTGAATATACAGGTCACTGCTGTGTACATATTGCTTCCTTTTAGTACTTTTATTCTCAAAATTACAACAGCTGAAACGTTCACTCATTTGACTACCAAGATCAATGTAAAATACACAAATGAAAAAATCAAGTAACTTTTAGCTCTTGCTCACACATACATAATCCTAGGATGGATTCAAAATGTCTCTACTTAACTTTTGTCAGGAATCTATTCAAAATGTCACTACTAACTTTTGTCAAAAGTGATTCTGGGCAGGGTGCGGTGACTCACGCCAGTAATCCCAACACTTTGGGAGGCCAAGCTAGGAAGATTGCTTGAGCCCAGGAGTTCAAGACCAGCTTGGGCCACATAGTGAGACCCCATCTCTATTTTTTTTTTTTTTTTAAGTGATTCTGGCCAGACACAGTGGCTCACGCCTATAATCCCAGCACTTTGGGAGGCTGAGGTGGGTTGATCACGAGGTCAGAATTTCGAGACCAGCCTGGCCAACATGGTGAAACCCTGTCTCTACCAAAAATACAAAAATTAGCTGGGCACGGTGGCGGGCACTTGTAATCCCAGCTACTAGGGAGGCTGAGGCAGAAGAATTGTTTGAACTTGGGAGGCGGAGGTTGCAGTGAGCCAAGACTGGGCCACTGCACCACTCCAGCCTGGGTGACTGAGCAAGACTCCGTCTTGGGGGAAAAAAAAAAGTGATTCTGATCAAAATTCCTATCTAAGCAAGGGCAACATAGTAAGACCTACGACTCAACATACTGAGTCTCTACAAAAATACAAAAACAAAATAAAACAGCCCATCAGTTGGGCATGATGATATGTGCCTTAATCCCAGCTGCTCAGGAGGCTGAGGGGAGAGGATCCCTTGAGACTTGGAGATCGATACTTCAGTGAGCTCTGATCCCACCACTGCACACCAGCCTGGACCACTGCACTCCAGAATTAACAACACAGTGAAATCCTGTCTCAAAAAAAAAAAAAAAAAATATATCCTCTGTAAGGACTATAACTCCATCTACGAGGCTTTCCTTAATTAATCTCAACCAAATCTGATCTCTTACATAGTCTAAATTCTTGTGTACTTAGGTTTTTTTGTGGTACTGTTTGGGACTTGTTTTAATGATTACGTTATTACTCGTATGCTTCCTATGGTGTTATTCTTAAATTCTTTATACTCTAATTTAACCAAAAATAAGGCCCAGCTAAAAGGCTTTCCAAGTACCCTCTGTGGGTTCCCCTGTTTGAGCCTGTGGGAGTAAGGCAGTAGACAGCACACTCTGAGAAATGTGCGCTACAAATTCTGTTTCATTTGATATTCACAACTATCCCCTTAGGATCTGTATTATCTTCATTATCATCATCCCCATTTTGCATAAGGCATGAGGAAGTTAGGGAAGTCATACTGCTTGTGGGACATAGATTCAAAAATGGACTAAGTGGCGTCTGTGTTCTTTCCATTACATCTCACACACGACTAAATAGCCCGTCATGTTGCTGTACCTTCTACTACCAAAATTCATATTTACTTTTAAATTGTGTTCAAAAGGGTCTATGTACACAATTAGTACAATACGTATTTACTCGTTTTAGGAAGTATTACAATACAGTTACTGTTGAAACACATGCCACAGAAATTGATTCTTTACTCACTCCGGAAGGACCCAAGCGGCCTCCACTTGGGGTTCCTCCGGCTTTATGTGGCGCTGCTGCACCACGTTCTCCCCTACACGTGGGGGTTGGTGGTCCGATTTCCTCACCCTCAACGGACCACGCGCTCGCAAAGAACCCAGAGCCTCTTCCACCAGCCCGCAGCCGGTACGCAGTAAACCTTTACCGAATGAATGAATGGAAAACTGCGAATTAACCGCATGTTACTTTGCAACATGGGCTGTATGTATGTATGTATGTGTGTATTTATATATTTTTTGAGACGGAGTCTCGCTCTGTCGCCCAGGCTGAATGCAGCGGCGCGATCTCGGCTCACTGCAAGCCCCGCCTCCTGGGTTCACGCCATTCTCCTGTCTCAGCCTCCCGAGTAGCTGGGACTGCAGGCGCCCGCCACCAAGCCCGGCTAATTTTTTGTATTTTTAGTACAGCGGGGGGTTTCACCGTGTTTGCCAGGATGGTCTCGATCTCCTGACCTCGTGATCCGCCCGCCTGGGCCTCCCAAAGTGCTGGGATTACAGGCGTGAGTCCCCGCGCGTGGCCCGCATTTTTTTTCAATGACACTTATTTCATCTATAAATACGCAGATGCACAGAGCGCCACTATACAACCTTTCATGTCACCCGCGGAGTTCTGCAGCGGTGACGGCAACTGCACCTGCGCACCTGGCAACACAAATAGGCCACACCCTCGCCACCATGTGACCTCCTCCCCATCACGGGACCCGTTGCTCCCCACGCTGGCCCAGGACCGCAAGTTCCCGGTTACCTTTATTTCGCTGGTTTTCCGAACCTCCAACGAAACGCACTCGCCGTCCGCTTGCTGTCCTCTCGCTTGCCGCTAGCTCCAGATGGCTACCATTCGGAAAATCAGCTCTGCTACCAAACACAAGTGGAAAGAAAGCGTAAGCGGGTGAAAAAGCTGAGAAAGTGGAAGAGGGCGACGGACCCCCAGCCCCTTAGCTCAAAATGACCACCCGGGAGCAGAGATACCCTTTGCGAAGCTTTCTTTTTCTTTGTGTGTCTATTCGTCAACGCAGGTGCCCCCCTCGCCACCGCCTCTTCACCTTTCCCTGTGCGAAAGGCTTTGTAGTCTTCCAATTAGCAAGTCAATGAAACCGGACGCCAGGGCACCCACCCTGGGCCCTGGCCTCTGGCGCTACTGATACTCTCTTCTCTTGAGAGTGAGGTGGGGGGCTGGGAGAGGCAGGTGGGACTGGAGACTCATCTCCCACCTGCATGTAAGAATACTATTTATGAAGGAGAACAAAGGAAAGCAAAACCTTTCCAGCTTCCCGTTTTCACATTGGGTTATATTTTGTTTTGAAAATGAACACATAGAAGATAATTTTAGCCATATATAGGATAATCATAATTCCTAACCTACAAGAATACAATTTGTCATGCCCGTCTCATAATCCCTCAAATCTAACGTTTGTTCCCATCACTTTCTGCTGTCCCTCAAGTTTCCTTCAGGCCTGTCTTCTCTGTCTGAATTGTCTGTAATTTAGCACTGGAGAAATGAAGGAGTGGATCCTGCCTCAGGGCGGGTGTAGGATTACACACAAGTAGGGGCCCCAGTCCACAAGCAAAGGCAGGAAGGACTTGTGCTTGGAAGACTTCATAAATCACATTTATCTTACACTGGATGGTTCTGTTAGTAGGTCAGGCTTTTAATATGAATGTTCACGCTCCTTCTTGTGAATCTATTTTAGGGGAAACCTAATTATTTTCTTTCACAATAAAGGGTTTGTTGGGAGAGTGGCAGAAAGGAGGAACTTTTTTTTTTTTTTTTTTTTTTTTTTTTATGGAATTTCGCTCTTGTTGCCCAGGCTGGAGTGCAATGGCCCGATCTCGGCTCACCGCAACCCCTGTCTCCCTGGTTTAAGCGATTCTCCTGCCTCAGCCTCCCGAGTAGATGGGATTACAGGCGCCCGCCAACATGCCCAGCTAATTTTTGTATTTTTAGTAGAGACAGGGTCTCGCCATGTTAGCCAGGCTGGTCTTGAACTCCTAACCTCGGGTAATCCACCCGCCTCGGCCTTCCAAAGTGCTGGGGATTACAGACGTGAGCCACCGCGCTCAGCCTGAACTTCTTTCAATGGTGCCAATCTTATGGACCTCAGACACCTCTCAGTGAGAACTTGCTGGCATTTTGTGTGGAGAACAGAACCGAGAGGACCAATCTGGACAAGGGGAGCCAATTAGAAAACTACAGGCCCAGGATTATCTTATTTTCATTCTCTAGAGCAGAGTTGCAATAGAGCGCTATTGACATTTTGGACTAGATATTATAATTCTTTGTTGTAGGGACTGTTCTATGCATTACAGGATGTTTACTAGCATTCCTGTTCTTTACCTACTATATTCCTCAGTCACAGCTATTTACCTACTATGTTCCTCAGTCATAACAATTAAAAATGTCTTCTTACATTGTCAGATGACCCTTGTGAGGGCAAAATTGCTCCATTAGATAAATTACTGCTCCACGAGTATGTAGCATTGTTTTGGCTTACTATTTATTTTTGAGACAGGGTCTGGCTCTGTCGCTCAGGCTGCAGTGTGCAGTGAAACAATCATAGCTCACTGTGGCCTCAAACTCCTGGGCTCATGGGATCCTCCCTCTTCAGCCAGTCCCAGTAGCTGGGCCTACAGGCACCCGACCACTACTCCCGGCTAATTTTTGTATTTTTTGTAGAAACAGAATTTCACCACGTTGGCCATGGCTGATCTCGAACTGCTGATCTCAAGCGACTTACCTGCCTCAGGCTCCCAAACTACTGGTATTACAGGCCTGAGCCACCAAGCCCGGCCTAGTTTACTATTTATTGATTAGGGTATTTTTTCAGCTTTGTAAGGGACGGTCGTTAACTTGTAGACAACTGTGATGATGCAAATGAACTTCGTCTGATATTTAGTTATTTTCTGTCCTGTAGAAACAGTAACAGTTATATTGCCCTATGGGGCAGTTTCTAGTTCTCTATCTCACTTAGCAAAGTTAATTTACAGCATCGCTTCTTTCAGTGACTATCAATAAATTCTTTGAATCGGTTTTACCATCTTGATGATTCCCTCATTAGTGAATTAAACCTTTGGCAAATGTTTATTTCATATTCGTATAATAATCATGCATTTAACCGTTTGAAAAGTGTATTTTGACCAAATGAATAATAGTAAATACATCTTTGAAACAGGATAACTTATTCAGTCCATTGAGGTTGGAGAGGAGATAAAACATTACATTTAATTCATCCAGACTCACCCCACTCAAATAAATGTTTCATGGACTTGAGGAGATTAATGGCCAAGTTAAATGTGCTTTCAATTCTTGTTCAGAAAAGAAAAAAAAAATCTGTGTGCCATAAAGGAGTGAACATTGGGCTCAATGGACTACTTGTACAAGAAGGATCATTTG
This sequence comes from Mandrillus leucophaeus, assembly GCF_000951045.1. Classification (NCBI taxonomy): domain Eukaryota; kingdom Metazoa; phylum Chordata; class Mammalia; order Primates; family Cercopithecidae; genus Mandrillus; species Mandrillus leucophaeus. The sequence continues at coordinate 95,124 of NW_012108253.1, read as the reverse complement.
CCCTGTGCATGTTGTATTACATGACAAGATAATTATCTTTAATGGAACATGAAGAAGAATGAAACAGATTTCTTTTCCTTTTTCTTTCTTTCTTTTTTTTGTTTTTTTGTTTTTTTGTTTGTTTTTTTGAGAGGGAGTCTTGCTCTGTCCAGCAGCTGGAGTGCAATGGCAACATTTCTGCTCACTGCAACCTCTGCCTCCTGGGTTCCAGCGATTCCCCTGCCTCAGCCCCCGAGTAGCTGGGATTACAGGCGCCCACCACCATGCCCGGCTGATTTTTGTAGTTTTAACAGAGACGGGAGTTTCTCCATTTTGGCCAGGTTGGTCTCGAACTCCTGACCTCAAGTGATCTCCCCATCTCGGCCTGCCGAAGTCCTGGGATTACAGAGGTGAGTCAACATGCCAGGCCATAATGAAACAGATTTCCGATGCCAGATTCCACAAGTGGATTTCTTCGTTAATGAGCTATTCTGAGCTTCAGAGTCATAGAAAACTAGACAAGAACCTTACACTTTGCAAAACTAATATTTGAAATGATATTACCCTGTGTTAAAGTTGATCATTTAAAAACGTATCATTTTAGCACCCCCATGGATAGGTTTCTGCTGAGTTAAGAATTAATGTGATGGCCAGCTGCTGTGGGCTCACGCCTATGATGCTAGGATTTTGGGAGGCCAAAGCGGACGGATCACTTGAGGCCAAGAGTTCGAGACCAGATTGGCCAACATGGCAAAATCACATCTCTACTAAAACTACAAAAATTAGCCAGGCGTGGTGGCTTGCGCTTGTAATCCCAGCTGTTCGGAGACTGAGGCGGGAGGACGGGAGAATCGCTTGAACCTGGAAAGCGGAGGTTGCAGTGAGCCGATATCGCGCCACCGCACTCCGGTCCGGGCGACAGAGCGAGACTGTGTCTCAGAAAAAAAAAAAAAAAATAGTATGCTTTCGAAATGGCATTATTTAGCCTGCTCTTCCTTCTCCTCCTCCTGTCAATTATCTCAATAAAATCTCATTAAAATTGCAGTGTTAAAATGTTTCAAATTCTATTTTTAGGTAGAGATTAAAATTGGTTATATAATGCATTCCTCACAACAGAAGATGGGCATTGCTAAATTCTTATCAGTTCTTTGTGCCTCCTTAACATTTTATGTTTCTTTTTGTAAACTAGTGAGAGTGGTGCTCCTGTTTTCTCCCTGTTTCAGAGAAAAGGGCCTCTGAATATCAATCAATTCCGAAGGGGTACTGGATGTCAAAAGAATATCAACTGGATGTGAAATAGGTAAATAGGACGGCAAACGGCCACGATTGCCCAACCTCGCGCAGAGATGGCATCCCCAGCAGAGAGAAAAAGTTATGTGAATCCTTCGATAGCTCAGTTGGTAGAGCGGAGGACTGTAGTTGGATATTTCCTTAGACATCCTTAGGTCGCTGGTTCGAATCCGGCTCGAAGGAGTTCATGTTTTTTTGCGTATAAGTTTTAAGATTCATTCTCAGAAATGAGTATTTCACTTATACATATCCTCGATGAGAATCTATTATAAAACTATTTTGGATGTGCAATGAATCTCTTTAATTTTTTATTATTCTCCGTAATAATTTTTAACACGCGCCATCAAGACTTCATCCCTATAATTCATATAATCCAACTCTCTTAGAAGTCCTGGGCACTGAGGAAGTGAATCAGACACTGGTCCACTGGGCTAGAGATCCACAGAGGCCTCTCCACCCCTTAACCCCGGATCCACAGCCTGGGGAAAGGGGCGGCTGGTGGGAATTACTCGGAGCGACTGGTAATTGGTGGGGCACGCGCGTCCCCTGGTGTTCAAAGTTCTGAATCGTTGAGAGTTACATGCCGAACCACTAGCGTCTGAACCCTACACATCTGAAGCCGGGATGACATTCAAGGAGTCTATTCGCCCTTCTCCTTTTAATTGTCAAGGTGGTGCCTTTCGACCCTAGCTGAGAATATGTGGTAGATATTAGAATCACCTGGGGAGATTTTACAAAGCATCTATGCTTGGGTTTCTTTGGAGGTAAGATTCAGGTACTGTAGTTTCAAAAGTTCACCAGGTGACTTTCATGTACTGCAAGTTTTGAAAAACACTGGTAGAAGCGAATTATTTTAGAAGAAAATAATACATATGGGAAAAAATGGACAGGATTTCCTACCCACATAGGGAATTAGCTCACGAAGTAGAGATCTGGCATAACAGTGGTACATATTTGGTAATTTTGTGCCAATCTTATTACAATATATTAATCCCATTGTACCCCTTTGTGTCTGAAAATGTGATCCCAGGTACCTATGGTAGAGTTCTTAATGACAAATATCTTTGTCTAGATCAAAGTAAGGAAGCGTTTTCTGAGGAATTTGTGCCTGGCAATTTCTTGTATGTGCCTTCCCATGTTTCCAAACTTTTATTTTTTATGAAAATAATTCTCAAACTTGGATATGTATCAGAACCACGTGGAAAACTAATAAAAAAACACAGAAGCCCAGGCTTATTGAATTAGGGTGGTGGTTGGAGAGCCCTGCCCAAAACGCATTGGAAGCCACTCCTATTAAGGGCTGGAGATGGATCTAAACTGATAACTCCCCATGAACTTGCTTTTTGAAAGCTGGTTGGGGGCAAAAGAAAAATGGCCTTTTGTTTGTTTTTTGAGAGGGAGTCTCGCTCTGTCGCCCAGCCTGGAATGCAGTGGCTCCATCTCAGTTCACTGCAAGCTCCGCCTTCCGGGTTCAAGAGATTGTCCCGCTTCAGTCTCTCGAGTAGCTAGGATTACAGGCGTCCGCCACCACGCCGGGCTAATTTTTGTGTTTTTAGTAGAAACGGGGTTTCACCATGTTGGCCAGGTTGGTCTGGAACTCCTGACCTGAGGTGATCCACCCGCCTCGTCCTCCCAAAGTGCTAGAATTACAGGCGCGAGCCACCGCACCCAGCCAGAAAACAAAACAAAACAAAAAATAGGTATTTTGAAAGGTAATGTTTGAGCCTTGAATGCGACATTTATTAATTAGTACTGAACTAAGCTTCTTGCCAAGGCACAATAGATTTTGGTCCAGATAGATTCTCTGTCACAATTCTCCTCCCATATGCCAGCACCAGGAACAGCAGAAGACCCCCCACCACCCTCCGGCAAGTTATAGCAAGATGACTTCAGAAGAGGAAGAGTGAATGTCAAAACAAAACAAAACAAAACAAAAACCCTCAAACATACCTACATATGCTTTGGCCCTCCCTCATTTTATTTTGTTTGTTTATTTTTTTTGAGACGGAGTCTCGCTCTGTCGCCCAGGCTGGAGTGCAGTGGCGCGATCTCAGCTCACCGCAACCTCTGCCTTCCGGTTTCAAGCCATTCTCCTGGCTCAGCCTCCCGAGTAGCTGGGATTACAGGCATGCGCCACCACGCCCGGCTAATTTTTGTTGGGATTCATGCACCACCAAGCCCGGCTAATTTTTGTATTTTTAGTAAAGACGGGGTTTCACAATGTTGCCAGGCTGGTCTCGAACTCCTGACCTCTGGATCATCCTGTCTCGGCCTCCCAAAGTGCTGAGATTACAGCTGTGAGCCACCACGCCGCGCCCATCCATTTTATTGAGATAATGGGAGTGGATTTGTTACAGTTGTAACAACTTGAGGTGGTCCTCAATAGGTCGGACATGTAGGAAATAGATTCTAAGAATAAAAATGTAATTTAAAAAATCTTTTAAAATTTGTAATACAGGGCCAGGCGCGGTGGCCCACGCCTGTAATCCCAGCCCTGTGGGAGGCCGAGGCGGGTGGATCACTAGAGGTTAGGAGTTCAAGACCAGCCTGGCCAACATGGTGAAACCCCGTATCTACTAAAAATATTCCGGGTGTGGTGGCTCACAGCTGTAATCCCAGCTACTCCGGAGGCTGAGGCACAAGAATCGCTTGAACCCGGGAAGCGGAGGTTGCAGTGAGCCGAGATCGTGCCACTGCACTCCAGACTGGGTGACAGAGTGTCTCAAAAAAAAAAAAAAAAAAAGGAAAAGAAAAAGAAAAGAAAAAAAGTTGTAATATGTCCTCAGTCTGCTCTGATAAAAATGTAATACATAAATGTAATACATAAATGATCGAAGTGCATAATAGATTTGCCAATGCACCTGGCAGAGATCAACGTTCAGAACTGAAAACCGTGAGAGAAATTCCAAAGAACCCAACTCTGTCTAGGATAGAACAGTCCGAGGACTAGATGGCGAGGGAATCTTGAGCTTGAAGGAAAGGCCACCCCCATTATGATATGGGAGTTTGTTGTTAGCTGTTTATGAGTCAGCAAGATATTCATGGAAAGATAGGAGTAAAGGCCAAAGGGTAAGGTGTGAGAGGAAACTACATAAAACTGGAGAATGCGGGCATCGATCCCGCTACCTCTCGCATGCTAAGCGAGCGCTCTACCATTTGAGCTAATTCCCCTCGTGAAAGAGTAACTTTTACATCCTTTACCCTCTTTGATATCTGGAAGTAATTCAGGACTCACTGCTATTTCAATTGACTTTTGTCATTAGCCAATAGGAAAAAAATGAAGAACTGTGTATCAATGGTGACTAAAGAGCCTCAGCATGACTTCCGCCCCTCAGCGCCATCTATAATCTGTTTTACCATGTCGGATCCCGTCGGGAGGAGACCACGGAGTGCAGGTGAACCAGGGAGTCAGGGTCCTTAGAAACAGCTGTCTTGGGGATCCGGGAAGAGGTTAACACTGGAATCACATCTACGGAAACCGGGAACTGGAAGCAAATTGAGGATGCAGCCAGAAGGGAAAATCAAGTTTTTCAAGCAATGAGGTTCGGCCTTGGCCTAACCAATAGTTTCTACCACTCTCCGCACCCCTAAAATTTTCATCTATTCATCTGGTTCCAGAAACAGATTATCCAGCGTCTTTATAGATCTACGAATGTCCCTTAAAGTCGGGAGCGGTTGTTCACGCCTGTAATCCGAGCACTTTGGGAGGCCGAGGCGGGTGGATCACTTGAGATTAGGAGTTCGAGACCAGCCTGCCAATATGGTGAAACCCCCGTCTCCACTAAAAACAAAAAATTAGCCGGGCGTAGTGGCGCACGCCTGTAATCCCAGCTGCTCGGGAGGCTGAAGCAGGGGAATCGCTTGAACCCAGGAGGCAGAGCTTGCAATAAGCTGAGTTCGCACCACTGCATTCCAGCCTGGGCGACAGAGTAGTAAGACTCCCTCTCAAAAAGAAAAAGAAAAAAAATCCACTTTTTGTCTGGCTTTGTCGCCGCCGGAGGACCTGTGGCCACGAGGGGGCGTGCGTCCCATTTGATTTCTCTATTCTGGTTTCTGTAGTCCTGATTTCGATCAAGGGGTGTACAAATTATTTTTCTGAGGTAAATATTAGCAAGAGAAGCGAATATACTTATGGCTGCAGACTTAGAGGCAGAGTGTTTGCACAAAGACAAATGCTTTAGTTGCCACTTTTTCTTCTGGGCCTACTGAGTACCAGGTACTGTGCCAGGTGCTAGGTGCTAGGTACTGTTCAGCAGAAGCTAGTTGAGAAAAGGAGGATCCGTTGGGCATTGCTAGAGGCCCATCACTCTCAGAAAAGCCATACGAAAGCTGTCACCCAATATCTGCACCTTCAACTGCTTCTTTTCCAGAAATTCCATCACTAGAAACTTCCTTTTTTATTTTCTAGTCTCAATGGAATTGGGGCAAGATGCTAAAAATTGAAAATGGAGAAGACAAAATATCTTATTTAAGAAAGTGACTATGCTGCTCAGGACATAATAGGTCTTTTAAAGACCTTAAGACAACCTTTAGTACTTGCTCTTCTCTTTTGCTTTTTCATTGCAATCATGGCTGACAAAAAGTGGATAACTCTGTGGGAAGAAGACCTCCCAATTTCCTGTCCCCACCATTTTAGACAAGAGAGTTAAAAACTCAGATATTAGACAGGCGCAGTGGCTCACTCCTGTAATCTTAGCTCTTTGGGAGGCGGCTGGATCATTTGAGGTCAGGAGTTTGAGACCAGCCTGAGACCAACATGGCGAAACTCTGTCTCTACTAAAAATACAAAAATCAGCTGTGGGCCGTGGTGGGTGCCTGTAATCTCAGCTACTTGGGAGGCTGATGCAAGAGAATCGCTTGAACCTGAGAGGCAGAGGTTGCAGTGAGCAGAGATTGCACCACTGCCCTCCAGCCTGGGCGACAGAGCGAGACTCTCTCAATAAACAAACAAAAAAACAGATATTCTAAGTGTGTGTAGAAACCCATCATTCATCTCAGAACTTGGCTCAAAGTCAGCCTTGCTTTGAGGTTCACACCACCTAGGTGCTTTCTCCTTCCACCCTGGACAGAATTTATCCAGTCAGTTTGGCCTCCCCTTACTCTTTTCTGTTTATTTTCTATGACTCTGTTAGCAGCGCAGGTGTGGAAATGAGGTGAAAGAAAATTAGCCCAATCCCATAGTTCAGATCCATGGGTTGTGTGTTGGCAGGACTGCAAACTGGGAGCAATTGGTTTGCCTAGGGCTTTTGAATTGGGAGTTCTGGTTTCCAGCAACATTGGATTAGGTATCAAATTTTACAACTTCTTAGCTTCCACAGAAGTAAATTAAGGTCAAGAAACCCCATCTCTACAAAAAGTACAAAAATTAGCTGGGCTTGGTAGCATGTGCCTGTAGTAGTCCCAGCTACTAGGGAAGCTGAGGTGGGAGGATCACCTGAGGAGGGTGAAGTTGCAGAACTGTGATCATGCCTCTGCACTCCAGCCTATGCGACAGAGTGACAGACCGAGACGCTTTCTCAAAAAAAAAAAAAAAAAAGAATATCTTAAAGTTCACATGGAAGTTTTAACAGTTGTTAGCAGTAGTTAAACTATTGACTCTCAACTCCACACCCACTGCTATGGACTGAATTGTGTTTCCTTAAAATTCTGTGTTGAATCCTGAACCTTTAAAGTGACTTAGTTGGAGTAAGGAAGTAGTTTAGGTTAAATAAGGTCATAGGGATGGGCCTTGATCCCTAAGATTAGTTTCCTTGTAAGAGGAGACAGAGTACTCAAACCATGTGAAGACACAGCAATAAGATGTCCATCTGCAAGCCAGGAAGTGAGCCCTTACCAAGAACCAAATCAGTTAGCAACTTAATCTTGGACTTCCCAGTCTTCAGAACTGTGAGAAAATAAATTTCTGTTGTTTTAAGCCACCTAGTCTGTGGTATTTTTGTCATAGCAGCCTGCTAGAGTTTGAATGTCTGTGTCCTTCCAAAATTCATTATACTGAAATCTAAGACCCAATATGATAGTGTTAAGATGTGGGGATTTTAGGAAGCCATTTGGCCATCAGAGCTATGCCATTTCTTTTTTGTGGGGGGGCCTTCTCTTTCTTCTGCCATATGAGAACACAATGTTTCTTCCTTTTGCCCTCCATTTCTTCTGCCATGTGAGGACACAAACATAGGTGCTATCTTGGAAGCAGAAAGCAGGTCTCACCAGACACTGAATCTGCTGGTACCTTGATCTTGGATTTCCCAGCCTCCAGAACCGTGAGCAATACATTTCTACATTTTTTTTTTTTTTTTTTTTTATGGAGTCTCGCTCTGTCACCCAGGCTGGAGTGCAGTGGTGCAACCTCGGCTCACTGCAGCCTCTGCCTCCCGGTGTCTCCTGCTTTAGCCTGCCCAGTAGCTGGGACTATAGGTGTGAGCCACCATACCCAGCTAATTTTTGTATTTTTAGTAGAGATGGGTTTTCACCACGTTGGCCAGGCTGGTTTTGAACTTCTAACCTCAAGTGATCCACCCACCATGGCCTCCTAAAGTGCTAGGATTACAGTTGTGAACCAGAGCACCTGGCCTCCACTCTTTATAAATTACCCAGTCTCAGGTATTTTGACACGCAGAACAAATGGATTCATCATACCGAATACTTCCAGTGTTCTGAAAAAACTGCATTAAAACTGATTGTAGTTTAAAAAATGAGTATCAATATAATTAAAACTGAGTCTCCTTAATGCAACAAGACTTGAAGACCCAGAAACTTTCAGGACACATATTTAGGAATTCTAGAGAATGAAAAGCTGTGTGTCCTTTGATAGCTCAGTTGGTAGAGTGGAGGACTGTAGGTTAAAACTGAGTTAAAACCGATTGTAGTTTAAAAAATGAGTATCAATATAATTAAAACTGAGTCTCCTTAATGCAACAAGACTTGAAGACCCAGAAACTTTCAGGACACATATTTAGGAATTCTAGAGAACAAAGAACTGTGTATCCTTCGATAGCTCGGTTGGTGGAGTGGAGGACTGTAGGTTCCTTTAAACTTAAGGCATCCTTAGGCCCCTGGTTCGAATCCGGCTCGGAAGATGTCAGTTTTTGAACTACAGGCTAATTAACGAACTTTACGAAAATAAGGCTCTAGACGGGAAAACGTACTAAGCTGCTCTTTAATCCCTTCTTTAATCCCCTTTGTGATACAGGAAGTAAGACTCTTAATCACATTGCAGTTTTACCACTTGACCCTATGGGTAAGCTTTGCCAAAAGGGAGGCTACAGACTCCAAGGCTGGAGGTGAGAAAGTGAACTTGTTTTCTTTCTGGGGCCTTCCTGTTTCTCTAGGTGTCACCCCAGTAACCCTAACAGAGACAACAACTTCGTAGCAGCCCCGTCTGGAAATTTCACTTCTTATTGGCATCTCTGTAGCTTTTCCGCGTGGTGTCCAAGGTACAGATAGGATACACAATAATGTCAAGAGAGGCTGTCCACATCCTAGGATCACTCCTCTCTAGCTGCTAGCTCTCTATTAGGTTAGAAACATTGAAAGTTATCATCTACTATTTTCTTAGTTACTCATGCAAGGGACTTAATTACGGAGTTCAATATCAACTGTATGCTATTAATATTTCTGACAAGAGGCACTGGCAGTTGCCATTTGAAGAAAAACTTGGGATTTTTCCTTTTAAAGCCTTTTCTTGCGAGATAGATTTCTGCCTTAGATATAAGGAAGCTGAGCAGACAACAATCTACACAGAACCTCTCTCTATGTTGGACAATTTGCTTTGAAAAAGGAATATTTATATTTCCACGTAAAGTTTCAAGAGTTTTTGCTTCATTTTAACTGCTCCACCATGGTTATGTAATATACACTCAAATTTACACAAACACGCACAGACGACACTTCCACGTTTCAACACTACAGTTATGAATGTACACAATTTATCATTCGACTTTCAGAAAGGAGAACTGCAAGGATACCGGAATGCTTTGTTCACAACCCTGGGATCCTCATCAACCCAGTTGTCTGTATTTAGGGCAACCATAGCATTTATCAAGCAAATCCAGACACTTTTAAGAGAGAAAGGAGGAGTTAATCACACAAAACAGCAGGACAGAGGGCGTAATCTGGGAGATTGTGTATATCTAGGGGAGGAGGACGGGGGATTCCAGTAAGGTTTTTGGTTTGAGCTATACCTAAATATCCTAATGTTTTCAATATAAAACTCAATGCCTTTTACATATTTATAACCATGAAGCCAATTACCTAGATCATTACACAGAATAATTCCGGTGTCTGAGAATACTGCTTTAAAGCCGATGGTAGTTTAAAAAATTAATATTAATATAATTAAAACCTAGTCTCCTAAATGGAACAAGACTTGAAAACCTAAGAACTTCCAGGACGCACATTATTTTGGGGCTTCTAGAGAGCACAGAACTACGTGTCTAGAGAATGAAAAACTTTGTGTCCTTCGATAGCTCAGTTGGTAGAGCGGAGGACTGTAGGTTCATTTAAATCAAGGTATCCTTAGGTCGCTGGTTCGAATCCGGCTCGAAGGACGGTAGTTTTGACCTACGGGTGAATGATTCCAGACATATATGATCTTTACGAAAATAAAGATCTAGACAAAAATATGTATCAGGCTCCTTAGGCTCAACCTTGCGCGAGTAGACAATTTTTGGTTACATGCGTAAAATATTTTAGGAATAAACCAGAAACGTGGTAGCTTCACCAAAGGGCGCCTGCGTAGATGAAAAGCAGTGTTTCCAGGAAGTCTGAGGCTTCACTTTTTCCTTGTGAAATTTGTACCTCGCAACACTTCACCTCCACTCCCTCCCTGAGTCTCCTCCTGGCTCTTGGTTTCTTGATGCCATTCTTATTTCCCGCTACTGATCATGAAATGCAGTTTTTATTCCCACTTCCCCTCCCCAGCCCCGACCCGAGTTGACGTTCCACCAGCAAACCACAGCCAACGCCCGCAATGGAGTTCAGTTAAGAAGGCGCGTGGGAGGTGTGGGGAATGCCAGGAGCACCCTGGCCCCAAGGTTTTCATTTCAGTTTTTATTGGAGGTTAGAATATACGAAGACTTTTGGGGTCCTCTATCTTGTTACTTTTCTTCTTCTCTCCTTCTGTTTCTCTGTGTGTGGGGGTTTTTGTTGTTGTTGTTGTTGTTATTTTAGACAATCTCGCTCTGTCGCCTAGGCTGAAGGACTCACTGGACTTCCTGGGCTCAAATGATCCTCCCACCTCAGACTCCCGAGTAGCTGGGACTACAGGCTCGAGTCACCACCCCTAGCTATTTTTGGAGAGAGGAGGGGTGTGGTCGGAGAGTCTCGCTTTGTCGGCCAAACTAGTCTCCAACTGCTGGATTCAAGCGATCCGTCCGCCTCGGCCTCCCACAGTGCTGGGATTACATGAATGAGCCACCGCGCCTGGCCAATACATTTTTATTCTTCCGGCACAGAAAATGAAGAATAAAATTTGAGAACTTTTTATTTTTAAATTTTTGGTTCAGGGGCTACATAGGCAGATTTGTTACGTGACTAAATTGCGTGTCGCTCGGTTTTGGTGTGCGAACGTCCCCATCACCAAGGTAGTAATCATAGTACCCGACAGTTTTTCAACTCTCATCCTCCTTCCATCCTCCTGCCTCTAGTAGTTCCCAGGGTCTATTGTTCTCACCTTTGTGTCCATGTGTACTCAGTGTTTAGCTCCCTCCTTATAAGTGAGAGAACATGAGGTATTTGGTTTTATGTTCCTGAGTTAATCCACTTAAACAATAGTGGCCTCCGGCTGCACCCATGTTGCTGCAAAGGACGTGATTTTGTACTTTTTCATGGCTGTGTAGTATTCCATGGTGTATATGTATCAGGTTTTCTTTATTCCACCCTTAGTGGGTATGTAGGTTGATTCCATGTCTTGGCTATTGTGAATGGTGCTGCAACAAACATACTTATGCATGTGTCTTTTTGGTAGAATGATTTATTTTCCTTTGTGTGTATACTCAGTAGTGGGACTGATGAGTCAAATGGTAGTTCTAAGTTATTCGGGAAATTTCCAAACTGCTTTGCCCAGTAGCTGAATTAATTTACATTCCCACTAACAGTGGGAATGTAAGCATTCCCTTTTCTCTGCCACCTTGCCATACATCCATTATTTTTGATGTTTTAATAACAGCCATTCTGACTGATGTGAAATCGTATCTCATTGAGGTTTGATTTGTGTTTCTCTAATTAGTGATGTTGAACATTTTTCATATATTTGTTGGCTGCATGTATGTCTTCTTTTGAAAAGTGTCTGTTCATGTCTCTTGCCCATTTTTTATTGGAGTTATTTGTTTTTTGCTCATGGAATTATTTAAGTTCCTTATGAATCCTTAGCATTAGAGCTATGTCGGATGCATAATTTGTGAATATTTTCTTCATTCTGTAGAATGTCTATTTACTCTGTTGACAGTTTTTTTGTTTGTTTGTTTTGTTTGTTTTGACACAAGAGTGTCACTCTGTAGCCCAGGCTGGAGTGCAGTGGTGTGATCTCAGCACATCACAATTTTGGCCTTCCATATTCAAGTGATTCTCATGCCTCTGCCTCCTGAGTAGCTGGGACTACAGGTGTGTGCCACCATGCCTGGCTGATTTTTGTATTTTTAGTAGAGATGGGATTTCAGCATATTGGCCAGGCTGGTTTCCAACTCCTAGCCTCAAGTAATCCACACGCTTCCACTTCCCAAAGTGTTAGGATTACAGATATGAGTGAGTGAACCAGGCCCCTTGATAGTTTCTTTTGCTGGGCAGAAGTTCAATTACATTCCCCTTAACAATTTTGGTTTTTGTTGCAAATGCTTTTGGAGACTTAGTCATAAATTACTTGCCAAGGCTGATGTCCAGAATGGTATTTCATAGGTTTTCTTCTAGAATTTTTATAGTTTGAGGTCTTACATTTAAATCTTGAGTTAATTTTTGTATATGGTGGAAGGTATGGGTCCAGTTTCAATCTTCTGCACATGGTTAGCCAGTTATTCCAGCACCATTTATTGAACACAGTCCATTCTCCATTGCTTGTTATTTTGTCAGCTTTGTCAAAGATCAGATGGTTATAGTTGTGGGACTTTATGTCTGGGTTCTCTATCCTGTTCCATAGGTTTATGTGTCTGTTTTTGTACCAGTACGATGCTGTTTTGGTTACCTGTAGCTTTGCAGTATTGTTTGAAGATGAGTAGTGTGATTCCTCTGGCTTTGTTCTTTTTGCTTAGTTTGCTTTGGCTATTTGGACTCTTTTTTATTTCATATGATTTTATTTTATTTATTTATTTGGAGATGGAGTCTCGCTCTGTCACCCAGGCTGGAGTGCAGTGGCATGATCTTGGCTCACTGAAACCTCTGCTTCCCGGGTTCAGGCGATTCTTGTGCCTCAGCCTCAGGAGTAGCTGGGATTACAGCTGTGAGCCACCACACCCGGAATATTTTTAGTAGATAACGGGGTTTCACCATGTTGGCCAGGCTGGTCTTGAACTCCTAACCTCTAGTGATCACTCGCCTCAGCCTCCCACAGGGCTGGGATTATAGGCGTGGGCCACCACACCTGGCCCTGTATTACAAATTTTAAAAGATTTTTTAAATTACATTTTTATTCTTAGAATCTATTTCCTCAGTCTCCCTAGTAGCTGGGATTACAGGCATGAACCACCACACCCAGCTGTTTTTTGTGTTTTTAGTAGAGATAGGGTTTCTCCATGTTGGTCAGGCTGGTCTCAAACTCCTGACCTCAGATGATTCGCCCGCCTTGGCCTCCCAAAGTGCTGGAATTACAGGCGTGAGCCACCATGCCTGGCTTGGATGCTTTTTATTTCTTTCTCTCGCCTTATTGCTCTGGCTAGGACTTCGAGGACTTTTTTCTTTATTCTGAGGGCAATAGATAGGCTTTACAGCTGTTTATCAAATATAGTTACCCTCTTAGATTTGTTTTTTATAAAGCATCTAGTAGCACCATGAGAGTGGGGAATACTGTTGGAAAGAGGAAGGAAAAGGAGTTTGGGGGAAAGGGAGAGAGGTTATCTAAAAGGTTACATGAGAGATAGTGAAGGGTGATACTGATGCACTATGCTGGCAGCAGAAATGGAAACATTCATTTATAAACATTCTGGGTTTCTAAAAAGTGATTGTTACCACTCTCTTGCATAGTGGAAGATGCTTGTCTGAGTCCAGAGACTATTGTAGCCTCCCGAATAGAGGCTGTCAAGGAAGCAAAGGTCTGTCAAAAAGGGAGGTTCAGGATCAAGTGTGAATAGTGGATCTCTATTTGTATGCCAAGCTAATGGACAATTTACTTTGATTAAACAAGTTAGTAGAGGTACTGATTTTACAGATACTCTTACATAATCGTATTTGTCCTCCTGGGCACTAGATCCCATTCCATTCTCAAGGATGACACTCCAGCTGTTGTCCTGATTCTCATTCCTACATCATCTCCCCTACCCCTCACTTCCTGATATTTTATGTTCACGGCTGGCTTTATGCATATACAACCTGTGCAGCTGCACATGACTTTGTGTTCAGAAAGACCAGCTCTTGATTTAATACTCTGTTGTTGCCATCTTGAGATTCATGATAATATAATCATTGAACTTGTGTTTTGAATGTGATGTCCAATAGGACAACGGAGCATTCACATGAACTGAGGAGACAGGTCAGGTGGCAGCCTCAATTCCTTGCCACCCTTTTCATATACAGCATTGGCAGTGCTCCATGAGCACAAAATTTGGGGGAACCATGATGCTAAGACTCAAAGCACATATAAACATGTTACCTCTGTGACTAAAAGAAGTGGAGGTGCTGACAGCCCCCAGAGGCCACAGTTTATGTTCAAACCAAAACTTGCTTAAGGGTGCAGAAAGAAGGCAATGGCAGGGTCTAAGGAACAGCCCATCATATCCTTGTTTATTCATGTTATATCCCTGCATAAGCTAATCACTTACACTGAAAATATTGACATAGGAGGAAATGGAAAGACAGGGCAACCCATAGTTCTCTTTCCTTTTAATCTTTCCTTATCAGTAAACCAAAGATCGTATTGGTAGAATATGTGTGAATTAATTAATGAGTTAGTTTTAGGCAGTGTTTCCACTGTTGGGGTAAGAACAAAATACATAGGCTTGTGTTGAGCTATTAAATATAAATTGTAGAATGTCAGTGATTCCAAATATGAATTAAATATCCTTGTATTTGCATTTTAAATTGGCATTGAACAACAAAGATTAACAGTAAAATTAAAAATGTAAAAGTTAAGCTTTTACTTAGTTAGAATGATATTAAATAGCAAATAAAAGCACCATGATAAATCAAGAGAGAGACTGTGGAAAAAAAGGAAAATGTTTTTATTTTAGTATATTTAATGAGACTCTCTTCCTGATGTTTTGTTTTGTTTTGTTTTGAGAGGGAGGGATGTGGGGGCAAGGAGGTCTCAATATGTTGCTCAAGCTGGACTTGAACTCCTGGGCTCCAGCGATCCTGCCTTAGCCTCTTGAGTAGCTGGGACTACAGGCACACACCACAGTGTCTGACATTTTCCAGATTTTTTTTTTTTTTTTTTTTTTTTTTGAGACAGAGTCTCGCTGTCTCACCCAGGATGAAGTGTAGTGGTGCCATCTCGGCTCACTGCAACCTCTGCCTCCTGGGTTCAGGCGATTCTCCTGCCTCAGCCTCCAGAGGAGCTGGGATTACAGGCACCTGCCACCACACCTGGCTTTTTTTTTTTTTTTTTTTTTTTTTTTGTATTTTTAGTAGATACTGGGTTTCACCATGTTGGACAGGCTGGTCTTGAACTCCTGACCTCTGGTGATCTGCCTGCCTCAGCGTGGCAAAGTGTTGGAATTATACTGCAACTGGCCGAAATTAACTGATCTTGAAATTAACGTTTCTTGACTCTATCCGTTGATAGTGAAATAAACTTCTCCCTGATCTTTTCTTTTTTCTTTTTTTTTTTTGAGACGGAGTCTCGCTTGTCGCCCAGGCTGGAGTGCAGTGGCGCGATATCCGCTCACTGCAAGCCCCATCTCCCGGGTTCACGCCATTCGCCTGCCTCAGCCTCCCGAGGAGCTGGGACTACAGTACAGGCGCCCACCTCCACGCCTGGCTATATTTTTGTATTTTTGGATAGAGACGGGGTTTCACCGTGTTAGCCAGGATGGTCTCGATCTCCTGATATTGTGAGCTACCCGCCTTGGCCTCCCAAAGTGCTGGGATTACAGGTGTGAGCCACCGCGCCCGGCCTCCCTGATCTGGAAACAAACCTTTCTTTATTGTTTATCCTCTGGCAGCTACTGCTTCACACATCTTGAAAGAATGGTCCTCGGTCTTTCTTGTCTTTGCACTCAGTCTTTTCTTTTCTTTTCTCTTTTTTTTTTTTTTTTTTTTTTGAGACAGGGTCTGGCTCTGTTACTCAGGCTGCACTGCAGTGGCATAATACCGGCTCACTGCAACCTCAGCCTCCTCAGCTTAAGCTGTTCTCCCACTTCAACCTCCCAAGTAGCCAGGACTACAGGTGCGTGCCACCACACCTGTGGCTAATTTTTGTAGAGATGGGGTCTCTCCATATTGCCCAGGCTGGTCTCCAACTCCTGGTCTCAAGCGAACCTCCCGACTTGGCTTCCCAAAGTGCTGGGATTATAGGCTTAAGCCACTGCATCCAGCCTGTCCTCTGTGTTAAACTTACTCCAATTTGTCTCTCTTCTCTACATAAATGGCTCTTTTCAAAGTTCCCATGGACCTCACTGTTGCTAATCTAATGATCAATTCTCTGCCTTCTCTTACATGGTTCATCAGTAGCAGCATTAGATTGGGACGCTCAATTCTTCTTGGTATATTTTCTTCATTTGGCTTCTGGGGTATCACACTCTCTTTGAGTTACTCCTTCCTCATTGATAGCTTCTTCCTAGTCTTCTTTACTGGTTCTTCTTCTTCTGGCTGACTCCTTAATATTGTTTTTCTCCCCAGGCTTTAGTTCTTAGTCCTCTTCTGTTATCTGTTTACACCCAATTCTTTGAGAGTCTCCTCCAGGGTCATGAACTTAAGCCTATTTCTGTGCGGATAACTCAGATTATTATATCTCCAACCCAGACAGTTTTGGCGGTTATGCATAAAGCTACTATAAATATTCACATAGTGTTATGGCAAATATATGTATAATTTCATTTTTAAAAACTGACAGTGTTTTTCAAGGTGGAACAGTTTTTATTCCCACCAGCAATATATGAGAATTTCAGTTATTTCACATCATCATCAGCACTTGGCACTGTTAATTTCTCACCTTTTTTTTTTTTTTTAACTTTAGCCATTCTCTTAGGTGTGTAAAGTATCTCATTGTGGCTTTAATTTGCATCTCCCTAATGAATAGTGATGTTGAATATCTTTTTATGCTTATTGGCCATCAGTACAGCTTCTTTTGTAAAATATCTGTCCAAATCATTTGTCCATTTAAAAAAATGTATTGTCTGGTCTTATTATTGAGTTGCAAGAGTATGTTATATGTTCTGGTTACAAGTCCTTCATCAGGGAAGTGTTTTCCAAGTATCTTTTTCTAATCTGTGACTTGACTTTTTTTTTTTTTTTTCTTTTGGTAGAGACGGGATTTCACTGTGTTGCCCAGGCTGATCTTGAACTCCTGGACTCAAGCGATCTGCCGGCCTCAGCCTTCCCAAGGGCTGGGATTACAGGCGTGAGCTACCATGCCTAGCCTGACTGTCTTTTCTTAACAGTATATTTTAAGGAACAGATTTTTTGTTAAACTGTGATGAAATTCAACTTATTTTTTCCTTTATGGTTTATGCTTTTATGTCCCATTTAAAATCTTTTTGCTTAACCTAAAGTCACAAAGAGTTTCTTCTACATTTTCTTCTAGAGGTTTTGTGTTCTAGTCCCTGCATTTAAGTCTTTGATTCATTTTGAATTAATGTTTGTACATTGTGTGATATAAGGGTCTAAGTTCATTTATTTGCATATGGATATTCAGTTTTTGCAGAATCATTCTGCAAAGTTATCTTTTTCTTATAGAATTACCTTGGCACTTCTGTCAAAAATCAATTAATCATAATCATGTAAGTTTATCTCTAGACAGGGTCATGCTCTGTTGCCTAGGCTGGAGTGCAGTTCTTCCATCATAGCTTACTGCAGGTTGGAACTCCTGGGTTCAAGCCATTACAGGCATGACACCAGGCCTAGCCTCCCATGTTGTTTCTTCTTCTTTCTTCCTTCCTTCTTTCTTCTTCTCCTCCTCCTCCTCTTCCTCCTCCTTCTCTTTTCCTCCTTCTCCTCTCCTCCTCCTCCTCCTTCTCCTCCTCTCCCCTCCTCTTCCTTCTCCTTCTTCCTCTTCCTCTTTTTCTATTTTGGCCTTACTGAATCACCATGTTTCTTTTATACTTAATTTCTTCCCCTATCTTCTACCCCAGCAGCAACTATGGATATTTTCTGTCCCTATAGTTTTGCACTTGCAAGAATTTCATAGGAATACCATAGTATGTAGCCTTTTGTATCTGGCCTTTTAAATTCAGCATAATGCAGATGAGTTTCATCCCTGTTGTTACATTTACCAATAGTTTGTTCCTTTTTATTCCATAGGAATATTATAGTGGTCTGTAAGCTTCAAGAGAAGTTAAAACCATCTAGGTAGGACTCAATTCACAAGTTGAAAAGGTACTAAAGCAATAGAGAAGGTACAGGGTGAGATTGTAATCAAGTGATGATGATACATCTCCAAGAATTATTTCAGAGAGTTAGATTTATCCATAAACCCATTTTGAACTTGTGTCTGCAAGAGGGAATAGAATGGTCATTCTGACACCAGATTCTGTAAGAAGAGGAAGAAGGAAGTCTTCCCACAAAGTGATACAGATATCTAGTGCGGAAAGGTCCTAATTACTTGTTCTTGTATTCCCAGGAGGCAAATCTTGGGGATTATCAGGGGAAAGAGCATTTCAGGCAAATGAAATTCCAACTTCAACAGCCCTGAGGTGAGATTCTCATGCTAGGATTAGTTTATAGGTAAAGAAAATAATTGATGAGATTAGCAATTGGAGTTCTTCCCGATCAAAATCAACTCTATACTACCATGTCAGTGGGAGGTATGAGGCTCTGGGAGCTTGTGAGCATAGCAGTAACTGATGAGAAACATACTGAGCATTTTTTTCAGTATGTTTGCTGCCCTCTGTGAAAATTAGTGAAGCTTTTATTCGAGAAACCATGCGAACTGAGATCCTGGGGTTTGGTGGTGAAATGGCAGGGTTGGTCAACTGCTTTTACATCTGGTGTCCAAGGCTCAGGTAAGTATACTTCATATGGGCAGAGACCATCTCATACAGAATCTGCTCATTTCTCTTCTCTGGCTTCTCGCATTTTCCCCTGCTAGGCTACATTATTGAAAAGGAATTTACCAGACCGTATATTCTTAGTTTCTCATGACAATGAATTGAATAACTGAATTACATATTAGTTATGTTGCTGCAGATATTTCCCACGGGAAACACTGGAGAGGATCTTTTGGGGAAAAAAACATATTTTTGTCAAGATTACAATTATGGAGAACTTTAATAAGTGATGATCTTTCATAGATAAATTCACCAGAACTCCTTTCCATAAATTGCACAATTTATAATTTCCATATACTTTTAATAATTTTATAAAAAAGTCTCTCCAGACACCTTCCCATTTTTCCCATTGGTGTTCATTTCTGTCTTAGGCACCGGGAAGCTGAATACCATCATAGGCATTTATTAGCTAAGCATGACAGCATACCTGTGTGAAAACTGTCAGAATCAAAATGGAGTCACTATTGTTAAAACACACAAACACACAAACTAACTAAAAACGCTGATTAATAGAGCTGGAAAAGGCCATGCTTGATAACAAAAACTATCACAAAAGACTGCAAAAACCATAACCTTGCACAGGCCATCACAATCCTACACAAAAAATACTTCTATAAGGACATCTGCCCCACAACTGCCTGTCCAACCTCGGACTAGCTTCCTCTCTACGATCCATCTTTGTAGCACATGATAATTACTTCAACACAGTTACATAATCCTTCTCATTTTTTCCCTTAAAAATCTTTGTCGCTGGGCTCGGTGGCTCACGCCTGTAATCCCAGCACTTTAGGAGGCCGAGGCGGGTGGATCATGAGGTCAGGAGTTTGAGACCAGCCTGGCCAACATGGTGAAACCCCGTCTCTACTAAAAATACAAAAATTAGCCGGGTGTGGTGGCGGGCATCTGTAATTCTAGGTACTCGGGAGATTGAGGCAGGAGAATTGCTTGAACCCGGAAGGCGGAGGTTGCAGTGAGCCAAGATCGTTGCACTCCAGCCTGGGCGACAGAGCCAGACTCCAACTCAAAAACACCTTTTTCTTCTTTTACCTCCCTGAATATACATAGTTTCCTATGGCACTCGTTTTTTCTTTGCAATGCTCTATTCCCAAATAAACATCATTTTCTTTCAGAGAGCTTCTCTTTGTTATTTAGGTTGACACCTGTAAATAGAATGTTATATTTCTTTTTTAAATTGTGGGGGGAGGGAGAAGTGTTGTGTTTCATTTATTTGTCTCATTACAATTGTGCAATATCATATGAGCCGCTGAATTCCTAAACATAAGTACACACACAACGCACTTCTTGTCTCATGTTTTGTGTCTCGAACACAAATTACAAATTATACAAATTGTGCAATTTTCCTTGCCCTTCAGAAAGGAGAATCTCAATGTTTCCAAAATGAACTGGGCAGTAACTCCGCTTCAAGGTGGTAGGTCCCCGCTTTTCAACCCAGTTGTGTAAGATAAACTTGTCTTTATTATTCACTTCCTAAAGACAAAGGAGGTGCTAAGCGGACAGGACAGCTGGACAACACGTGCAATAAGGGCAATGGTCCTATCTACTCTATCTAAGGGAGCAGTACACGGAATACTCGTGGGTTTTTTTTTTTTTTTTCTGTTTTTTTTTGGACCTATGTGAAATTTTAAATGTTCAAGGGAATTGTTCATACAATTGTATAGTCACTATCCCTACTCAGATGAGAACATTTTAGAACATTTTGGAACATTTCTAATATCCTCGAAACTTTCCTCACGTTTCCCTGTATTTTCAAAATGAACAAGAATACAGGATAGTCAAAAGCAATAGGTAAATTCTGAAGTATCCAAACAACATGCAACAACATCCTTCGATAGCTCAGCTGGTAGAGCGGAGGACTGTAGGGGTTTGAATATAGTCATCCTTAGGTCGCTGGTTCGAGTCCGGCTCGGAGGAGTTCCCTTTTAAAAGGGTCTCTCCTGGGCCTGAAATAAAGAAACTTGAAGAACGCAGTGTGCAGCTTGCTATACATGAATTTGTAAGACGCTCAGAGAAGGAAAATAATCCACCTTTAAAATGGCTAACAAGGGTTGCTTCACGGACAGTCGAGTGAGACTCAATTTTCACCAAGTTGAGGAGGGATCATGAGGAATGTGGGGAACGGGATTTTGATATCCCTCCCCTCTTCAAAAAAGGAGCAGTGTACACCTGACAGAAAGTTCTCTTCCATAAAGTTAATGAAACAGGCGTATTTGAATTCGAAGAATCTATTATTAGACTTTTAGACACTCCATGAAAGAGTGTGGGCCCTGTTACTTTAGAAATATACTTGGGGACTGGCAAAAACTGTCATCTCTGATTTTAATAGTGGATACATTTACTCCCTGCTTCCATTCTCTGGGCTACTCTGCGTTCTTGGAGCGAGATGGGAAATTTTGTCAGGCCGCAGCAAGGGTGGATTTATACTGATGGTCCTCAAACTTGCCCCGGGCTGCTTCCAGAAAGCTAATCGGATTATTTGTACTCGGTTCCCAGCAATATCCTTTGCAGTCAGCTTGTCGCTGGCGCGGATCGCAAGAACTGAAACGCCTTAAGGGTGGGGACGGCGCCCCCTGCTGGTCGCGCCCTCGGGCGACGGTAAGAGATTGAGGACTCGAGCCCGCGCGGGGAAAACGGCTATGGGCTTGGCTTAGGGATGGTTCGCAGGTCGCCTGGTAGGAGCAGGACCGCCGGGGCCTTGTCCGTTCTGTGGTTACGTAGGTCATAGAAGGAAAACTGGTTTGTGATCTGATGGGGAATCTGTGAGGACAGACCCAGGGAGGGCAGAACTAAGCGCACCGCCGGGGGGGTCGCCAGAATTGGAGGCGTGTGCGCCTCTGACAAGTATTTGCAACGTAAGTATGCATATGGATAATGTATCAATACACATGTGTAATAGATGCCAAACAAATTATGCAAATAATTGTCACATATTTAAATTTTCAGACATTCACGAAATCAAATGTAAAATATTAAACTGAAAGTTCGCAATTTAAATTTTCAAAAATTAAATCTAATTTCCAAAATTAACCGTTTTCAAAATTAAATTTTAAAATATTCAAAATTCCAAGGTAAATTTCCAGAAATAATTAAAACTTCAAAACTCAAATCTTTTAAATGAAATGTATAAACTTTAAAAGGTGAGTCATTCCTCAGCTGGAATCGCACCCAGGGCCCTCGAATAAAATGCTATTTTGATCGCTAGAAGACACAGAAAATAAAACTGCTCTACAAAATTCCCTAAAAACCCGGCATCAACCCGCCTTTAGCGGCGTTCTATAGGGTAGGTTATATCTGGGGATCTGCCTTTTCTGGTTCTGCCTGTCCTGAGTTGGAGATGTGACGGGGAATCTGTGAACCTAAAACAAGCTTCCTATCCCGCTTCCACGCTCTGAATCTGGCTTTCCACCTGACACCCCACTTCCGCCCTCTCCCCTCGGCCTTCCCCTGGACCCGACTGCATCGCCAATCATATCCTTTCATTTGTCATCACCGCCTTGGCCCCGCCCCCTCGTCTCAGGCCGTCGCACACGTTTTGCGTCAGTAGGCAAGGCACTTTACGGCCTTCGTGGCGCTCCTGTCAGTCAACATGGAGGCAGAGGAATCGGAGAAGGCCGCAACGGAGCACGAGCCGCTGAAAGGGACAGAACAGACACTAGACGCGGAGGAGGAGGAGGAGGAGCAGGAGCAGGAGGAATCCGAAGCAGCGGCCTGTGGCCGCAATAAGCGGGTAGTGCCAGGTATTGTGTACCTGGGCCATATCCCGCCGCGCTTCCGTCCCCTGCACGTCCGTAACCTTCTCAGCGCCTATGGCGAGGTCGGACGCGTCTTCTTTCAGGCTGAGGGTAAGTATGCAGACCCTGACGGTGAAAGGAGGAGGTTGTCGCTCGCTGGCGGGGTGCAAACATGGATGTCCTGTTGCTTCGCTGCGCGAGACTGAGGCACGAGTTGTTGGATTTTGGGGGTGGGGAGTGCGGTGCTCGGCTCCTGGCTGGTGAATCAGTCTGTGAGGATGCTGGGGTGGGTGGGCGGAGGGGATATGGGGAGAGTGGGTAGCGCAGTGCGTCTGGTGGTTCTTTAGTTCTCGGATTGTTACTATTCGTGTTCTTATCCGGGCCCTGCTCACCTCTCTTTCCGAATCTGTTTACTGGTTTGTTACATGAGTACAACAGAGTAAAAGCCTCGTTAGCTTTTCTACAAAACTGAACATACCCCTTTAGCATCGCGGCCTAGGTCAAGAAACTGATCAACCGCCTTTCCTCTTTCCACCCTCGATTTTACATTGAGGTTGGGGACTTGCGCGGGTGTTAAATAGCGTTCAAAGCCGGCCAGATTAAGGAGTGGACAATTAAGGAAAGAATTGAGTTAGCTAGAGGAAAGGGTGCAATTTACAGTTCCCTCCCTCCTGGGCAAAAACTCTCAGGTGGGACTCCCGCTGGCAGATGTGAAGAACGATGCGGGCAATGGGAAGTGGTTTTGAGTGAGTGCTGCATAGTCCCTGACGGGTCTTTTTGTCTTTGGCGCTCAGATCGGTTCGTGAGACGCAAGAAGAAAGCAGCAGCAGCTGCGGGAGGGAAAAAGCGGTCCTACAGCAAGGACTACACCGAGGGATGGGTGGAGTTCCGTGACAAGCGCATAGCCAAGCGCGTGGCGGCCAGTCTACACAACACGCCTATGGGTGCCCGCAGGCGCAGCCCCTTCCGTTATGATCTTTGGAACCTCAAGGTGAGGAGATAGATCTTTCTGCCACACCTCTCACCCTCCCTTCTCCCCAGCTCTGGCCCAAGTATACCCATGGCTTCTCATTGGTCTTGTCCCCCTGTCTCATCTTTCTCCCTAATCTGCACTATCCTGATCTTTTCTTATTTTCTGCCCGCAGTACTTGCACCGTTTCACCTGGTCCCACCTCAGCGAGCACCTTGCCTTTGAGCGCCAGGTGCGCAGGCAGCGCCTGAGAGCGGAGGTTGCTCAGGCCAAGCGTGAGACCGACTTCTATCTTCAAAGTGTGGAACGGGGACAACGCTTTCTTGCGGCCGATGGGGACCCTGCTCGCCCAGATGGCTCCTGGACATTTGCGCAACGTCCTACTGAGCAGGAACTGAGGGCCCGGAAAGCAGCACGGCCAGGGGGTCGTGAACGGGCTCGCCTGGCGACTGCCCAGGACAAGGCCCGCTCCAACAAAGGGCTCCTGGCCAGGATCTTTGGAGCCCCACCACCCTCAGAGAGCATGGAGGGACCTTCCGTTGTCAGGGACTCCTGAGGGCCAGGGTGGCCCCTTCCAGCTCCTAGCCCTGCTCTGCTTCCTGTCTACCTCATACTAGAATGATCGTGACTATCCAGGCAAACATTTTACTGTGTTTCTCAGACCAAGTGTCTCTGCTAAGGGCCCAGACATGCAAGTTTTGAGGGCTTCCGCTATCCTCACTCCGAACTCCTGTATATGCCTGGCTGAGTCACCTAATTCATACTGTCATACTGGCATGATTATGACTATTGCATATGCTTGTTTTGTTTGACTCTTGGCTGCCTACGTCTATAGGGTCCCCTAAAAATCCCACGTCCTGCCCCCAGGAAGGGGCCTTTATTTCCAACTAGGGGGATAATGCCTAGTCCCGGCAATCTTTCTCTGTTTAGCAGTCACAGGTGAGGGTGGTATTAGCATCTTTTTTATGTAGAAAAAATTGACAGTTAATGGCGTGGGCTGAGTTGGGAAGAAATACATTTCCTAATGTATTTATAGAAAATATTTTTATATGCCTTTTTATTTTTGTTGGGGAGGGTCATTGGACAAGTTCCAACTTTCATCTCCTTGTGTTCACCTTCATCTCCTGATCTTAGAGCTCCCCCGCCCCCGCCACCCACCTTACTGTTTAACCTGGATTTTTTTTCTATTTAATTTCTGTCTAATAGCCCAGTTTATCAATTAGTTATCTTAAGTCAGCATTTTCTAAGCCATTGTTTGAGGAAACAGTGACAATAGGTAATAACACATCTTAGTATGAAGAGTTTTACAGGCCACTAGTATAAGATAGGCATCGTGGTAGATGCATATACGGGGTGGAATGGGGGCCACGGCATGTCATAGAGCCCCTCTCAAGGGGGACCTGATTGATGATCACAGTCTTCAGTGGTGAGTCAGTCCTCACCAAGTTTTCCAGGTCATTCCTACAAAATAACTGTAAGAATAATAAAGGAGAAGTTTGAAAGAGTCTGGAGTGCTCCCACAATTGCAAACAATGCTTCCTGGGTGGAGTGTTGAGTTGGAACCATTGTAAAGGTGGGCAAAGCCTAGTAGAGAACCAGTGCGCCTCAGGTGCACTTGTATATAGTGGGGCTGAGGCAAAGGAGCCCTGTAGACTTCAAAGAATCAGTGTAAGCTACTAAAAGGAACTGAAAACCTAGGTGTCACAATAAACAGTCTACACAGTTTCATGTAGGCAAAAATTCTGATCATTTTCCAGGCTGTTTCAGGAAGTGGTAGATGATTATGATTAGTATTTTGCTTGTGCTGTTTGTTTTTGTTTTTTGTCTGTCAATGTGATGATCTGTGTTTTATGGGGTAGAGTGGATTTGTCTACTTTGGGTGTAAAATATCCTAACCACATTATGATCTTGATAGGTGCACTTTACTGGGTAGAGTAAAAAGGACCACACAGTAAAGCTTGGTATAACATTTCTCACAACCCACATACCTCTTATACTTGGCACACAAACTACATTTCCACTTAGAAACTTTCATCTTGTTTGTCTTTTTATTTCTTGTGGGTTTGTTTCATGTGAATTGTTTCCTCAGGTCATTGATGTCTTCAAGTGAAACAGAAAAATCCAGAATCTGAATTTGACAGGCTGGCATATTTATTCAGAATTCCAAGTGCCCATTGCTACTTCTGCTAGATAAAGAGATACCAACGTGAAGAAGAAACTTTCCTTCCAGTTGCTAACAGCTTAGAAAGTACAGTAGACATACTGGGTTTTTATTTAAGACTTTCTTGAATGAAGAAAGAAATTGCATTCCCAGGGTGGACAGACAGCATTAGATAACAGTATGTTCAAGGGTTGGTATTTCAGGCTTCATCTCCAAAACAGTTCGGTACAAAGAGCTCACACCTGCGGCCAGGCAAGCTGATTAAGTCACAGGTGGAGTGAGGACTGAGAATAAGTGGGTGGAATAAAATATCCTAGGGTCTTTCACCTTGACTTTAAGCCTATTGAGGGTAGGAAAATAATTTTTTTACATCCACAATTTTCTTTCTTTTTAAACAGCACTTTGTTTTTTTATATGAAGTAACTCATTTAATCCACAACTATATAATATTGTTATCCCCCCCATTAAAACTGAGCTCAGAGATATGACTCAATTTGCCTCTTAATATTTTATCCTTTGTTCCCCACCTTTTCCCCAGCTTTTCCCAGTGTGTATATAGTGAATGCTTATTACATGAAACTCATGAGAAATGCACGTCATAAACTAGAGAATGAAGTGTACCTGCAAATATGAGCGGACTTATTTTATCTAAGACCAAGAGTAGCAAATGGAGTAATAATTCTCAGTCATGATTCTGTGGTTGCAGTGTATACTCTGATTCAACTTAGTTTCACTCCTGTCTGAGAAGCTGGGACTCTGCATTTGATGGCAATGGAGTGGGCTGATTTCTTTCCAAATAAGTTGAGGTGGGACTCCTGGTAGAATAAGAGGGCTTTAATAGGGTATGTCTGGGTGCCTAAAAACTGCCTTTTTTTTTTTTTTTTTTTTTCCCAGAAGCAGGGTCTCTCTATGTTGCTCAGGCTGGTCTTGAGCTTCTAGGCTCAAGCGATCCTCCCTCCTCGGCCTCCCAAAGTGCTGGGATTACAGGCATGAGCCACCATGCCCTGCCCTAAAAACATTCAAAAGTCATACTTACAGCTACTCTCAAATTACTTTTCTTGTGATTCCTCATAAAACCTTTCTCCCTGAAATTTGTCTTGTTACATCACAGTAGAATTATGAGGGGAAAATCCTTTGGTGGAAGTCTAGGGACATGCTCAGCTCCCCAGGAGGCTTTATATGAATTTTAGCGAATTGCTTAAGATCCAATATTAGATCTGCTGTTCCCCACCCACCCCCCTTTTATTTTTTGAGACAGGGTCTCACTTTGTCACCCAGGTTGGAGTGTAGTGGCACGATCCTGGCTCACTGCAGCCTCCATCTTCTGGCCTCAAGCGATCCTCCCACCTCAGTTTCCTGAGTAGCTGGGACCACAGGCATTCACCATCATGCCCAGCTAATTTTTAAAATATTTTTTCTAGAGATGAGGTCTCACTGTGTTGCCCAGGCTACTCTCGAACTCCTGTTCTCAAGCAATCCACCCACCTTGGCCTCCCAAAGTGCTGAGATTACAGCTTCAGCGCTCAGCGCCCATCTTGAAATCAATACCTGACAGAATATTAAAGAAAATGAAAATTGGCTGGGTGTGGTGGCTCACGCCTGTAATCCCAACACTTTGGGAGGCCGAGCTGGGTGGATCACTTGAGGTCAGGAGTTCGAGACCAGCGTGGGCAACATGGTGAAATGCTGTTTCTACTAAAAATACAAAAATTAGCCGAGTGTAATGGTGGGTGCCTGTAATCCCAGCTGCGCGGGAGCCTAAGGCAGGAGAATCGCTGCTTGAACTCGGGAGGCAGAAGTTTCAGTGAGTCGAGATTAAAAATCAATCTTCTGTCACCAGGGCCATTGAAACCACACTTTTTTCGCACCCCTTGTTAACTGGAGACACGAAGGCGGGCTGAGGGGGGAGACCATCAGAAACCTGGCAATGTCTTTTGTAGCTGCGTGGTGTGTGTCCAGCCACCTTCAGCAATTATTGTAGTGGCCAGTCTGTGGCTGACCTGGGCTATCAGGGTTAGCACACTCCAATGAGGTCCCTCAGCACGGTGGCTGTAAATGAATGCAGAGAACTTCTTTTTGTTTTTCACCTTTGCCTCCAATTCCAATGTGTCAATTATCATTGATTATTTAATCAGGACTTTATGGATGGATGTGCAGCTTCTTCTAATCTTTTTTTCTTTTAAGTGTTTAAAAGAATAATGCTGACATAAGTCAATTTTAGTTGTACAAATATACCTATTATGTAAAAATTGTCAGAAGCGAAATTGCAGAGTCTAAGAGAGACCATCTTTGGTATTCATTTTGTTAGCAAGAAAAAAATAGAAAGCCTGGTAATTTAGGAAAATACCAGTCACAGGAAGCCTGTAGATATCCTAGCTAGAGGTCTCCACCCCTTTCATTCGTGGTCTATTGTGACGTCCAAAGCCTGACCCAAGGAACTGATTCAGGTAGAGGCAACACCAGCTCAGTGTAGAGGGCCAGCTCTGCAAGACCTTGGCCGAGTGACTTCTGCTGCTTTTTGCTGTGGGGACTCTACTGGATAGACTAGCACATTGAGAGAGATGGAGTTTGGAAACAAAATAAGTGGTTCAGAACAATGGGATTTCTTTCAGATCTACTGGCATTTAGAAGGAGCTTGGTAAATTTAATCAAGAAACAAGGAAATGAAGATACCCAAGGAACATCAGGGGAAGAATAATGGTTGGATTTTCATTTAATTTGCCAGACACAATCCCTGAAGTAAGAAAATACCATTTCTCATGAAATTCCGGCACCAGAGTTTCAAACCACCAACCCTACGGTTAACAGCTGAACGCACTAACCAATTGTGCCACAGAAATGAATGTGGTGGAAGATCTCCATTCCAACAAGGTTATTTTACTTTTTTTCAGTCTAAACAATACGTTAGAAAGGAGGCTTCTTCTCCGTGTATTGGAAAAATGTTTTCCCATTTTTTGACTTTCATTGTTCCTATGTTAATGTATTTTAAAAACAGGTTTATAGGCTTGGCACGGTGGCTCACGCTGTAATCCCAGCACTGTGGAAGTCTGAGGCGGGTGGATCACGAGGTCAGGAGTTCCAGACCAGCCTGGCCAACACGGTGAAATCTGTCTCTACTAAAAATACAAAAATTAGCTGGGCATGGTGGCGGGCACCTGTAACCCCAGCTACTTGGGAGGCTGAGGCAGGAGAATTGCTTGAACCCGGGAAGCAGAGGTTGCAATGAGCTGAGATCACACCACTGTACTCTAGCCTGGGTGACAGAGCAAGACTCCATCTCAAAAAACAACAACAGCAACAACAAAACACAGAGGTTTGTAATAATACAGATATTATTCTTAGAGAGGAACATCAAAGTGTTAATTGAGTGGAGAGCAGGACGCCGGATAGCTGCGTTTTTCAAAATAAGTATGAGTAGAATCAAAGGAGAGACATCAGACTCAATTTATTTTCGGTTCAATAAGGAAGTTTTCACTGATAGTTCAGTTGAGAGAGAAGCCACTGGAAGGCTGTTGCATGGAAGAAAATATATTAAATGAGAAAGACACCAGCAAGAGCAGAGGGGAAAATCATTTAATGCAAAATCTGATACAAATATTAAGGGATAGTACAGTAATTTAAGGGGCCAAACCCCAGGGCACGAAACCAGAAACTGCTGTACATTAGTGCTTGGCCACCAAACTGCGAGCCTGAAATTGCGATCATACCTTGTATTTGTTTTTTAAAGAGTAAGTTGGTGACAGATTTTATTTCATTTCTTTTCTGCCTGTCTTCCTGCTTCCTCTTTTTCTTTCTGCCTTCGTCTAATTCTCCAGTATGTATACCTTCTAATAATTTTCTTCTGGGTTTTATTCTGAATATTATGATTTTCTAAATTTGTGCCTGTTTTTCTC
Organism: Mandrillus leucophaeus; assembly: GCF_000951045.1. Lineage (NCBI taxonomy): Eukaryota > Metazoa > Chordata > Mammalia > Primates > Cercopithecidae > Mandrillus > Mandrillus leucophaeus. The sequence continues at coordinate 65,740 of NW_012108253.1, read as the reverse complement.
ATTTTCTTAAGCATATGTAGGTTGACCTTGGAAGTACGATGATGGGTAGGAGACGGGTGAATGTGGTGATATTCACTACCCTATTTGTCTTTCTAGTCCTTTCAGTGACATTTAAGCCCAGGAGTCAGATTACATTAGGATGATTTCCTCAACTTGGAACTGTTGATTCTTGGATGTCCTCTATTCATTTAGTCTCCCAACTAACAGTTATTGAGTGTCTGCTAAAAGCTAGGCACAGTTCTAGGCATTTGAATACATCAACAGTATGCAGCAGAGACTAGGGTGGATTTTTCAAGCTGGGGAGAAACACACAATAAACACAAAAAAGTAAATTGTATATATTTGAAGATAATAAGTTCTATGGAGCAAAGAAAAAGTCAAGCAGGGTAAGGGGACCAGGGAGTGGGAGGTATGTGGTTTGCAATATTAAACAGGCAAGTTAGGGTGGCCTCTTTGTTTATGATGTTTTGGAATGGCTTGTTGGAGTTTTGATATATCCATCTTTGTCTTTAAAAGATGTCTGTCTGAGAATCCAGGCTGAAACAGACAAAAGAGACTGGATAGATCTTTCAATAGCAATTATGAGGAGTTTTGAGAGGAGGTGCTCCCTGGGATTGGATAAAGATACCAGTTAGGAAGGATGTAAATGCCTATTACTTAGGAATAGACAAACCCCCTAATCTATTTTACAACCATGAATTATGTGTTGGCCATTTTCAGAGATTTGGGTAGGGGGCTCAATGTAGAATGCCCTTTTCTATGGATCATTATATTCCATGCCAATGGGTCTCTTGGCTAATGATTCAATGGTGCATGTGCAAGAAATGCTACTGATAAGTAATATTAGATCAAGTTTCTCAAGAGTGGCTAAAGCTGAGCAATCTCGCCACTATACTTGGAGAGGATAATATGGATGGTGTAAATTAGAATTGTATATAAGTAATAAGTTAGAATATGGACGGTTTTTTTTTTTTCCTTTTTTTTTTTTTTTTTTTGGAAATGGACATTCTTTCATGATTCATCAAAAGAATCATTGAAGAAACTGATTTATCATGCTACCTCAAGTGTTTCTTGAAAACCTGTTGAAGGAAAAAGAAATTAAATATGCTGAATTGGCTGAAAAAATATAGAAGAAGCACTTTCAGATCATATTAATATATACAAACTGGAAATAATCTATGCACACAGAAAACACTCAATTTGAAGTGACTTTTAAAGTCTTCAGCCGAGTTAGAGGCATGACAACAGAATGAAATGAAAGTCTGGACAATGTTGGCTCCACTTAATATGCAGAAGAAAAACTTCCCAACATAGATGATGATCTGAGCCATGCACATGAAAGTTGCATTTCTACAGAAAATGGGCCAAATATCTTACAGAAAATCCTGAAAGTGCTGTTTGTTCTTCACAAAGCCAGATGAGTTCCCATGAGGAAAAATTATGATAACTGGAGGTCATCGACTCTGGTTGCTGAGAAAAACTTAGCTACCTAAGAAAATAAAATGAGCCAGGCACGGTGGCTCATGCCTGTAATCCCAGCACTTGGGGAGGCTAAGGTGGGAGGATTACTTGAAGCCGGAGTTCAGAACCATCCTGGCCAACATAGTGAGACCTCATCTCTATTTTTTAAAAAATGAAAAATTTGTTGTATGCATTTTATATTTATTTTATATCTTATATATAAAGGAAAATAAAATGCATACAGCAAACAAAGTATATGGAAGCCAAGATCATATGCGGCTTTTGGGAAGAGGATCCATATGCTCCTGTTCTAACAGGGCTACTTTGGAAAGGCCCAGGACAATAGGTTTCCCTGGAATATCAGATCACCAAGAAAGGTTAAGCTAGGTGGGCTCAGAAATCTAGGATCCATAGTTATCCTGTGAGGACCAGAAGAAACTTAGGATAAAAGACAAATTATTTCCCTAGAACAATTCCATTCTGATCCAGATCTTGCTCCAAAAAGCCTTTTGACTTTGATAGACCTGCTGAATCTGAAGACTTCAGAAGTTTCAGTACACCTTAAATGGAAATGAAGTCCAATAGAAATACTACAAAGATGTACCTGATGAGAACAAGTGACTTGTCTCCACCACCTGAAAGTGGAACAGCTGGCTCAAGCATAGTTCTGCCATCTCACAGTCAGAGTCCCAAACATTCTTATGAACTCCAGGGGCATTTCACATTCCAAAGACTTCCATTTGCTCGCCCTTCTTTGGAGAGTATATACAGATGTTCCCCAAGTGCTTGTTCTCTTAAGTGATTTCCAGGACCTAACACACTCTCCATTTACAATGTCAAGTTATTCTCTCCTAATTGCTGTATTCCTCCCCTCCACTCCCATTTGAAAACCCTGAAGGTAGATGTGACCCGCACTTAGGGTTAGTTGAGCTTTCATATAAAACTCAATCCAAAGATCTGAAACCATAGTAAGGAATTCTTCAGTCCCTTGTGTCAACTAATTCTGAATTATCTGTTATTTAATGCAAATAATCTTAGTTAAGTAGTTACAAAATTGGATCAAATGGAAGCCTGATAGAATTTTAAATCTTAGTGCTTCCACTATATCCTAGAAGAGATAGTATAACTATAGTAATTGTTATTACCTAGTCTTCTATAACAAAAGCTTGAGTGGAAGTCTGACATGAGCAGTTTAGCATTTGGAGAAATTTGGAAGTGCAAAGGCCATTTTTCTATGTCATAAATTGTGTTTATTATAATTCTTAGACAAATGTTAAAATAACTTGTTTACTAATACAATTTAATTTTTTTAAAAAAATTATCTGTATATTGTCAAAATTAGCATGATAATTTGGGATACGGGAAGAAACACTGAGGACCATGGGGTAAAGTAATGTGTTGCTGGTTTTAGGGCTGTTTGAGGGAATGAGAAGTATATATTTACATGAGCACTACATATTCCAGTAACTGAGGCAGATCTAGAGTCCAGGTTTTCTGACGTTCAGATTTGGATCTTAAGCACAGGGAAAAAGGAATTTTATAAGAAATTTTAAATCATTTCCTAATTTCTATTCAATTTACTTTGCAACAAACATGTAAAGGTATAATTTTACCTCTACAATAGGTCTGGAAATAATAACACTTAAAACTTCTTGCAGTGGGGTAACTTGTAGTACAGAAACTCACATAAACACACAAATTCAATATAAAAATGATGCCAGTTATCATATGTGCCAGTTATCAAACGATTGTGTCCCAGCCCTGAATTCACCCTCAAGTACTCCAGGCTTTGAGATGCGGGGCTTGGGCTCTGCAAAACATTTTCTCTTTTGCTTGCGGTTCCCTGTTAGATTCTGACACTAGAGGGCCCCAGGAGCCTGTTGGTTCTCTGTTACTTTATTACAGGGCAACAGCCCTTCACCCTGGCAGTGATACAACAGTTTGTTCCACTTTCCAGAGTTTGAAAAGTGCCTGCAGACCTAGGCTCATTGCACCTTCAGCGGTGCCAGCGTCATCTAGGAAGTGTCTCCTTCTCAGATACTGAGTCTCAGCTCCATAAGACCCCAGTCCTAGGAGCTCCTGAGGTACTGACAGCAGCTAGGATGCACTTTCTCTTCAGAGCTCTAAGCCCCCATGCAGGGATCTCTCTTCTCACTTTCCAGTTTCTGATACCAACTCCTTTCCTTTATTCCCCACCATAGTGGGTGGGAGCTGTTTGCTGCAGTTTTCAACTCTGTGTTACCTTTTTGTGTTTTAGATTTCTAAAACCTGAGCAAACAATTCCCTGTATGAACTTCATGGTGAAATGCCTCCCGTGGTTTTTGAATTGCTGACTAATTTATTTCTCCTTGATGTCTATCCGAATCTTGCCCACCCTTTCAGGCCCAAATCTTTCCCCATGGTTTTTCTCTTTGCAGACTGGATGAATCTCCAGGTCCTCCAAATGACTACATTATATCATGCACACCTCAGTTATCGACCTCTGGGTAGTTATTTTAGTATTCATGCTTTATTACAGACTTCTAGGTTTTTATAGTCATATTGAAGACATGGTATTTTGTTATTAGCTAGCATATATGCTCTTCAGGGACAGAGAACAAACCTCAATGTTCTTGGGATGTTTTTCGTGTTTTTTTGGAAAATCAAAATGGTAAAAGTGAAAATAAATATGCCCCATCCAAACTTAGAATTTTCATTGGTTACAGAGCTGAGATGATCCAGGAAGCTGCCACCTAGCTAACAAGCCTGTCCTATTTGGGAGAGTATGGGCATGGGGGATAATTCTACGTTAGGAGAAAGGTCTTTAAGTGTTAAAAAGACAATTAGGCTGATCATGGTGGCAAACACCTGTAATCCCAGCACTTTGGGAGGCCAAGGCGGGCAGATCGCTTGAGGTCAGGAGTTCAAAACCAGCCTGGCCAACATGGTGAAACCCCATCTCTACTAAAAATACAAAAAACAAACAATAAAAAATAGCAAGGCATGGTGGCACATGCCTGTAATCCCAGCTACTCAGGAGACTGAGGCAGGAGCATCACTTGAACCTGGGAGGCAGAGTGAGCCGAGATTGCGCCACTGCACTCCAGCCTGGGCAACAGATCAAGACTCTATCTCAAAACAAAACAAAACAAAAGACAATTATTCCAAAGTATGTTCATTAATTCAGAATTCTTAACACACACTAGGGGTGACATAGACTGTACTGAGGTCAAAAAGATGGACAAGAACCAAGAGAAGAAAGAAGCAAGGGTCAGCCATGCCCCTATTCCTTCCCTGTTTCCTCTGTTTCCTAAGTCCTCACTGATGAAAATCAATGCGTGGTTTGACAGTTCAGAAATTAGTATTTGAAGACATAAAATGGTGCTGCTTGCTTTATCCTGAAAACTTGGCCCCAGAATATGTTAAGCAGTAAAGTTCAGTTCTTACCAACATACCATCTTTGGTAGACAGAATGACCCCCTCAAAGATATCTAAATCTTAATCCCTGTAACTTGTGAATATGCTGCATTTCATGGCAAAATAGACATTGCAAATGTAACTAACATTGTGAATCTTATAATAGGAAGATCATCTTGGATTTCTGGGTGGGCCTAATCACATGAACCCTTATAAGTGGAGAACATTCTCTGAATTCAGAAAGATGCAGAAGGAAGAGAAACCAGATATTTGAAATAAGAAAAATACTTGACAAGCCATTGCTGGCTTTAAGATAAAGGAGTCCATGAGTCAAGGACCTTAGTTCTAAGAACACTAGAAACTGAAAAATGCAAGCAATCTGAATGATCTTGGAAGCAAAATTTTTTTACAAGCCTCCAAATAAGAGTCCAGCCCAGCCAACACCTTGACTTTGGCCTCATGAGGTCCTGAGCAGTTGGAACACTCTGTGCCCAGACTCCTGGCTCAAAGTACTGTGAAATAAGAAATGGGTGGTGTTTTAAGCTGCCGAGCTTGCGGTGATTTATTATGGAGGCAGAGTAAAACTAATTTATCATCTTTCATGCAAGTCAATTCCTCCTCCAACTCAAAGAGCAAATATACACAAATGTCAGACAAAGGCACAAGAGAAAGGCTTTTCATAAACAAACCAGGAGAGACAGAGATTAGTCTAGTAAAACAAATGGGGAAGGAAGGGGAGATGACAGCTGTAAGTAGCAATGGGCATTCAGCCCACTCCAACATTGTAGGAAAACTGCCTAAGAGGTTCTTTCTCAAGGAGCAAGGAATCTGACTGATGTTTTCCAGGCTAACAGTCTTAAACCTCTAGGTGTTTAGGGCTAAATGGGCAGAGAGAGGATGGGGATGGAACATCATTTTTCTTTTCTTTTTTTTTTTTATTTTTTGAGATGGAGTTTCTCTCTTGTTGCCCAGGCTGGAGTGCAATGGCGCGATCTCGGCTCACTCTCTGCATCCCGGGTTCAAGCGATTCTCCTGCCTTGGCCTCCTGGGTAGCTGGGATTACAGGCATGTGCCACCACGTCCACCTAATTTTGCATTTTTAGTGGAGACAGGGTTTCTCCATGTTGGTGAGGCTGGTCTCAAACTCCCGACCTCAGGTGATCCACCCACCTCAGCCTCCCAAAGTGTTGGGATTATAGGGTGAACCACCGCGCTCAGCCTGAGCATCATCTTTCTAAAGGACAGTGCAGACTTGGTGGGAGGAAGTGATTCAGCAGGAGCAGCATCCACGGTGTCTCTCAGGGGATGATCAGTATTTCCCAAGGATAAGCTAGATTCAAGATTTTCTTAGAAAGAGCTCCTCCAAGGACTGTGTATGAGCAACTAATGAAAAGTGAACAAACAGGCTCCCTATGAAGCAAGAGAGGGCCATGCCTGGTGGCTCACACTTGTAATCCCTGCACTTTGGGAGGCCAAGGTGGGTGGATCACTTGAGGCCAGGAGTTTGAGACCAGCCTGGCCAATCTGGCAAAACCCCATCAAAAAAAGCCAGAGGAAGAAAACCACACTTTACAGCCAGACCAAGGAAGGGAAATACTAAAGGCAAATGCAGTTTCCCATCCCCAAGATGCAAATGAAGAAAGACTATCTTCCTTATTTTTCAGGCAAGCATATTCCCAGGGAAAAGCAGGAAGGTAAGACTCCTATCTGAGCTCACATATTGAAAAGAGAAATGTTGGCCAGGTGCGGTGACTCACGCCTGTAATCCCAGCACTTTGGGAAGCTGAGCTGGGCAGATCACTTGAGGTCAGGAGTTTGAGACCGGCCTGGCAAACATAGTGAAATTCCTCTCTACTAAAAATACAAAATTAGCCGGGTGTGGTGGCGGGTGCTTGTAGTCCCAGCTATTTGGGAGACTGAGGCAGGAGAATCACTTGAACCTGGGAGGCAGAGACTGCAGTGAGCTGAGATTGCACCACTGCACTCCAACCTGAGTGGCAGAGGGATGCTGTCTCAAAAAATAAAAAATAAATAAAGATAAAAAATAAAATAAAAAGAGAAATGTCAATAGCATGGGCAGAAAAGTTGTGGAAATTTTCCAAAGGTTGTTGCTTCTGGGCTTGCAGTTGCTGAGCTCTTGTCTTATATCCCAAACTGATGGAAAATGAAGGTGATGATGCTCTGACGGGTTCTTCTCCCACTGAACCCTAGTTAGGGAGCATTGACTCCCTAGGGGCACTTCTGCTGCTTAACAGGCCCACTCTAAGCAGGACACTCTCACTGAGGCAGCAGTTAAGAGGTTTTGTTTTGTTGTTTTTTTTGTTTTTGTTTTTTGAGACAGAGTCTTGCTCTGTCACCCAGGCTGGAGTGCAGTGGCGCAATCTCGGCTCACTGCAACCTCCGCCTCCTGGGTTCAGGCCATTCTCCTGCCTCAGCCGCCCGAGTAGCTGGGACTATAGGCGCTTGCCACTATGCCCGGCTAATTTTTTGTATTCTTTAGTAGAGACGGGGTTTCACTGTGTTAGCCAGGATGGTCTCGATCTCCTGATCTCGTAATTCGCCTGCCTCAGCCTCCTAAAGTGCTGGGATTACAGGCGTGAGCCACCGCGCTCAGGGGAAGTGAAGAGGTTTTGAAACCCAGGCTTACTCTGTGGTGCTGTCTCCTTTGAAGGGAAATCATGTGCCCTGAATAAAGGATCCTGGGTGTTCAGGACCAAATATACCCCAAAGGGCTGACGGCACCAGTGGTCCTACTAGGGCCTGCTTCAAAGATGAATGTTTCAGAAACGGAATTCCTGACTGAGCTAGACAGACCTATCCTAGAGCACCAGTGCCTTAGGATTGGCATTTCTCCAAAAGGAAGGCTCATGGGACTGTGCTACCAAATGCTGAGCCACTGGCCTCACTGTCAGGTGACTGTTTGGCAGGTCCCAAGTAGCCTTCTTTCTTTCAGACTGGGCTTCTATACTAGTCTAAATATAGGTGGATCAGAAGATCCAAAAGGATCTGTATGTGTAGGAGAACTAAGGGTTGGGATGCTTACAGGAATTGGTTTAGAGCAGGTATGGTTGGAGGCTTGGCAGACCTGTCAGTCTGAGGGGTCAGAGGTGGCTTGGTGGGGTCAGTGATGGGTAATGTGGTAGAAGCAGGAGTCAACCAGGAGTAAGTGACTGTTGGCCTCAAGTCTGAAGAGATGCCTGGAAGTGTCTCTGAGTTCCAGGACACCAAAGGGGTCAGCAAGTTGGATGTTTCCTAAGGCAAAGCAGCCACACAGGTTATCCCTCCAGTGGATTATAGGAAGGCCAGTGGGCCTGGGGTGTTCTGCATCACTTTCAAGCTCTCCAGCTTGGATTAGTGCTCACAAATGGAAGGGTAGTTGGAAATGGAGCAGTCCCAGCAGCAGGTAGGGTGACAGAAAGGACGGGTTGAGTGGCAGGCACAATCTCAGGGACAGTCATTGGTGGCCTCAGTCTGCTCCTTTATGACTTTGTTGATCTACCAGAGTGCAGCTTTCTTGTCCAAGTTTTCTGCAGTGACTGCATAACCAAGTTGGGGCTTTGAGGACAGGATAAGCTCCCCCTATGGCTTAGAAGGCAGTAGCAAAGTTTTGCCTTCATGGGGCCCAGAACTAACAGATGTGGTTGATGTATTCCTTGAGTTTTGTTTTGTTTTCTTCTGTGAGGGAGTGTCTTCAGCCTGAACCTCATTGTTTAATCCCCATACAGCAAAATGTGGACAGCTGTTTTTCTGTGCCCTTTTTTTTTCTTTCAGAGGGAGTCTTGCTCTGACGCCAGTCTGGAGTACAGTGGCACGATATCATCTCACTGCAACCTCAGCCTCCCGTGTTCAAGCTCTTCTGTGACTTTTTTAGGGGAAGAAGATACTGAGTACTTTAGACATCAGGAGCAGATCAGGAGGGATGGCAAACTGCAAACTGGGACCTCCTCTCTTCCCTGCCTTTGAAGTTTCCAGTAGAGCTGTAGGAGCTGCCAATGTCATTTCTGTTGGAGCTGAGGGGACCACTTGTGAATATACTGGTCAAAGGGTTCTTGGAGGGATGATGAGACGTCTTACTACAGTGGTCATCTGAACTCTGGGAATGGAGGTTTGTCTTCAAGGGACTCAGGCACCAAATAAACGGAGACTCCATTGGCCATCACAGTTGAACACCAAATATCTGGTCTCCTGGAGATTTGTTTTCCTGTCCTGGCTCAGAGAATATTGGGTCTTCCACTTTCATTTTTTTTGCATTCTCCGAGGGCCTCGGTTTGATCTCTGTGCCACAAGGGTGTGGAAGCTTTAAGGGTGCTTAGCTCAAAGTGGGCTTTGGTACTGGAAACTGGCTCACTTGGATGAGGTCGGGGGAAGCAATCTTGATGGTCACCAGACTCTTTCAGGGTGACCTGCTGGCTAATCTGTGGAAAGGAATGGGGCGAAACACATCAATGTATTCAACATTGCAAGGTCTGAAAGAGCCGGCGTCTGGAGGGCTTCTCCAAAAGCTCCTGGTCCCCCTAGGAAGGCGGCGGCGAGGGATCAGCCTTTTCCGCGTATAACTACCTTTAGTGAGTGATGTGGCTGGACCTGGGCTTTCCAGCTGGGTACTGCCTCCAAGGAGTTTAGTTGGCTGCCGATGAGACCCCGCGCAAAGCGCAGTGTTCTGGTGACAGGTGGCCGTCAGGGACGAATGATGTGCACGGGTCGTCCGGGGCCCTGGAGCCCTTCTAGACAGCTGATTCCCTAACCTGGCGAGCCAGCGCCCAGCACATGGGCACTAGGGACCACCGAGGTATAGCGGCAGCCCCAAAGAGCTTCCCCAGCCCCAGTTCTGCCACCGCCGACCCCTCCAGTTTCTCGTCCAGCCACTTCATTTATCACTTGCCTTAGCGAGGGCTTGGGAGACACCAAAGGAAAATAAATCCTGGAATGAGCCCGGGCATCAGGACTGATAGGTCCACCCGGCAGCCTTATCTCCCGCTACTGCTTAACTGCTGGAGATCTCAGCTTTGGGTTCCCGGGCACACGGGACCCCTCCCTCCGCTCTGTCCGGACCCTAAAGGCAAGTTCCCGGGGAAGTTTCCTTAACGAACAGCGGGCCTCCGGGTAGCCGGGTTGCCAGTCCAAGAATCTTCTCATTCACCTGCGCAGGGCCGCGGGACCTCACCCTTCCAGTGTGGTGCCAAGATCCAGACCGCCTGACGTGTTTTCGTGCCCCCGGGCGGTGTGTTTAATCGGTGCTTAGTTTTTACTCTCTAGTTTGAGGACCCGGCGACAGGGCTCTAGTCCCTCTTCCTGCAGCTGCGGGTGACAGACATTGGCTCTTTGGGAATCGCAGCGCGCCAGCCCAGGAGCGCCGCGCCGTCTGGGAACTGTGGGGCAGTGGTCCCTCGGGGCGGACAGAGTTTGGGTCCAGGGGGCTCGCGTTGTCTGATCCCGGCTTGAAGGGTCAGTTTGAAGACAGTCTGTTTACCTTTCCACCCACTCCGGGCCCTGGTGCGGGTAGAAGGCCACGGGCTGAGAATTTGCTGGGAGGGATCGGGAAGAAGCGTGGGAGGGCTGACTGCCTCCCATTCCTCTTTCTCTGACTTCGTGGGCGGCACTACTTCCCTTTCTCGAATTCCGAGGGCCCCTCTTCAGGTCAAATGCTGGGCGCCGCCCTTCCTAGACTACCCGAGAAATTCTGACTGTGAGCGCCAGACAGCGGCGTGGTAGCGGCCTTCCCGGGAACTGCCCCTCGGGAGAGGAAGGAACGGGCGGGGAGACGCCCTCGGTCCCTCTCATTCCCTGAGTTCCTGCGGCGGCCCCTCTCCTGGAGCTTGAGACCTCAGGGACTGAGGGTCGCAGGGAGCCTGGGACACAGCAGGCAGATGGTGCGGAAGGTGCCACCTTCATTCTAAGTCTCTAGGGGCTCTGGTTTTTCCTGCCAACTGCCCATCTCTGGCGATCTCGGGAGGAAAGGGCCAAATGGCAAATTCTCTCGCAGGAAAATTCAAGTTTCCAGGGTTTTTGCCCCACAGGTCTTTAGAGACTTTTCAGTGGGTGAATCTTCCGGGGTCCCTCTTTCTTCATCTCTCTCTCACCTACGACAACTTCAGATTGTGCACCAAGGATGGGAGGGAAGTTATCAGGAAAGGACAAGATTATATTTAGAATTCACTGGGGAGGTGGTGATTCTGAAGACAAACCATGGGATCTTGGTCCTGTGCTTCTCAAGAGTCAGGTGTGGAACTGCTTTTGCTCTTGCTTCTGGCAATGACCTCCCATAGGATCTGCATCTCCAGCCTCTCCAAACTCCAACTCATCCTACACGGGACATCAAACCTACCTTTATACTGCCCAAGGATAAAAAATTGTTTTCTCAAGGGCTCCTCAACCTTTGGGTACAAAATGAGTTCTCACTAAAGCTAATAGGGATGTTCCCAACTCACAGGCCCCAGGGAGCAGCAGGGCGTGAGGAAGGATCTAGCAGCAGGCCATCAACACCAGGCTTGATGGAGGTCTGGCAGGAGACACCTCAGTGCTGGACGTCTGGATGAGGCACCAAGACCTCAGCACAGATCTGGGGTGTGTTCACAGTGGGCTTCTTTATTAGAGTGGAGAGTGGAAAATGGAAACCATGGAAATATCCAAAAAAATTGGACTGTCTAATTAATTCAGATAAAGACATGTGATGGGAAAACAGACAAGATAGACTGTGTGTGTGAGTATCACGTATCTTGTTCCTGATACACAGTATATTATGTAAATCATACTTCTATTTATATTTTGAATTAGCTAGTGATATATATAGAGAGATGTGTTTACAAAGGCATAAAAATCAATTGAAAGGATATAGACTGAACTGTAATAAAGTGATTAACTCTGGTGTGGGACTGGATTAGCAGGAATGGCAATGTTATAGTGGTATATTGTTTCAAATTTTCTACTTGTATTATATGTTTCCAGTAACAAAACAGTGAATATAATTATAATTTTATTTATTTTTTTATTCAGCTATTTTTGAGACAGAGTTTTACTCTTGTTGCCCAGGCTGGAGTGCAATGATGTGATCTCGGCTCACCACAACCTCTGCCTCGCGGGTTCAAGCGATTCTCCTGCCTCAGCCTCCCGAGTAGCTGGGATTACAGGCATGTGCCACCATGTCTAGCTAATTTTGTATTTTTAGTAGAGACGGGGGTTTCTCCATGTTGGTCAGGCTGGTCTTGAGCTCCCAACCTTAGGTGATCCATCCGTCTTGCCCTCTCAAAGTGCTGGCATCCCAGCACTTTGGATCCTAAAGCGGGCGGATCACGAGGTCAGGAGTTCGAAACCAGCCTGGCCAATATGGTGACACCCCGTCTCTACTAAAAATGCAAAAATTAGCTGGGCGTGGTGGTGTGCGCCTGTAGTCTCAGCTACTCGGGAGACTGAGGCAGAAGGATCGCTTGAACCTGGGAGGTGGAGGTTGCAGTGAGCCATGATCGTGCCACTGCATTCCAGCCTGGGTGACAGAGCAAGACTCTGTTTCAAAAACAAAAAACAAAAACAAAAACAAAAAAAACAAAAAAAGGATGCTTTCAAAATTATACACATTGTGCAGATGTTTAATGCTCAGTTCAAAGATGAACAACAGAGAGCATGTACCTGGCCTTATTTCCCCTGGTTTTCAAGGAATCTGGATTTTTCTATTCTTTAAAAAGAAAATGGACCAAAAAATAGTAAAGTATAACTTTTTGCCATAGAAAAGACAACAAGCAAAGAAACACAAAGTCACAGATTCAGAAGACACTTGCTCATTAGCAGCTTTGTCTTTTAGCAGACTCTACAGCCATAATTCCTGATTCAGATATGCATTTTTATTGAAGATTACTTTTTTTTTTTAAACATACTAACTGAATCACAGGCCGTTTACAGTCAAAGAGGTAGCAGTGGGTAAACAGATGACACTGGAAAACAGTACAGATCACAAACAGTTCAGGGATGAAACTCTGAATGCAGCATCTTCAGTGAAACTTGAAAGGGTCTTTTTCAACATACACTGTTATGTCAATGTGGGCAACTGATTTTTGATAAAGGTGCAAAGGAAATTCCATGGAGAAAAAATAAAGTATTTTGTTGTTGTTGTTTGTTTTTTTGAGACAGGGTCACATTCTCTCACTCAGCCTGGAGTGCAGTGGCATGATCATGGCTCACTGCAGCCTCCATATCCTGGACTCAAGTGATCCTCCCACCTCAGCCTCCCAAGTAGCAGGGACTTACAGATGTGCACCACCATGCCGGGCTAATTTTCACTTTTTGTAAAGATGGGGTCTCATTATGTTGTCCAGGCTAGTTTCAAACTCCTGAGCTCAAGCACCCTCCTGCCTTCATCTCCCAAAGTGTTGGGATCACAGGCATGAACCACTGCACCTCACATAAAGTATTTTTAACAAGTGCTGTTGAAAGAATTCAGCATCCGTATGTAAAAATAACAAGCCTCCACCAAAATTTCATGCTGTATACAAAATTTCACTTAATATGGATCATAGACCTAAATGTAAAATCTAAATTAGCTATTAAAACTTTTAGAAGAAAGCATGAGAAGAATTTTGTGACCTGACATTAGGCAAAGACTTCTTAGATATTAGATACTAAGACTGGCCTAACATTTCTTTGGAGGAATGTTTATTCAAGTCTATTGCCCATTTTAAAATTAGTTGTTTTTGCTACTGAGTTGTAGGAGTTCTTTATACATTTTGGATATTAATCTCTTATCAGAGATATGATTTGCAAATATCTTCTACCATTCTGTAGGTTGTCTTTTACTTTCTATGATAGTGTACTGTGATACACAAAAGTTATTAATTTTGATGAAGTCCAATTTATTTATTTTGTTACCTGTACTTTTAGTGTCTGTCATATTTATGAAATCATTGTCAAATCCAATGTCATAAAGATTTCCCCCAATTCTTTTTCTAAAAGTTTCATAGTTTTAGCTCTTGAGTTTAATTTTTGTGTATGATACAAAGTAAGGGTCTAACCTGAATCTTTCACATTGTGAACAAATGGGAACCTGAAAGAGCCAACCTTTAAGATGGACCTTAAGTGGCTAATTGGGCCTAGATTTAAAATAGAGCCAAGTGGCATTTTATTGACTAGAGGTCACACCAATACGCTGAGATTCCTTGAAAACGCTCTCTCTGTTTAACTTAGGAACTTTCAGAGCTCATCTGAGTCAACAATCAGAGCTCACCGGTACCAACCAATCAGGGCTCAGCTGTATTGATGAATCAGAACTCAGCTGCATCAACCCATGGGAACTAAAGCAAATTTCAATCTTTAATTTGCATAAAGGGACTAATTGGGAACCTCAGCGGGAACATCTGCTATAAAACCCTCTCTTTGTCCTCTGGAACACACCTTTGTTTTTGAAGGCTTCTCCCCGTTTGCAAACTTTTCACTGGACAAAAGTCATTTTCCTGTAAATTTCTTTTCAGAGAACTTTTGTTCACAATATGTGGGTCTCTAGCATCATTTCGGAAAAGGCTCTCCTCTCCCCCATTGAATTGTCTTGCCATCCTATCAAAAATGAGTCATGCATCTGAGGATTTATTTCTGGACACTATTCTATTCCATGGACCTGTATGTCAGTCCTATCCAGTTTTAATTACTGGAGTGTCATAGTAAGTTTCAGTCAGGTCAGGAAGTTTGAATCCTCTAATTTTATTCTTATTTTTCAAGATTGGTTTGGCTATTAATGGCTCCTTGCAATTCCACATGCACTTGAGAATTTGCTTTTCCATTTAGGTGAAAAGGGCTGTTGGATTTTTAGTAGAGATTGCATTAAATCTGTAGATCAGTTTGGGTAGTATTAGTAGTGGAATATTAAGTATTCCTATCCATGAATGTGGGATGTCTTTCCATTTATTTAGGTTTTTAATTTTTTTCAGCAACATTTTGTAGTTTTCAGTATACCTGTCCTTCAGCTTCTTGGTTAGATTTATTCCTAAGCAGTTAATTATTTTAGATGTTATTACAAATGGACTTGGTTGTTAATTTCCCCTTTCTGATTATTCACTGCTGTTCTGTATTAACACAACTGATTTGTGTGTGTTGATCTTGAAAACTGAAACTTTGCTAAATTAGTTTAGTAGCTTGAGTAGCCTTTTGTGGATTTTTTGAGATTTTCTTCATAGAGGATTCTGTTATCTGTGAATAGAGATGGTTTTTACCTTTTCCTTTCCAATTTGGATGCCTTTTGTTTCTTCTTCTTATAATTTCTTCTATTATTAACATATTATATTAGTATAATCATTTGTTACAATCGATGAACTATTGTTACATTATTAGTTATCACATTATTATTAACTAATATATGTAGCATTCATATTTCCTTATTTACCTAATGTCTTTTTTAAGTTCCAGGATCCAGTCCAAGGTACCACATTTAGTTGTCATATCTCCTTAGGATCTTCTTGGCTATGCCAGTTTCTCATACACATATTTTTAGTTTTGATGCCCTGAATCCAGGATCCACTGGGACCTGATCATCTTCATTCCTCAAAACTGTAGGAATGAAGATGATCAGGTCCCAGTGGATCCTGGATTCAAAGTCCAGAGTACTAATCATTACACCAAGAGGTCTGTCAAATTTACTAATTGTTACTTTTATGGATTGTACTTTTGGAATCAAGTCTAAGAACTCTTAGTTTAGCACTATATCTCAACGTTTTTCTTCTGTTATTTTTTTTTCACAAGTTTAATAATTTTATTTAAAGAATATTACACTTAATTCAAAGGCCCACCAACGAAAGGCCAGCAGAGAGCACACTTACAATTAAACAAAATTAGGTTTATTTAGCTTCCTGTGGTAAACCAGAATGCACCCCAGAGGAACCTGCAGAAATCAGTAAGGAAGAGATGGGAAGTTCATTTTTTTTAGAAAAATAGGGTTTGGCCAGTACTGGCTGTCTTCACCTCCAGTTGAAAACACTGATTTAGCTGTTTGCTGATTTAGCTTCTGGAAGAGGTTCAAATACCAATGAATATGTCAGTTTTGGCTTAGCTTGCTTGATAGTTTTAGTTTTTATTTTCAGGTATGAACCTTGAACAAATAAAATTAAATCAAGGTTATCCAAAGGAGTTTCCAAGAGAACTATAAGGGGAATGGGTAGTTCACAAACGTAAGTTAAAATATTGTGTGGGCCTGGAGCAGTGGCTCATGTCTGTAATCCCAGCACTTTGGGAGGCTGAAGCAGGTGGATGGCTCGAGCCTAGGAGTTCGAGACCAGTCTGGGCAACATGGCGAAACCCCATCTCTACAAAAAATTAAAACAAAAAAAAAATTGAGCCAGGTGTGGTGGCGCATGCCTGTAGGCCCAGCTACTCAGGAGGCCGAGGATCACTTGAACCCTGGAGGCAGAGGCTACGGTGAGCCATATTCATACCACTGCACTCCAGTCTGGGCAAAAGATAGGGACTTTGTTTAATAAAAAAGAAACGAGGAAAGAAAGAAAGGAAGGAAGGAAGGAAGGAAGGCAGGCAGGCAAGGAAAGAAGGAAAGAAGGAAGGAAGAAAGGAAGGAGGGAGGGAAGGAAGGAAGGAAGGAAAGAAAAGAAGGAAAGAAGAAAGGAAGGAAGGAAGGAAAGAAAAGAAGGGGAAGGGAAGAAGGAAGGAAGGAAGGGGAAATCAGATAAGGGGAAGTGTTACTAGATTAAGGGTATTATAAAGATGAATAGTGGACATGTAAAGATGAAACAGATAGGAAAGGCATAACATCTTCAGAGTCTTTAATTTTTCGCACAGAGTATAATATGAATACCACTTAATGATGAAGGTATTTAAGGCCAGAGACAAAATCTTTTTTGCAATCAATTTGTTGACAGTTATTGTGTCATTCTTTATATCTGAAAATCAGTATTTTTAAGGATACAACTGTTTCAGCAACCATTAAAATATTATATTTTGACTTCATTTTTAAATAAAATTTAAAAATGTTAATTAATAGACTTTATTTTTTCCTTTTTTTTTTTTTTTTGAGATGGCGTTTCACTCTTTTTGACCAGGCTGGAGTGCAATGGTGTGATCTCCGCTTACCACAACCTCCGCCTCCCGGGTTCAAGCGATTCTCCTGCCTCAGCCTCCCCAATAGCTGGGATCACAGGCATGTGCCACCATGTCCAGCTAATTTTGTATTTTCAGTAGAGATGGGGTTTCTCCATGTTGGTCAGGTTGGTCTCAAACTCCCAACCTCAGGTGATCTGCCTGCCTCAGCCTCCCAAAGTGCTGGGATTACAGGAGTAATCCTTGCCAATAGACTTAATTTCTTTAAAGTACTTTTAGGTTTATAGAAAACTTGTGCAGAAAGTACAGAGAGATTCTATATGCCCCCACACCACCCCCACAGTTTCTTCTATTAATATATTACATTTGTGTGATATATTTATTACAACTGATGAGCCAAGATTGATACATCATTATTTAACTGAAGCCCATAGTTCCCATTAGGGTTCAGTCTTTGTGTTGTACATTATAGGAGTTTTAACAAATGTATAATGTAATATATCTACCATTACAGTATCATAAAAATAGTTTCACTGACCTAAAAATTCCCAGTGCTTTATCTATTGGTCCCTCCCCCAGCTCACCCCCATTCTGGAAAACATTGATCTTTTTACTGTCTTCTAATAGTTTTATCCTTTTCAGAATGTCATATGGTTGAAAGTATATAGTATGTAGCCCCTTAAGATTGGCTTCATTCACTTAGAAGAATGCTTTTAAGGTTCCTCCATGTCTTTTTTGTGAATTGATAGCTCATTCCTTTTTATTGCTGAATAATATTCCATTGTATAGATGTACCACAGTTTATCCATTTGCCTAGTGAAGGACTTCTTGGTTACTTCCGAGTTTTGACAATTATCAATAAAGCTGCTATAAACATCTGTGTGTAGGTTATTGTGTGGACATGTTTTTAACTCATTTGGGTAAATATTAAGGAACAGGATGGCTGCATCATATGTTATGTTTAGCTTTAGAAGAAACTGCAAAAATGTCTTCCAAAGTGGCTGTATCAGATGGCTTTTTCCCATCAGCAATGAATGAGAATTTCTACTGTTGCATATCTTGGCCAGCATTTGGTGGTGTCAGTGTTTTGGATTTCTGACATTCTAATAGCATGTAATGCTATTTCATTGTTGGTTTAATTTTCAGTTCCCTAAGGGCATACAATGTTGAGTATCTTTTCATATGGTAATTTGTCATCTGTATATCTTTTTGGTGAGGTGTCTGTTTAGATCTTTTGCCATTTTAAAAATTGGGTTGTTCTCTTAGTGAGTTTCTAAAGCCTTCTTTGAATTTTGAATACAAGTTCTTTATTGATACATGGTTTGCCAGTATTTTCTCTCACTTGTCTTTTCATTCTTCTAACATGATCTTTCACAGAGAAGTTTTCAGGGAGTTCAACTTACCAGTTATGTCTTTCATGGATTGTGCTTTTGGTGTTGTATCTAAAACAATCACCATTGCCCGGGCGTGGTGGCTCACACCTCTAATCCCAGCACTTTGGGAGGCTGAGGGAAGTGGATCACCTGAGGTCAGGAGTTTGAGACCAGCCTGACCAACATGGTGAAATCCCATCTCTACTAAAAATACAAAATTAGCCGTTCATGGTGGCACATGTCTGTAATCCCAGCTACTCAGGAGGCTGAGGCAGGAGAACTGCTTGAACCTGGGAGGCAGAGGTTGCAGTGAGCCAAGATAGCACCACTGTACTCCAGCCAGGACGACAGAGCAAGACTCCATCTCAAACAAAACAAAACAAAAACCGGCAACATTTAAAATGTAGTGGGGGCTGTTGA
>NW_012108253.1:0-47019 GCF_000951045.1 Mandrillus leucophaeus | reverse complement strand
TCACCTGAGGTCAGGAGTTTGAGACCAGCCTGACCAACATGGTGAAATCCCATCTCTACTAAAAATACAAAATTAGCCGTTCATGGTGGCACATGCCTGTAATCCCAGCTACTCAGGAGGCTGAGGCAGGAGAACTGCTTGAACCTGGGAGGCAGAGGTTGCAGTGAGTCGAGGTGGCACCATTCCACCAGGTGAAACCGAGGTTCCAGCCTGGGCAACAAGAGCAAAACTCCTAAAAAAAAAAAAAAAAAAAAAAAATTCATAAAATCAAGGGTCCCTAGACTTTCTCCTACATCATCTTGTAGAAGTTTTATAGTTTTGTGTTTTACAGATTAGGCCTATAATCCATTTTGACTTAAATTTTGTGAAAGTTGTAAGGTCTGTGTCTAGATTTCATTCCCCTCCAGTAACTCTCCTATCATTATTTTGGATATTTCTTTTGTACTTCTGCAGTATCAAATCTCCTTTTCCCTCTATCTCATATCTTCTTGTGGTTTGGTTTCCTCACTCAATTCAATGGATCATATCACTCAATATTTTTCTTGGCCAGGCGCAGTGGCTCACTCCTGTAATCCCATCAAATTGGGAGGCCGAGGCGGGTGGATCACCTTAGGTCAGGAGTTCAAGACGAGCCTGGCCAAAATGGTGAAACCCCGTCTCTACTAAAAATACAAAAAATTAGCTGGGCGTGGTGGCACATGCCTGTAATCCCAGCTACTTGGGAGGCTGAGGCACGGGATTCACTTGAACTCGGGAGGTAGAGGTTGCAGTGAGCCCAGATTGTGCCATTGTACTCTAGTCTGGGCCACAAGAGAGAAACTCTGTCAGAAAAATAAAATATATATATATGTATATATGTATATGTGTGTATATATATATTTTACTGAAATATATATATATATATATATTTTTTTTTCTCTGAGAAAATGTGCATTTGGGATAGATTTTTTGGACCTTAAATGTATTTTTGTCACCCTCATTTTTTTTTTTTTTTTTGAGACAGGATTTCACTCTGTCATCCAGGCTGGAGTGCAGTGGTGCCATCTCAGTTCACTGCAACCTCCGCCTCCCAGGTTCAAGCGATTTTCCTGCCTCAGCCTCCCAAGTAGTTGGGATTGCAGGTGCGCACCACTACAATCGGCAAGTTTTTGTATTTTTAGTAGAGACAGGATTTCACCATGTTGGCCAGGCTGGTCTCAAACTCCCGATGTCAGGTGATCCGCCCGCCTTGGCCTCCTAAGGTGCTGGAATTACAGATGTGAGTCACCGTGCCCGGCCTACCCTCACATTTAATTAAAAATCTGATAGGTTAAGGAATTGTAGGCCACAAAACATTTTACTTCTGTATTTTAAAGGCATGACCATTGCTTTATAGTTTTCAATGTTGCCATAAGAAGAAAATTTTCATTCCTAAGTTTTGGTATATTATCTGTATCTTTCTGTGAGGAAGTGAATAAAATCTACTCTTCATCGTAGTGTTCTGAATTTCAAGATGACATGCCTGAATTGGGTCCATTTTATCCATATTTCTGGCATATTAACAGGTCTTTTTTTTTTCTTTTTTGAGACAGAATCTCACTCTATCACCCAGGCTGGAGTGCATGGCTCACTGCAGCCTTGATCTCCTGGGCTCAGGTAATCTTCTCACCTCAGTCGCCCGAGTAGTTGGGACTACAGGTGTGTGCCACCATGTCCAGCTAACTATTGTATTTTTAATAGAGATGGGATTTCGCCATGTTGCCCAGGCTGGTCTGGAACTCTTGACATCAAGTGATTCACCCGCTTCAGCCTCCCAAAGTGCTAGAATTACAGACGTGAGCTATCGCACCCAGTCTATTGGCAGGTCTTTCAATTTGAAAACCTATATTCTTTAGGGTTAAGATTTCTTTTATCTAATGAACTATTTTCTCTGTTTTCAAATACTTTGGCATTGGAGATTCCTGGGCTGTTCCTCTAACATTCTTTTTTTCTCTTATTATCAAAATTCTTTTCGTCTGAAACCTCATTTTTATTTTCCAAACATTTACTGAATTTTCCATTTTTGCTATCATATTTTTAATATCAACATCTTTTCCTTGTTTCACTTATGCATAACTTTTATTAATTGTTGTGTGCATACTGATAACTTTGTCCTTAATATTCTGTCATCCATGGTTCTCTCTCCGATTCATTTATTTCAGATTTTTTTTCATCTGCCTGGTGTTTCTTATCTGATCTATCCATGTTTAAAAATCATAGGCTAAAAACTGGCAGCAGGCCAGGCATGGTGGCTCATGCCTGTCCTGTAATTCTAGATCTTTGGGAGGCCGAGGCGGGTGGATCACTTGAGGTCGGGAGTTCACGACCAGCCTGGCCAATATGGGGAAACCTCGTTTCTACTAAGAATACAAAAATTAGCCAGGCATGATAGCGCAGCCCTGAAATCCCAGCTAGTCTCGGAGGCTGACGCAGGAGAACTGCTTGAGCCCAGTAGGCGGAGGTTGCAGTGAGCAGAGATCATGCCACTGTACTCCAGCCAGGACGACAGAGCAAGACTCCATCTCAAACAAAACAAAACAAAAACCGGCAACATTTAAAATGTAGTGGGGGCTGTTGACAGTGATCTTCACTAGAAGATAATGTGGCAGGGCTATGTTTTCAGCATTGATGATGTTCGTTTTCTTTACATCTCTCCTCTTCACTTGGTCAGATTTACCAAGTAGAACTCTTTCAATGACATGCCTGGAAGGTAAGGACCGCCTAGCCTGAAATCTGGCAGTAGAGTTGGATAAGACTGCCAAGATTTTGTAGCTAGCATGAATAAATTTGTGTGATAATTCTATTTCAATCTTCCCACTCCATGCTACCCATCACATCATCTGTGCCTTGCGTCCTTCATTCAAGATACTGTTTCATCCTCTTTCTGCCACGGTTGGAAAGACAGAGAGCTTTTATACATTCTTCCTTATTTTAGCCCTTCACCAATTATCCCTCAGATCCAGAAGTACCTATGGTCACAAATTTCTGAATCTTTAGAAAATTCTGTGGTGTAACTTAGGTTGATTTTTAGCTTTCCCCACTGAAAACTTAAAACTCAGTTTTCTTTTCAATATAAAATATTTTTTAATGTAAAATATTATCTGATTCATTTATTCTTGTCTTTTACGGCAATACAGTTGACCTTTGAACCACACTGGTTTGAATTACCAAGGTCCATTGTTCCGTGACTTTTTCCATACTAAACGCAAATAGAAAATATAGTATTTGTGGGATGTGAAACCTGCCAACAGGGAGGGCTGACTTTTAGACTCTGTGGTTCTGCGGGGCTGACTGCTGGACTTGAGTAAGTCCAGATTTCGGTATACCATAGGGTCCTGGAAACAATTTGCTGTGCATACTGAGAGATGGCTGTACTTTTTTTTTTCTTCAAAATCAATTTTTGTGTCCCATTTGTTTAGAAGCTCTATATTCTATATATATTACTTTTTGCATTTGTCATAAAACTTTAGCATCCATAAACAATCAAAATTAATCAACATGTTTATAATTCTCCGAACAATAGAATGACACTAGAACACTTTTATAACTTTCGTCTCAAATTTTGTGATATTATTGTTCAAGAGGCTGTTCACTGTGTGTAAATCACTTACCATTATTGTTTCATATACTGTATATTTGTTAATATACACCTACCTAGTGATACCATCTCTCCTCATCATTTCAGCATTTTTCTTTCTTGGAAACATATATATAAGTGCAAACTGATATTGTGCAACTGTATTTTTACATCTTACCAAATATTACTTAATATTTTTATGTGCATATATATCAAATGTCTGTGGAAGGACACATGACAATGTGATAACACTGTCTTTGGAAAGGAATTAAGTGACTAGATTTAAGTAAGGATGATCAAAAGAGACTTTCTTTTTTTGAGACGGAGTCTCGCTGTGTCGCCCGGGCTGGAGAGCAGTGGCATGATCTCGGCTCACTGCAAGCTCCACCTCCCGAGTTCACGCCATTCTCCTGCCTCAGCCTCCCGAGTAGCTGGGACTACAGGCGACCACCACCACGCCCGGCTAATTTTTTTTTTTTTTTTTTTTTTTTTTAGTAGAGATGGGCTTTCACCGTGTTAGCCAGGATGGTCTCGATCTCCTGCCCTCGCGATCCACCCACCTCAGGATTACAAAGTGCTGGGATTACATGCTTGAGCCACCGCGCCCGGCAAAAGAGACGTTTTTAAATGTAATGTTTCAAAATATTTAACCTTTATATGTTGAGATAAATGTGGATTCACATGCAGTTGTAAGCAAGCATACAGAGAAATCCCAGTTTCTTCCAGTGGTAACTAGTATTTTGCAAAACTAGTACAATCATACAACCTGGATATTGACAATGATACAGCCAAGCTACAGAACATTTCTATCACATGGATCCATCATGTAGCCTTGGATAATTACACCCACCTCACTCCCCAACCCTTATACACGACAACCACTAAGCTGTTCTCCATTTCTATAATTTATCATTTTAAGAATGTTATAAATGGAATCATACAGTATATAACCTTTAGTATTGGATTTTTTCACTCAGAATAATTATTTTAATTTTCTTACCAGTAGACATTATTTTCCTGCTTGAGGAGTTATGATTCATTTTTCTAAGGACAAGACAATATGGATGATCAGGGTTTTTTTTGTTTGAGATGGAGTTTCGCTCTTGTTGCCCAGGCTGGAGTGCAACGGAGTGATCTCAGCTCACCGCAACCTCTGCCTCCCAGGTTCAAGCGATTCTCCTGCCTCAGCCGCCCAAGTAGTTGGGATTACAGGCATGTGCCACCACATCCGCCTACTTTTATATTCTTAGTGGAGACGGGGTTTCTCCATGTTGGTCAGGCTGGCCTCGAATTCCTGACCTCAGGTGATCCGCCCGCCTCGGGGTCTCAAAGTGCTGGGATTACAGGTTTGCACCACTGCATCTGGCCTGGATGATCAGGTTTTATTCTTTATCAGTTGAGATAATTGTATTTTTAATTGAATTAATTATGATTATTGGGCTGCATTCTTTTTGGTTGTTTTCTCATTTTCTCAAAGCAGATGCCCAAAATGTGTGGAGGTGGTTGTCATTGTGAAGAAGTACCACAGGGCTTAATGAGGTAAAGTTCACCCCTATGAACTTCTTGGTATTCAAAAACACAGGTTCAGTTTTTGAAAAATAACCTAGACTGAAGGAAACAATCATATTGAGCCCACAGGAAAAAATGAAGCACAGGGTCAAAATGATGGTCTCTTTAGTTGCTTTTATCACAGGGCTTTTTTTCTGGGGGAAGGAGTTTCACTCCTGTTGCCCAGGCTGGAGTGCAATGGTGCAATCTCGGCTCACTGCAATCTCTGCCTCCCGGGTTCAGGTGATTATCCTGCCTCAGCCTCCCGAGTAGCTGGGATACAGGCATGCGCCACCACACTCGGCTAATTTTGTATTTTCAGTAGAGATGGGGTTTCTCCATGTTGGTCAGGTTGGTCTCGAACTCCCGACCTCAGGTGATCTGCCTGCCTTAGCCTCCCAAAGTGCTGGGATTATAGGCATGAGCCACTGTGCCCAGCCCCAGGGTTCATTTTGAATTAGGGGCCTGACCTGTGAAGGTGCTGTATTTGCTTGTGATGTCTGCAGAGGGGAAGCATCATATACCCACTCATCCAGCACATAAAACCCAGGAGGGGAAATGTCATGAATGTGAAATGCCATGAACGTGAGAAAGAACCACCTAATAAAATTATCCGTTAGCAAAACAGAGCAAGATTTCACAATGTATCTGGATAGAGTCTCATTCTTGAGGGCTGTAATTGAGATAAAATTAAGTTAGAAAATATGAGTAAATTAAGAATTCAAAGAAAAAGGAGTAAAGGTCACACAATGGTTTTCTGGTTTTGAACACTGATCAATAGGGGTTACAAAGGCCAATGATGATGGCATAAAGAATGCTTAAGTGGCTTGTCTAACAGATGGAAAGGTCACGTGACACTGTGTAGCTATTTGTCTTAAAAATAACATAATTTATGAGAGTTCTCAGGACCACAGCTCAAGAATCCTTAGGGATTCCTATAATACAAGCCACTAACATGTGGACCAAGGAGAAATGGGTTATTAGTAGACATATGGGCCTCTGCTTGAGACTCACAATGAAAATATGAGCATAGCTCACAAAGAGAATGGCATTCCCCATGGCATCAAGGCTAGTTTAAAAAAGAAAAGCGGCCAGGTGCAGTGGCTTAGTCCTGTAATCCCAGCACTTTGGAAGGCGGAGGTGGGTGGATCACTTCAGCTTGGGCTCAGGAGTTCAAGTCCAGCTGGACAACACAGCGAAAACCCTGTCTCTACAAAAATTAGCTGGGCATGGTGACTCGTCCCTGTAGTCCCAGCTACTCAGCAGGCTGAGGTGGGAGAATGGCTGCAGCCTGGGAGATAAAAGTTGCAGTAAGCAGAGAGAGCACAGAGGTGGAGTACTGCACCACTGTACTCCAGCCTGGGCAACAGAGACACACCTTGTCTCAAAAAAAATAAAAAAAATAAATAAAATAAAATAAGTAAAACAATTCCCAGGATGCCATGTGTTGAAATCATTCCAACACTTTATAAGTTGCATAATTGCTTTTTTAAAATTCTGCAGTTTAGTGGTTATTACCTGTGAGGACTAAACTCCAATTTTTTATCCTGCCTAAATTCCTATCTAAGGGGTTTGGAGAGTCTTGCCCTGAAAATCATAAATTCTCATCAGATGGGATTTATTTAACCCTATATATTGTGACTTACTTTCCAAACTGACTCTGCTGGTTAACTTCTAGGTTTTTGTCACTTTGAAGTCTCATGCATTTGAGTTCAGTTGGAACTGAGCTAAGTGTGTATGTTGCAATGGCATTTGTATTATTTAACAGCATTTGCAACCCACCTCCATTTCCTAAATCCATTTGTCATGCTCTTAGACTGATCTGTGTTCTTGCATCTGGGAAAGGAGATAGCAGAAAGTAGCAAAATGGGTACTGTTTTTGTTTTGTTTTGTTTTGAAGCTCTTGAGTTTCAGAAGCAGAACCTATTACAGCAATGAAGGGACCACAGTCAGTACTCTTAAGGGAAAACAATCATACAGCTCAATCTTTATGCCATTCGACTTGAGGTTTTTTTTTTGGAGACAGGGTCTGGCTCTGTCACCCAGGCTGGTGCAGCGGCACAATCTCAGCTTTCTGCAGCCTCTACCTCCTGGGCACAAGTGATCCTGCCACCTCAGCCTCCAGAGTAGCTGGGACTACAGGTGGGAACCATCATGCCTGGCTAATTTTTGTAGACAAGGTCTTGCCACGTTACCCAGCCTGGTCTCAAACTCCTGAGCTCAAGCAATCTGCCTGCCTCCAATTCCCAAAGTGCTGGGTTACATACAGGTGTGAATCACCGTGTTTGGCTTCATTCTGCTTGAGTCTATCTACGTGTTTTCATCAAGTGTCTTAGATACATAAATGTCCCCACTTAAAAATCTTAATTATTTTTTCCTGCTTTTCCTATTAACTGTCCTGTCTAGGGGACTATCTTTTTAATTAGCTTTTTCAAAGAATAGTAAGGTGTTGGTTTTATTGATTCTCTGCATTATCTTTTTGTTATTTTCTATTAACTTTCCTCTCTAGGGGACTATCTTTTTAAGTAGCTTTTTCAAAGACTAATAAGGTGTTGGCCAGGATGGTCTCCATCTCTTGACCTCATGATCCGCCCACCAAGGCCTCCCAAAGTGCTGGGATTACAGGCATGAGCCATCGCACCTGGCCTACCCCAACTTTTTAAGTTTCCTTTGCCAGATGGTAAGATTCCCTCTGCAAATGTTAACTGCTTTCAGCCTCTCTCACTCATTTAAAATCCAAATCCCTGCCTGGGTAAAGTGACGACACAAGCTGATGTTTCAGGGAGAAAGAAGCTTCAATTGCACTATGAGTTTCTTTTCTCAATAAACAACGTAAAGACTATTTCAGGAAACACTTTTCGTGTGTGTGCTGGATAGTACTTTTCCCTTTCTACTTCACCAGAGACACACTTCTCTTTCAGTTACTTCTGGGGGTCACGGTTATTATTTTTCCCAGAAATATTTCTCACAACAGTCCACTTCAATGTTGGGAGTAATATCACTTTAAGTTAGAAAAATAAGCATGAAGGCTGCAAGTCTTGTTCTACCTACACAACTCTATATGAATCTCAGGAGGAAAAACCAAACTTAAAGCTGTACCTTTTCCCTTCCCTGTTTCATCCACATCATACCTCCTTCTTATCCTCCTCTCACAATGAAAGCCACTTAAAACTCTGGGATCTATTCTGTTGGTAGAGCAGACATAAACTAAGACAAACTTTATAATGGTGGGTAAATCAGAGCAACTATTTTTATACCATCTCCATCCCACTCTAATTCAACAAGCGATAAGACAAAGAAGGAAGAATTGGAACCAAATGTGGATCTCACTGGGAATTATAAATTTAAAATTTTCCCTAATTTTGAGGGTGTTACTCACACAAAAAAACCACAGATGGTTTTGCTGCTAATGAATTTCAGTAGGGCCCCAAACATGGTCAGTTCAAACTATTAGCCCCATTTATGGAATACAGTGCAGAGGTTCGAACAGGATCCAATGTCCACAGCAGAGCATAGACAATATTCCTTCTGTTCCTCTCTGCCTTAGCATCCAAAATTGCTGGAATTACGAGATGGTCCAATGGTTATCTCTACCTCCAGGTCTAAGTATCACATTATTAACCACTTTATTCTAATGCAAGTGTAGAGGAAATGCTGTTTCTCTCAGTACAGTGCAGACAGAAATGGAGTTTTTCAGAACAAATGTTTATTTAAGAATTAAGGGCAAACAAAAACATTAAAGCATAGGAATACATCAACCGAATACAAGTTGTCTTGTTTGGTCTGAAATCTTGAAAAAGTTAATCTAACTACTTACCTGAGGTAGATTTAGGTTGGCACTGCTTCAAGGGAACCTCCATCCATCCCAGAAGTTACCATCTAGTTTTGGTTACAGGCTCCCAAGTGGTCCTCTCCAACCTCAGGTTATGCTATATGAATAATACCAAAACCTTTTTTCTCCCATGGTTAAAAGCCCTCAGTCTTGTTTCATACTCCCAAAGTTCTCTGTTTGAGGGATGGTCCATCATTAATTTACTTAAAAACTAGAGACAACTACCAGTAAGATCAGTGAAAGAGGGTCAAGTCATTGCCCTGTTAATGATACCAACTTTGACCCCTTCTCCATGTTCTCTCTAATGACTAACAAGTAGCCATAAGGACTACTTTTCATCACCACCATGCCTCACACCCAATACTATTTTAAGTATATTACAAATGTCAAACACATACTAGTGATAGGCATGATTTTCACCAAAGAGAAAAAAATACATCTTGTGTGTCTTACCATACTGGGCATTTTTCATGGTACAAGAGCTATTTCTAAAAATTACGAAAACATGTCAGATCAAATAAACTTCCAGGATCTTTTTCTAAAAGAAAGAAAAATACCCTAGAATCCTTATTATCACTATAAGCTATATTCACTGGTCCTAATATTATCATGATCATCAACCAGCCATTAGGATCAAAGCTTAGAGTCATACACAAGGTAGCAGTGTAGCAGTTCGCCAACTCCAAGAATCCAAATGGCAATACTCTCTGAAGCTCAGGGATCTGCTAGGACAAATCAAACCAAAATCAGAGGATTTGGACTAGTAACAAAATATCTATTCACTAGTCTACAAAGTCCCAAATACTACAGGAATCTGAAGTATTGGTATTACACGTCTTTGAATCTGAGGGAAGAAAAAAACTGAGATGTGACCATTGATAGATCTCTGGATTAATTATAGTATTTCTGGAGATCATTAAAGACAATCCTAATTATACTTTTAAATTGGAAACAAGTACTTATCCTTAAGCCTCTGATGAATCCACCAACTACTTTTCCCTTCTAGTATTTAGAATTCTGCATTCCACGCCAAATATATACCTTATAATGTGGTGATTGCAATCCTTTCCCTGGGATTAAAAGGTATTTTCTCTTTCCTTGGCAGAACTGAAATAAATGAAAGATGTATCATTATGGGTCTTGATTTGCTATAAACAGCAGGAAAATGGAGTGAAAAGAACACTAGGTTTGGAGTTAGGACACTCAAAATAAAAAAAAAGCCTTACTCTTATATTAATAATGCATCATTATGTGATTTTTTACTCTATGCCTACTGAGGCTTAAACTTTTCTTTCAGTCTTCCTGAAAGAAAGCCATTTTACTAGGAGTTGACTGTGGGTATCTATTGCTGACAGAGATGATAAGTGAAGTCACAAAAATATGGACACTAAAACCATCATAACCATTATATGAAATTTGCACTTTGAGTTAAAAAGAAATGAATTTCTAAACTTGAAATTTCAAATACCAGCAAAAACTTGAAAGATATTTTAGGGGAAAAAACTTTTGAGAGTATGCCTCAACTAACACTAAGTAAAAAGTTGAGTATGTCTCTCTTTGTAAGATTGGTCCTGCAAAGGGAAAACTATTGGGAGAGTTTTGATCTAGGATAGCTACTCCCTAGCTTCTTAGTTCATTTCACTGCCACCAAAAGGCTGCCATGTTACTATCAACACTCTAGTCCCGTCCTAGACAAGCATAAAAATATCAACCAAGGCAAAGTCAATATACTCCTTTCCCCCAACAGTAACACATGCCACACCTTCTATCATAAGGTTACAGTCCTTTCCTTTATTGGATTTCTGAAATTTTTAAAAAGTAAAA
The DNA here is from genome assembly GCF_000951045.1 of Mandrillus leucophaeus. NCBI lineage: Eukaryota > Metazoa > Chordata > Mammalia > Primates > Cercopithecidae > Mandrillus > Mandrillus leucophaeus. The sequence continues at coordinate 36,220 of NW_012108253.1, read as the reverse complement.
GTAAAGCAATCATTAAGTGGTTCAGATAAAAGAAAAGCATCTTTACCTGAGTTAACCATCAGGTCTACTCTGACCCGCCCTAGCTTCTCCCAGAACAAGATTCTGGGTATCTAAAAAACTATTTTCATACTGATTTCATGTAAAGTCCTCTCTATCATATGAGTCAACTAACTATGAGAACAGTTCTTCTCATACATATTATATGTATATAGATTCTCACCCACAAGTAAATCTCTCACTGCAGAACAGGTTTTTGGGGGCCCAATAAGACAGGAGCTTCTACCAAAGGTTTTTTCAGACTCAAGGTAAGTATGGGTTTTTTCACTTATGTGAGTTCCCTGATGTACCACAAGAGCTGATCACTAACAAGCACTCTTCATTCAGACACTTGTAGTCTTTCCTCAGATTGGGTTTTTTTTGGGAGTGCAAACCCAAGTAAGGCTCTCCAATGAATGTTTTTGCCATACTTAAGACAAATAAACAATTTTTCACCAGTATGGCTTCTCTGATGGGTAAGTCAGAGTTCTGTTAGAAGCTTTTTCCACACTTGCTGGGGCTTCTCCCCAGGGTGGGTTTTCTGAGATCCAATGAGATGTTCATACTGTCTGTAGCACGACTGACACTGAAGGCATTTAAAAAGTTGTTCTCCGGTGTGAATTCTCTTGTAACGAGAAGGGCTGAGCATTGCTAGAAAGCTCTCTCACACTCAGTGCATTTGTAAGGTTTCCCACTTGTATGAATCCTCTTGTGAGGGATCAAATTTGAGCTCAGACAGAAAGTTTTCAAAAACTCTGGGCATCTGAAGTTTTCTCATTGGAGTGAGGATGAGGTGTCCTGTGAGGGCAGCTCTCTGGGCAAAGAATTTCTCCTACTTCCAATTGCAGGCTCCCTGGTCTCCACTGAATTCTGAGCTCTGAGCAAAGTCTGAGATTTGTCTTCATCTTAATGAGTTCTCTGATACGTAAATAATTTTTAAGGTTGGTATTACAGCTTCTTGCCTGGTCAAGACATCTGTGAGGCTTCTGATGCATGGGGAGGGCTAAGCTCAAGACCTTTTTCACTCACATTACAGATAAATGGTTTTTCACCAATGTGTACTGTCTGATGTTGAAGAAGGGCTGAGCTCTGGTGGAAGCTTTTATCACATACAGTGTATTTGTAGTGTAGCTCCTCTGTTTGAGTTCTCATTTTCTGTTGGGCAACAAAGTCCATACCTAGGAGGAAGCCACTCTCACACGTAGACCACTGATGTGGTTTCTCTTCCATGTGAATTCTCTGATGTACAATAAGATCTGAGCTACAGTTAAAACTTTTCTCATACTCAAGGCATTTAAAAGTGTGAGTGTGAGTTGCCTGGTGCCTAATTAGGTTGGCACTCCGAGTAAAACTTCTCATACATTCCAGGCATTTATACGGCTTCTCACCTGTGTGGACTCTCTGGTGTACGATAAGGTCTGATTTCTGGCCAAAGCATTTTTCACAGGCACCACACTTATAGGGCTTCTCCCCAGTATGAACTCTTTTATGTACAATGAAGGCTGAACGGTGTCGGTAACTTTTCTCACACTTATTACATTTGTAGGGCCTTTCCCCAGTGTGAGTTCTCTGGTGGCTAATAAGATCTGATTTCCCACTGAAAGCTTTTTCACACTCGAGACACTTAAATGGTTTCTCACCTGTGTGAGTTCTTCGGTGCCTTATGAGGTTTGTACTTCTACTGAAGCATTTGTCACACTCACTACATAGATACGGTTTCTCGCCAGTATGGCTTCGCTGGTGGACGAGCAGATCAGAACTCTGACCAAAATTCTTGCCACAAATGTCACATGTATAGAATTTTTTACCTGCGTGTGTTCTCTGATGTCCTGAAAGCGCTAAGTGGTGCCAAAAGCTCTTCTCACATTTGCTACATTTATAAGGTTTCTCGTAATTGTGGATCCTCTGGTGTGAAATAAGATCTGAGCTTTGGACAAAGGTTTTCTCACACATATCACATTTATAAGGTTTCTCCCCAGTATGGGTTCTCTCACACATAATAAGAGCTAAGTTTTCACAGAAGTTTTGCTTGCATTCAAGGCACTGGTATATATGACCATCTATTTGAGTAATCTCATGCACATGAATAAAAATCTTTTTACCCTTCTGAGGGCATACATTATATATTTTCCTTTTTTGAGTTCTCTGATTACATCTCTCTTCTGAAGTGTACATTTTCTATGGCTCTCTCCTATGGAGTTTTCCACTGGTCTTCTTGACCCATCATTGCCCTCACAGTCATTTTCTTGATAAAAACTTGGAAGATACATCTGTTTCAGGCCTTTCAGTCATGAGCCTCTACAAGTTTCCAGCATCATATACGTTAATTCCTTACTTGACATTTCCAACCCTGTGAGACAAAGTAGAAATATTATTTATATTCCTACAACTAAGAAAAGAATTCTCAAAATTAAAATCACTGCAGAAAAGACAAACTCTGTATCAGAGGCCCTAAGTCTTCTAGGTTTTATATGGCTTGAAATCAGTTATTTGCTTTTACTCTTTGCTAATATAAAACTGATCAGCAATACATATGGGAAACTACAAGTAAGAACTCTTTCCTCTACGAATCTGGGTAATTTTAAAACAAGAGCTCTTCATCTTTCTTTGCTTCAGCTGAGAAATCAAGACAAGACTAATAATTACTATGCCTACTCATGAAGAAAGCAAATCAAAAGGGACCGTCAATGAGTATCTCTGGAGTCCTTTCTGCAGAAAGCTTGGAAGAAAGTAGTTAATGATCATTAGAATTCCCAGTGACCAGAGAGAAAAGTAAGGTTTCTATGACTCTATCTTCTTAGTGGTAATATTAGGCAAGTTTCTTAACCACTGTGTGCTTTGTTTCCTCATCTGTAAAGTGGATTAATAATAGAAACTACCTTACACGGTCCCGTAGAACATTAAATCACTACGAATCTCCTGGTAAGCCCTCTGTTTTGGCTCTTACTGTCACTATTATTATGACAAAGGGGCTTAAGATTCTGCTTTGATATGATTATATAAGCACATAACTTGCTCAAAAAGAAAAATCCTGACTGATTATAGATAAAAGTCTAGGCTTGGAACATAGATTTATAACAGGTGTTTCTTCACATGGTGAAAAGCTGTAAAAAAAAGTTGTTTTCCTCCTCATTCTATGGTTTAGAGGTATGCATACATACAGAAATGCCTAAAGGATCAAGTATCTTAAAAAGAGTTAGGTTGATTCAAGAGAGTTCAGAGGGAGTAATGAGTCAATGCATTTATCAACTACCAAAAATAGACTAAATAACATAAATAAAAGGAAGAAAAGAAGCCATTTTCCATATCCTTCACACTTAACTCTCTTCAGTGATCTTTTCATATGTTTGAACCTCTCCCTCATACATTCAGAACCCCCCATCCATCACCTAAAGAGTATGACCTGATAATTTTGCTTCCTATTTTACTAAGAAAATGGAAGCAAGCAAGCAAAACACCACCACATACACAAAACCAAAATCCTTTCCACATGCTCCCACCACATCAAACAACCTCTTTTAAGTGTGGTCATATACTGCATCTTTCCTTCTGCTACCATAAATGACAAACTTCCCTTGCTCAACCTAAAGATAGCCTTTCCATCTGTATACTCACTTTGTTCACAAGGACATCACTCTAGCAATTCCACCCTCCCTTTCCTGCATTATCAATTTATTCCTTCCTATTGGACCATTCCAATATTATTTCTCTTCTCAAAAACAAAAGCACAATCAACAAGAAAAGCCTCTCAACTGCTTCACACTCAGGCTGTTCTCCCATTTCTCTGTTCCTCTCCGCAGTAAAACTCTTTGAAATAAATAAACCTGTTCATTGTCTCCAATTTTTGTATTCCAAGATTTCTGGAACATACTCCAATTAAACATTCAACCCTCACCACTCCACCAAAACCACTCCTGTTAGAAACCTACAAGCTCTTAAGAAATCTGACTCCTAGTTACTACTCCGATCCATTTCTCTGCTCTTCCTCTACTTACTCATTGCACTCCAGTCACCCTGAGTTTTTGTTGTTGTTCAAATAAGACAGACTCACTCCCATTTCAGGGTCTTTAGCCTTGGTATCTCTTCCTGGCTGAAGGGCTCTTCCTCAAGGAATCTTCAAGGCTCTCTCTCTCACCTCATTCAGATCTTTGCTCAATTGGCATATTCTCAGTGAAGTCATTTCCAACCACCCTGTTCTAAACTGTACCACACCTCCATCCCAGCTGACTCACACAAACAATACTCCTCTCCTTTTTGATTTTGTTTTTCTCCAGAGAATGTAAGCCCCTAAAAGACAGGGATTTTTGGCTCACTTCATTCACAGTTGTTTCCCCAGCACTTAGAACAGTGCCTGGCACACAGTAGGTACTCAAACCTAGAAGAGGAGTTCTTACTTGGTATCCACAGATTCCTAGGTAATTTTTGAAACCTTTGAAACTGCAAAATGTTCAGTATATGTGTACTTTTCTGGGGAGAAGGTACACAGTTCCTTAAATTATCAAAAAGGTCCAGTATCCAATAAACTAGATATTAGATTGGAACCTATTTGTAAAGGAAATGATATTAAAGCTCACCGAATACAGCAAATTACTAAGTGTAATGGGACCAGAACACAAATAACACTTGCACTCAGAGAAAACAGGAAGTCAAAAGGATCTAAAAGACATGGTAGTAACATGGTTACCTCTGGTAATGAGATGATAGATAACATTCTGTTTCATCAATTTGTTAACCACAGTTTTCCAATTTCCATTCAGCAATTTGTATGCTTTCCTTGCGAAAGGCACAGAGGCTGCTACTTTTACTTACTTTTATTGTAGTAAGTAAAAGTTATTTATAAATATAAAAAGATATACCAAGATTTCAAATGTCAACTCAGAACTGTTCTAAAATTTAAAGGGATAGGAGAAAGAACTGAATGAGGTGGAAGTAGCGCAGTATCTTCAGAGTCAAAACACAGATCCACAAGAAATGTAGTATTGTGACCACAGAGGGACATAATGGGAGAAAAATGCACTGCAAGGCTAACAAGAATGGGGAAGTCAAAACTGAAGCAGACAAGCTAAACAAAACAGACATGTTTATGCTAAATACAGTGATTAAAATTCTACATTTCAAATATGTGGCGGAAAGAGAGATCAGACTGTTACTGTGTCTATGTAGAAAAAGGAAGACATAAGAAACTCCATTTTGATCTGTACTAAGAAAAATTCTTCTGCCTTGAGATGCTGTTAATCTGTAACTCTAGCCCCAACCCTGTGCTCGCAGAAACATGTGCTATATTGACTCAAGGTTTAAGGGATTTAGGGCTGTGCAGGATGTGCCTTGGTAAAAATGTGTTTGGAGGCAGTATGCTTGGTAAGAGTCATCGCTATTCTCCATTCTCCAGTACCCAGGGACACAATGCACTGTGGAAGGCCGCAGGGACCGCTGCCCAAGAAAGCCTGGGTATTGTCCAAGGTTTCTTCCCACTGAGACAGCCTGAGATATGGCCTCGTGGGAAGGGAGAGACCTTACTGTCCCCCAGCCCAACACCCGTAAAGGGTCTGTGCTGAGGAGGATTAGTGAAAGAAGAAGGTCTCTTTGCAGTTGAGATAAGAGTAAGGCATCTGTCTCCTGCTTGTCCCTGGGAATGGAATGTCTCGGTGTAAAACCCGATCGTACATTCTATTTACTGAGATAGGAGAAAACCGCCTTATGGCTGGAGGTGAGACATGCTGGCGGCAATACTGCTCTTTACTGCACCGAGATGTCTGTGTAAAGTCAAACATAAATCTGGCCTATGTGCACATCCAGGCACACCACCTTTCCTTAAACTTATTTATAACACAGAGTCCTCTGCTCACATGTTTTCCTGCTGACCCTCTCCCCACCATTACCCTATAGTCCTGCCACATCCCCCTCACCAAGATAGTAGAGATAGTGATCAATAAATACTGAGGGAACTCAGATACCAGTGCCGGTGCAGGTCCTCACTTGCTGAGCTCCGGTCCCCTGGGCCCACTTTTCTTCCTCTATACTTTGTCTCTGTGTCTTATCTTTTCTCAGTCTCTTGTCTCTACCTTGTGAGAAATACCCACAGGTGTGGAGGGGCAGGCCCCCTTCACAAATATTTGAGCATATCTCTATGATCTATGAATTGTCCTAGAAATTACTTTTTTCTGGTCCAAATTACATCTTTCAGGTGACTTTCACAGTATCACAGAACTCCTTAGACTATAAGACCAGAGTATATTCTGTCACTGTCACAATCTCAATCCTCAAAGCCTAAAGTATCACAAGCATTACTCCTATTTTATTAAATTGAGTTTACAGAGCTAAATGGCAAGTATCTGCTTTTGCCTTATAGTCAAAGGAAGTGAGCAAAGGACTTACACTGGGGCTGGATGCCAGATCTACTCCACCTATCGCCTGCCTCATCTCAGTTAATGGCAAATTCATCCTTTATTTCTTCAGGCTAAAATCTTGGAGTCATCCTGCACTCTTCTTTCTCATACCTCACAATCAAGCCATCAACAAATTTGTTGGCTCAATTTCAAAACACATCCAGAGTCTAACCACTTCTCACCAGCTTCTGTTGTTACATTCCGGTCCAAACCACTCTTTATTTCTTACTTTTACAATAGCCCAACAGGTCCACTTGAGCTGCCCTGCTAGCCTGTCACTGCCTCTCTGACACCCTTTTATATTATTCTTCTCTTTGCATGTTCTAATCCAGCCGCAATGGCTTCCTAGCTGTTCCTCATCCAGATATACTCCCCTTAGGGCCTTTGCGCTTTCTTTCTTCTGCCTACAGCTTTCTTCCTCCAGATGTGTGCACAAATTTCTTTTAATTCCTTCAAAGACTATTTTTTTCAGATGTCATTTCTGAGGAAGGCCTTTCCTAATCACTCTGTTTAAAGTTGTGAATAGTCTTCATGCCCCAACATTCACTATTCCCCTTTTCTGCTTTTCTTCATGGCACTCAAAACCTTTTAACAGACTACATAATTCACTTTATTCAGTTTATTGTCTATTGCTAAAATATGACAAGCATATCTGTTTCGTTTGATGATCTTTCCCTACCATATAAAGTAATGCCAGGTACAAAGTTGGTGCTTAACAAGCATCTGCTAAGTGCATGAATGAATTCTCATTGAAATTCTATTTCTCTACTTGTCTGATAAAAGGACTGAATGTCACAAAGAATGGGAGGTACTCTGATGAGATGGAGACTGGGAAAGAGAAGGGACACTTCAAAATACTGAAGTAACTGTAGCTTACCTAGAATCCAGACGGAAGAAAACATACATTCTTGATCCTGAGAATTTGACTTCTCAAGGAAGATAGCATTCTGTAAAACACAAAGACAAGAAAAGGATAGAAAGCCATAAATGAGAGAATTTAGCACTAGATCATTTACACTCAAAGGACTTAACAATGGGTAAACTACAGTTAAAAAGAACAGATGGGTTTTCTTATCTAATCCCTTAAATTCAATTCTGTAGTCTTAAATCATCCCATATGACTCCTTAGAATCTATAACCCATCTGCACAATCTATAGCTTCCTTTGCAACTATAACAACATTGCAGCAAAGGGCTCCTAACACTAAATCTTGGTGGTATCTTGAAAACACTAAGCCATTATCTTCCCCACAGGAACTCAGGCTGTCCTGATCCAAAGTATAATAGAGACTACAAAGTATTTTTGGGATTATAACAAAATTACCACCTTACTACCACTGGAACCCACGTAATTATCACAATTTTGGTTATTCAAAATTTATAACACCCTAAGTTGCTTTATATTTCAACCACAAACAACCCAGGAGGTGGTCAATTAGGGGCACAAAAAGAAGTTAGAGAGTCCACACTTAGCTGCTGATATCTTTCTCTAGAAGTTTTAACCTGCCTTATCCTTAGGTTAATGGGACTTTCATTTCCCTCAACAACCTTCCTGCCACTAAGCATCAGAAGCAAAAATGGAACTACTTGGACCCAGGCAGCATATAGGGCCATAGAGCTGAGGCTCTCTATGACACTTAGCTCATAGCTGCTAGTATTCAAATGACATGTTTTATGGCTCTAGTTCCAGGTAAGATGGAGTAAACACATGTCACCAATGTTATCCTACTGAACCCAACTAAGAAGTCTGGACAGAACGTATGGCCCAGTTATTTGACAACTCTGAAAAGCACATAGCATGCAAGTCAGGAAAGACCAGAATTTTAAATGCCATTCAACCAGCAGTGATTTTACTTCCTTTTTTTTTCCCCCCTTTTGGTCCTCTTCAGTATCCTGGGGCCTAAACTCAATGTAGCCCTAAATACAGAAATGAGAAAAAGCTGTAAAACATAATTGTCAACTGAGACTTTTCAGAAAACCTATAAGCTTCCACATCATTTATTTATTTATTTTTATTTTAAGTTCCAGGGTACCTGTGCGGGATGTGCAGGTTTGCTACATAGGTAAACGTGTGCCTATGTAAATGTGTACTGTACCTAACAACCCATCACCTAGTTATTAAGCCCAGCATGCATTAGCTATTTTTCCCGATGTTCTCCCTGCCCCCACACCTTGCTACAGTCCCAGTGTGTGTTGTTCCTCTCCCTGTGTCTATGTTTGGATTGTTTGGCTCCCACTTATAAGTGAGAACATGCAGTGTTTGCACACCAATTATTTAAAATTGGCCATGGAAGTCAATGGACAGAAAACTGACTTAAATATGAAAAAAAAAAAAAAAAAGGAAAACATCTCTAGAGGAAATATAAAGAACGTGGTAATAAAACACAGTCAGAGGGGAAAATGGTGGCTACAGAAATTCAAATCTCTCAATACATCCTTTTAAAGCAGTAAGAAAAAGATGAACAAATGTACTATACAAAGCCCACACTGTCACCAAATCCCATATAGCTGTCTCTCACATTCTAGCCATAAGCTATCAATGAGAGCAAGGACAATCTGAGAATGTGGGGTAAAGAGAAGAGAGCTAGCAGTGGGCAAGATTGACCTAAAATTTATTGCCAGAAAGAAAAACCCACTCTAAGTACAAAAAACTTTATCACAAATAAGTATGTAAAAAAAACAAAACAAAACAAAACAGAACAAAAAGCCATTTAGGGTTCAATACTATCTGCAGTTTCAGGTATACACCAGGAGTCCTGGAACATATCCCCCACGAATAAGGTGGGATTACAATGTTGTATTAATGGCAGGTGAGAGTTAAAAGATACTATTAAACTAAAAAATCATCTGAAGCTAAAATGGCTTTTTAGAAAAGAAAAATTTTAAAAACCTTAAAAATCAAATAATTAAAGGTTAAATATAGAAATTTATTTTTTTTAATGGACTAAAGGCATTAAAAAAGATCTAAGTACGGACGGCTGCAGTGGCTTATGCATGTAATCCCAGCACTTTGGGAGGCCGAGGCAGGCGGATCATCTGAGGTCGGGAGTTCGAGACCAGCCTGACCAACATGGAGAAACTCTGTTTCTACTAAAAATACAAAATTAGCCGGGCATGGTGGTGCATGCCCGTAATCCCAGCTACTCGGGAGGCTGAGGCAGCAGAATCACATGAACCCTGGAGGCGGAGGTTGCGGTGATCCGAGATCATGCCATTGCACTCTAGCCTGGGCAACAAGAGCAAAACTCCACCTCAAAAAAAAATAAATAAATAAAATAAATCTAAGTACAAAAGTAGCTAATGTAACAAAAATCAAACATTCAAAACAGAAAGTCATGAAAGAGCTATGAAAACCTATCATGTAGAAAAACATGTAATAAAATACAGTTATAACAAATAATATGACATTGTTAAAACCAAACATCAACTATATCAATAAATATAAGTGAGCTTAACACGCCTATTAAAAGAAATTTTCATTTTGGCTCACAAGCAAGACCTAACTGTATGCTATATACAAGAGACACCTAAACCAAAGTGATTCAGGCAGGCTAAAAGTAAGCAGGCGGGAAAGGGAACACTAGGCAAACAGAAACAATAAAAGTAGAGCTTTTGATCCTGATATCAGGCAAAGTAGAGTTCAAGCCAAAAGCATGAAACATAAGAATACTTTCTAAATTACACTAAAGTCATGGTTATCTATGTATCACATTACACAGCAGGCACATTTACAAAGGAAAAACAGAGACACAGATACAAAGAAACAGAGGTAAAGTACTAATAATAGGAAAGCTTAATATACCACTCTCAATAAAAGACATACAAACTGGACCAAGAAGAAGTAATGATGCAGAAGGCCTAAATAACCTAATTAATAAGTAAATCTTATTTATATTACACTGTATGCCATGATAAGTACACATTCTTTTCAACCACACATGAATCATCCACAAAAATCTGTCATATATTATGTAACAAAGAAAGCATCATTAATTCTCATAAAGAAACATTATAAGAAACAATCTGCAGTAAAACTAGAAATTTATTAAAATATCAAATAACAAAAGGTCCTTTCAAATCGGGGGAAAATAAACCATTAAAAAACTCTTCAGTAAAAAGGGCAATGAAAAATTCAACAAAATTTCTAAGTATTCATAATTGAAAATATTACATTTACAATCTATGGGATAAATTTAAAGTAGTTTATGCCTATATTTCTTTAATCAATAAAAACAGAAGAATTAAACTGAACAAGTTAAATTCTTAGATCAAAAGCTAATAAAATAAATTTCAATTGAGCCCAGGAGTTCAAGACCAGCCTGGGCAACATAGCAAGATCCTGTCTCTATCATTTTTTTAAATGGGAAAAAAATCAAAATAATAACAAAAATAGATAAAAGGAGAAATCAATGAACTAGAGAATACAAAAACAGTAAATCTAATGATAAATCAAAATCATACTTATTTTGTAAAACTTAAAAAAACAGATAAAGCACTAGGTAACTTAAAGAAGAAAAAAAGGGAGAAAGCACACATTTACAAAATAAGAAATGACAAGGAAGAATAACCACCGAACAGAAAACACACACATACATTAAATCACTTTGTAAATCTCTATATAAATAAATATGATTAACTATGAAATAAGTGTTTCTTTATGAAACACAATTTATTAGAGTTGACTCCACTAAAGACATAAAGTTTTAAAACACCAATTTGCAGAGAATAAATAGAAAAAGTTATAAAGGAAACATTCCATAAAAAGCACTAGGCCCACATTGTTTCACAAAAGAATTCTACAAATCTAAACAGACCAAATAAACACAATGCTTCATACATATTTTCCAGAGCACTGAAAACAAAGAACAACTTCCTAATTATTTTTGTGAAACAAGAATAGCACTGATAACTAAACTGATGAAAAGAGTATAAAAACTATTAATGTCCAATATTGCTTTTTTTTTTTTTTTTTTTAAAGAGTTGGGGTCTTGCTCTGATGCCTGGGCTGGAGAAGAGTGGCCCAATCATAGCCCACTGTAGCCTCAAACTCCTAGGCTCAAGCAATTCTCCTGGCTCAGTCTCCTGAATAGCTGGGACTATAGACACACACCACCATGCCTGGCTAACATTTTTTATTAATGTGAGAAATACTAATAAAAATCGGTATCACATTAAGAAAATAATATACCATGACCAAGTGGAATTTTTTGCAAAACTGGTTCAAAATTAAGACTATCTTTCAATATGAGGAAATCCACTAAATATAATACCCCATACAGACCTACGGAGAAAAATAATGTAATTATCTCCATAGACGGTGAAAGAACTTGCAACAGAAATCAGCATCTATTCAGGATAAAAACACTCAAGAAAGTGGGAATTAACAGATACTTCCTTTTAATATCATAAAACATACATTCTTTCATCCAATACCTTAAGTTAGAAAAACTATAATAATTTTTACTAAGATCAGGAACAAGGCAAGGATGGCCAATACTCCTCTTTTCAGTCACTGACCTGGAAGTATTAATCGATGCAATTAGAAAAATCAACTAGAGGTGTGAAAGAAGTAAAACTATCTCTATTGGAGGTGATTTAATAGTATAATTAGAAAACCCTACAAAGGACCAATGCTAAAACTAATTCAAATGATAAAGGAATTCAGTATGACAGCAGGATATAAAATTTACCACATAGAAATCACCAGTTTTTAAAATAAACATAAATAATACCTAATTGGAACACACAATGATAGAGAACAACCTTTGTATAACAGCAGCAATATAAAACTACTTAGAAATAAATAAAAAATAGCCATGCCCAATAAACCATAGGAAAACCTTCTCCCTCCTGACACCCAAAAATAGACTTGAAAAAACGGAAGGACATCCTTTGTTGTTGTATAGAACAATTCAATATTATGAAGATGTTCCCTCCTAAGACTTATAAACAATGCAATCTCAATAAAAATAACAAGCTTATTTATGAAACTAGACTAAGGAGTGGCAAACTATGGCCCACAGGCCAATTCTGGCCTGCCACATGTTTTTTTCAAATAAAATTTTACTGAAATAGGGTCATACTTATTCATTAATGTATTGAAAGGCAGAATTGAGTAGTTACAATAGAGACCAGATAGCCACCAAAGCCTAAATAAAATACTTTCTGGCCCTTTACAGAAAAATCTCCAATGCCTAAGCTATACAGTTGCTACTCAAGTTCACTTTGAAAAGACCAACAAGGACAGCCAGGAAGCAATGAAAAGACAGACTATGAAGGGTAACTAAACCCATGAGACATTAAAATAAACTCTAAAGCTTCTAATATTAAAACAACAGAGTTTCAAAACACAATTAGATAAAGAGACAAATAGAATAGAAAATCCAGAAATAGACACAAACACATATAGAAATTTAGTATGCAATAAAGATGACATCTCAAATCACCAGGGCAAAAATGGACTTTTAAATAAACGATGGTAAAACATCAAGGTAGCCACATGAAAATAGGTACAATTTCATCTACACCTCATACAACTCCCAATTGGTTAGGGATCTAAATGTATACATGGAAACGATAAGCTACTGTAAGAAAACTAAAGTAAATTCTACTTTAATCTCAGGGTACCAAAAATTTTCTATCTGTAAGACTAATCATTTGACTAAAAATAAAAACTTTTTTTTTAAGTTTTCTTTTTTCTATTTTATTTTATATTTTTTGAGACTGAGTTTCACTCTTGTTGCCCAGACTGGAGTGCAATGGCGTGATCTTGGCTCACTGCACACTCTGCCTCCTGAGTTCAAGTGATTCTCCCGCCTCAACCTCCTGAGTAGCTGGGAATGCAGGCATGAGCCACCATGCCTGGCTAATTTTGTATTTTTAGTAGAGACGGGGTTTCTCCATGTTGGTCAGGTTGATCTCAAACTTCCGACCTCAGGTGATCTGCCCGCCTCAGCCTCCCAAAGTGCTGGGATTATAGGAGCGAGCCACCGTGCTGGCCAAAAACATTTTATATATATAAAAAATGAACAAAGTCAACAGTCAATGGGCAAACTGAGATAAAATATTTGTAACAATATTTGAGATACAGGAACAATATACCTAATATATAAAGATCTCTTAAAAATTGATGGAAAATAAAAATCTGATACAAAAATAAGCAAAAGACAATTCTCACACACAAAAAATATAAAAATGTCCCTTAAACATATGAGAAGCTGTTCAATCTCATAATTAGAGAAATGCAAATTAAAATACATGACATTATTAGGAATAGAGAGAAACTTCTTCAAGTTGATAACAACATCTACAAGAAAACCACTGCTAACATCATACTTAATGGTGAAAACTTAGAAGCTTTCGGCTAACATCAGAAACAAGGTAAGAATGTTCTCTCTCACCACTGCTTTTCAACATCATACTGGAACAGACAGATAATGCTGTAAGACAAGAAAAAGAAATAAAAGGTATACAGATTAGGAAGGAAGAAATAAAACTGTCTTTGTAAGTGACATGACCACATATGTAAAAACCTGAAAAAATAATCAACAAAAAACTCCTGGAACTAAGAAGTGATTACAGTTAAGGTTGCACAATACAGGGTAAATATACAAATCAATTATTTTCCTCTATACCAGCAATGAACAAGTGAAATTTGAAATTAAAAACATAATACCATTTACATTAACACTCTAAAAACTGAAACATCTTAACTATAAATCTAACCAAATATGTTCATAATTTATGCAAAGAAAATTTAAAAACTCTAATAAAAGAAATAAAAAAGAGAACTAAATAAATGGAGGGATGTTCCACATTCATGGATAAGAAGATTCAATATTGTCAAATAGTCAGTTCTTCCCAACTTATACTACAGATTCAACACAATCCCAGCAAATTATCTTGTAAATATTGACATATTGATACAAAGTTTATATGAAGAGGTAAAAGACCTAGATTAGCTATCATAATGCTGAAGGGGAAGAACAAAGTTGGAGCGCTGATGTTACCTCTAAGTTCAACACTTACTATATACTACTTGAAGTTACAACACTAAAGATACAGTATCAAGAAAGTGTGGTAATAGTGAAAGAACAGACAAATAGATAAATGGAACAGAAGAGAGTCCAAAAATATACCCATATATATAGAATCAGCTGACCTATGATAAAGGAACAAAGGCAATAGATACAATGCAGAAAAAGATAGTCTTTTCAACAAATGGCGCTGAAGTAACTAGACATTCACATGCAAAAAAAAAAGAAGAAAATCCTATCATTTGCATCAACATAAATGAAGTTGGAGGACATTAAGTGAAATAAGACAGACACAGAAACATGAATACCACATAATCTCACTTACATACAGAGTATAAAACAGTCTAACTGATAGAAACAGATGGTAAAATGGTGGCTACCAGGGGAGAGGTAGCGGGGTTGGGAAGATATTGGTCAAAGGATAAAAAATTTCAGTTAAACAGGAGGAATAAGTTCTAGAGTTCTACTCTAGGCAAGTTCTAGAGTTCTACATCATGGTGACTACAGCTAGTAAAAATACACTGCATATTTGAAAATTGCTGAGAGTAGATTTTATGTTCTCACCACAAGAAATGGTATGTGAGGTAATATATGTTAAATAGCTTGATTTAGCTATTCCACAATGTATACATATAAATACATACATATTTTACTTCTCAATTAAAAAAAATTTACAAACCCCAAATGAATCAGATACCTAAGTATAAAACACAAAACTATAAAACTTCTAGAGGATAACATAGGAGAAAATCTAGACGACCTTGGGTATAGCAATGATTTTATTTTTTTGGAATGGGGGTCTCGCTCTGTGACCCAGGCTGGAGTGCAGTGGTGCGATCTCAACTTACTGCAACCTCTGCCTCCCAGAATCAAGTGGTCCTCCCACCTCAGCCTCCTGAGTAGCTGGGACCACAGGCATATGTCACTAGTCCAGGCTATTTTTTTCTATTTTTGGTAGAGACAAGGGTTTTACCGTGTTGCCCAAGTTGGTATTGAACTCCTGAGCCCAAGTGATCTGCCTACCTTGGCCTCCAATAGTGCTAGGATTACAGGCGTGAGCCACCACGCCTGTGCTGGCAATACTTCTTAGATACAACATCAAAGGCATGATCCATGGAGGAAAATTGACAAGCTGGACTTTAAAATTAAAAATGTCTGCTCTATGAAACAAACTGTCTAGAGAATGAGAAGACAAGTCACAGACTGGGAGAAAATATTTGCAGAAGACACATCTGATTAAAGACTGTTATTCCCAACATTTTAAAATCTCCCAAATATACAAAAATATACATATGCCTTAAAACTCAACAACAAAAAAACCAGTTTAAAAAATTGGCAAGTCGAGCCAGGCGTGGTGGCTCACGCCTGCAATCCCAGCACTTTGGGAGGCTGAGGCAGGTGGTTCACCTGAGGTCAGGAGTTCAAGATCAGCCTGGCCAATATAGTGAAACCCCGTCACTACTAAAAATACAAAAAATTAGCTGAGCCTGGTGGCAGGAGCCTGTAATCCCAGCTACTAGGGAGGCTGAGGCAGGAGAATCGCTTGAACCTGGGAGGCAGAGGCTGCAGTGAGCCGAGATGGCACCACTGCCCTCCAGCCTGGGCAACAAGAGTGAAACTCTGTCTCAAAAAAAAAAAAAAAAAAAAATTATAGATACCCCATAGAATGTACAATATAAAGAGTGAACCCTAATGTAACCTATGGAGTTTGGGTGACAATGATGTATCAACTTAAGTTCATTGATTGTAAGAAATGTATCACTCTGTTGAAGATATTAACAGTGGGGGATGCTGTGTGTGCTGTGTGTGTGGTATGTGCATGTGTCAGGGTAAAGGGAGTGGTAGGGGACATACGGGTACTCTCGGTATTTTTTGCTCAATTTTCCTATGAACCTAACAGTTCTCTAAAAAGTAAAGTCTATAAAAATGAAATAATTTTTTAAATGTACATGAAATACCAGTTCTCACCAATTAAATCTGCATACATTAAAAGGTATGACAATGCATTTTGTGGTCAACACTGTAAGGAAACACACTCATATGTTGCTGGGGGGAATGCAAATTGGTAAGTTTATATAAAAATGAAGAAATTTTTTAAAAGTACAGGAAATACCAGTTCTCACCAATTAAATCAGCATACATTAAAAGGTATGACAATGCATTTCGTTGTCAACACTGTAAGGAAACAGACAAACTCTGTTGCTGGAGGGAATGCATATTGGTACAATCTCTTCCGCAGGGGAATGTGGCAGTATGTAACAAAACTAGATATACATTTACTTTTGACTCAGCAATCCCATTTCTAGAAATGGACTCTGAAGATTCAACTCCAATAACATGAAAATATAAAGCATAACATTACTCACTGTAGTAATGTTTGTAATGGAAAAATATTTAAAATAACTTAAATATCTGTACATAAAAAAATGGTGAATAAACTATGGTACATCCACATATAATGGAGTACTATGTCACTGTAAAAGAGAATGTGGAACATCTTTATCAACTGATGTGGAGTGATTTCCAAGATAAATTATAAATTTTACAAAGCAAACTGTAAAAAAGTATGTTGTATTTTATGTAAGAAAGTAGAAATAAAAATATGTATTTCTCCACTTGCCCCAAAAAACAAGAAAGTAATGAGATTGGTTATCATTACAAGGCAGATAAAAATGGAACTGGGGGCACAGGAAAACAGAATTGGGTGGAGGAGGAAGAGTCATGTTTCTCTAAGAATATGAAGACACAACACATATATTTTTACTTTTAGAATTATGTTATATTTTACATATTCAATAAATGAATGAACTAATGAACTAAATAGTCAAGATGGACGAGAAAAGCATAAAAACAAACGTACCTGTGTTTCAAATAAATAACAACTATGCAGAAGAGGAAAAAAAAAACTCTTTAACACAGTAATGGGACTATGTATATTCAATCTCAAGATAAAAATAACTCGAATCAGTAGAGGTTTTCTCCCCTGTCGGGATAAGGGTACACTACTTAATGTGTATCCTAGGACTGCATAAATAAGTAAATATACTATGGATAATGTCACCTAGATTCCTCATTGTCAATGAAGAAGGCTAAAAATATAGAAAAGAGAAAGGCTAGAATCAACTCTGTAGTGTTTAACTGGAATCAGAAGTATCAGTATAAGTCAAGATTTTAAGGTTTATATAGAGAATAAAGAAATGTATGTATGTGTGAAATTATGTGTGTGTATTTTTTTTTTTTTCCTAGTAATGTTTGCTGAGAAGTCACAGAAACAATAAAATCCTAGTAGTAATGAGTATACCAAGCATTCAGATATGGGTTTCTAAATACCATTCTCCATTGAAAAGAATCAAGACTCTTTGGAGAAATGGCTGTTTCCAGGGTTTGGAAAGTGTAAGATGAGCCTGGACTATCCTGATGTGTCAGAAAGATGTGCTCAAAAAGTGGTGCAATATGCCAGAAGGACCCATAATTCAGGATGGAAGGACTGCCACTGTACAAATCTGGAACAAGTAGAACACTGAAATAAGTAATAACAGTAATAAATTAGTCACACAATAAGAATCCATGAATTTGTACTCATTTAAAAAAAAGTGTATAGAAGGGAAAGCTTTTTTGCATTAGAAAAGCAAACAAATATAGAAGAAATGATGGAATTAAAAACTTCATGTTCAATCAAGAGTACTGTGCAAAAATCTAGTGGATGAAAAATTTTTTGAGAATCAAGATATTTACATAATCTGAAAATATCTCCCCACTAGATATTTAATAATTATAAATACAAAAAGAGTAACTTCATAGTATAGAAACCTGGAAGACGCCACCTTAACCAAGTGGTACTTCAACTAAAGTGAGTATGACCAGTAATGAGCTAAAACATCATGTGCCTCCTAATATGATGCAAAGAGAAAAACATAACATCACTTCTGAGGTATCTTGCCAAAAATGTCTAACCTGAATCTGATCACGAGGGAACATCAGAGAAACCCAAACTGAGGGAAACTACCAAATAAATGGCCTAAATATTCAAAAATTGTCAAAGTTATGAAAGACAAAGTCTGAAAATATGTTCACAATAGAGACAATATTATAATTAAATTAAACGACTGATGCTGAATTAGATCTTGGCCCACAAAAAACATTTTTCTCTTTTTGCCTTAAACAACATGAGTGGAACAATTGGCTAAGTTCAAACAAGGTCTGGAGATTAGATAACAGTACTTATTCTATGAATGTTAATTTCCTGACTCTGATAATGGTAACGATAATTTCTAGAGAATATCCTTGTTTTTAGGAAATACACAATTGAGTATTTAGGACAGGCTTTCTCAACCAGGGTTCTAGAAAAGAAGTCCCCACAGAAAATGAATCTGAATGACTGTTTTCTCAGTTCTCCTAAGGATGGCATGTAGCTAGTAGTACTGTACATGCATATGGAGATGTTGATTCTGATTGCTTCTGTTGGAGAAGAGGCACGATGTCTACAGCTTACTCTCAAATGGTTCAGGAAAAAATCTATATATACGTTTATGCGTATTGCTATGCTTTGAATGTGTCCTCCAAAGTTAATGCATTGGAAACCTGATCCCCAATGCAGTGATGTTTGGAAACGGGTACTAATGGGAGGTATGTGGGTAACAGGGGCACCACCCTCATAGACTAATGCCATTATTTCAGGAGTCAGTTCCTCATAAAAAGATGAGTTTGGTCCCTTTCTGAGCACTCTTGCTTGCTCTCACTCTCTCTTTGCCCCTTTGCCATGAAATGACACAGAAAGAAGGCTCTCACTAGATGCCAGTCCCTGTCTTGGACTTTTGAATCTCCAGAATCATAAGCCAATAAATTTCTGTTCATTACAAATTACTCAAGTCTATTGTATTCTGTTATAGCAGCCCAAAACAGACTAAAACGTTTGTTTAATAGAGTCAAAATCCTAAAGCAAACATGGTAAACTGTTATTTAGAGCATATGGGTGAAGGGTATATGGGAGTTCTTTGTATCATTTTGCAATTTTTGTATGTCTGTACTTATTCAAAATTAAAAAGTATTTTATTTTGGTTTTCAAAAAACATGGTGGCTAAAGGTTGGTTTATTTTGGTGGTTAATACTGACAGTTTAAGCTCTGTATGCAGATTTTGGTTCAAATTCCCACTCTACTCTTTTGTAGCTGTGGTGAGTAACTTAATTTCCTTTAACTTCAACTTTCTCTTTTTTCCTCACAGAGTTGCTATGAGAACCAAGACACTGCCGGTACTAAGCTCAATGTCTAGGTCTCAGTAGATGCTTAATAAATGGTAGATTCTACTATTTTCTTAATTCTACCTTCACATGCACAGAACCACTAACATGTATTAAGCTCATTTTCTATGCCTGATTCTTGTGCAAAGCCTTGTTCAAAACCCACTTAAAATAACTAATAAAACAATTTGGCCAGTAAATGATAAATATGAAGATTATGCAAAAACTAGAAAAAATTTATGGAGCAATATTAGAAGGAAAAAGAAGAATTCCAACTCAGAATCACAATTAAGTAAAGATATGCAGGGATACAGACAAATAGCTGTAAGATGGGGGGTTCATTAAAGGTTTTGTCTTTTAAAATTTGTACTATTGTTAAGCTCAATAGGAGAATACAGTGAAAATAAAGGATTCTTAGTTTTGTCACAGCCAAGCAAATCATTTACATTTTTCCCTAAAGTTATCAGTCCAAGGTGTCTTATTTGTGCTAAACAACCAATGAAGTGTGGGGCATTAAGAAGAAAAAGAAAAAAAAACTGAATAAATAAGGAAATAATTTTCCTATTTATATCCAGGTTTTTTTTTAGATGTCAACACCTTAAAAAGTAAGTGTGGGTGCCAAACCTCAAAACAGATCATAAGGCCGGGCGCGGTGGCTCACGCCTGTAATCCCAGCACTTTAGGAGGCCAAGGTGGGTGGATCACAAGGTCAGGAGATCCAGACCAACCTGGCTAACACGGTGAAACCCACTCTTCACTAAAAAATACCAAAAAATTAGCCGGGCATGGTGGCAGGTGCCTGAAGTCCCAGCTACTCGGGAGGCTGAGGCAGGAAAACAGTGTGAACCCAGAAGGTGGAGCTTGCAGTGAGCTGAGATCGTGCCACTGCACTCTAGCCTGGGTGACAAAGCGAAGACTCCGTCTCAAAAAAAAAAAAAAAAAAAATCATGACACTTCCCTAATTTCAAATACTGTTTCCTATCACACTCAGAATAAAATCCAAAGTTTTTACTGCCCTACATAATGTGGTACCTCTGCGTATCTTCAGCCTCACAGGCCACCTCCGAGCTTTTTGCACCTGTTCCTTCTGCCTAGAATGCTCTTTCCCATGCAGCTTACTCCTTTATTGGACTCAAGTCTCTGCTTGAAGACTACTTCCTCAAAAAGCAGCACACCCTGACTACCTTATCTAAAATTTAGCCTGTGTTGATTTATCCCATTTTATTTCTCTCCATAGCACTTATCACCATTCAACTTTGTGGTACACATTTTATATTTGTTCATTTGTTTGCCTTTTTACTAAAATATAACTTCTATTAGGGTTAGGACTTAGTCTTTTGCTTACTGTAATATCCCTAGTACCTAGAGTACATTTGTTGAATAAATGAAAAGTGTGAACAAATACCAGAACAAAAAGGCAATCATCATCCTTGGACCCCCAGTAGCAATATAACAGACTAGACCAGTAGCCCTTGCTGGTTCATCTAGCAAGCCCAAATACATCTTTCAAGTCTTAGCTCCAGGGTACCCTCCTTTAGGATGCTTCTCTTGCCGCATCCTAGGAAGAGACTAGTACTCTTTCATGCCTAGGGTCGAAGTGAAAGGAATAAACTGGAAGACAACAAAAGTCCAAGCAGACAGGCTAATTCATACAACTTGAGAGTTCATGGTTATCCTTAAAGGGTATAGGGGACCAAGAGACAAAGTTAGTAAAGCATTATTTAAAAACTAGATGGTGTTTATAGGCCTTAGGCTTGGAAATTTCTCATTTATTTTTCATTGATTACATGGATTATCTCATTTAGTCCTCCCACGGATCCTATAAAATAGGTATTAATACCAATGTTTGGATCTTACAGATGGAAAACCTGATGCTTACGGCAGTTAGATAATCACCCAACAACTTACAAATAGTAAGTAGCAGAGTCAGGATTTAAATACCTATCTTCTGACTCCAGAGCCTACCTAAGCATTAGGCATACTACCCTCTTTGTGTTACAAATCAATCAAAAAGCAATTACTGCAAGCCTAATGTGTATATGCATGCATGTTGAAAAGGAGTAGAAAATAGCCTTAAGTTGGTAGGATAGGGCCCAGTTTTATCGCTCTGCTATCTTAGGAGCTAAGAAAGGGCCATTCTCTTTTTCCATATATCTTCTCCCATACTTTCCTTTCACCCTGCCCCACCCCACGCCCCCATCCACATTTATACAGAAACAGAGCCTGGTATGCCACTTACCATAACAAGAAAGACTCAAGACCATCTTCCTTTTGGTTTCAAAAGGTCTCTAGTCCAGAACTATTCACAACACTCAATTCTTCTCTCTCCTAGAGGAAAAATAAATAATGTAGACGATGACCTTGTGAAATTTATAATTCATAATTTTTCTAGAGCTGGCCTAGAAAACTGGTCTGATTTCCTCTCCATTCCAGTGAGCATCCTTCAACCATAGCTTATCTCTTCCTATCTTTGCTTACATTGTTTCTCCTGCAGGAAGTACCTGCCACGGGTAGCCATCAGTTCCGACTAACTCTAGACAAAATGTCAGGAGTCTTTCTGAATAATTACTAACTGCAACTTCGTAACAAAGCCCTAAGCCTCGTTTTTCGTTTGTTTTTTCTCCTTCTGCTAATTGTTTTTGTATGTATTATCTCAGCTTCTAAGATCAAAGACCCATTCGTCTACAAACCCCAAGGTGCACGCGATAAGTGTATATAATATAAAGTTATATGTAATTCCGTTTTCCAAAAAGAAATGGTTATAGGAAGATTAAACAAACCAGATTTTTCTGCAGATAGATTCAACTGCAACATAATTAATTCCTGCACTGAAGATGAAGAGAAAAATCCACTCAACGTCCTTTTTTTCCTCGATATATATGAAAGATATATATTGCTTTGAAAAGTGCCTTGCCGTGTTTACTATTATTATCTCTAGGAACTACCGTACTAAGGTTCTCTTCTTTCAACTTTTCATTGACCATCTTTCAGTCCTCCGTCCGCCGTCAGGGGGGACCAGACCATGCTCAGTGTCCAGGAACAGGGGCTGGTCCCACTCGACTGTGGCCCTGGGTCTTGGGTCCCGCCGCGCACCCTTCCCACCCCTGGGCCCCGCAGGCCGCGCTTACCCTGCAGCCGCCGGCGCCGCCCCTAGGCCTGGGGACAGCACTTCCGGTTACTCTCCGGACACTCGAATCTGGGCTTCCTGGCAGCTGCAGACTCTGCGGTAGTGGATCTAAGAGCCGGGCATCGGGAAGGAAAGAAAAGCGAACCCGGGACGGACGAGAGCTAGGAGCAACTCCCTTGGTGCGCCTAGACTAAGGGAGTTGAGCCCAGGCCGCCCACAGAACGCTTTAACAGAGCGCTTTACGGGCCCACAAGGCCGGTTACGCAAACCCTTTCAAGCTGGCTGTGAAGAGGCCGGCGCAGCCCCACCCCCGCAAGTCACATGATCACCCCGGTCCGGCTATTAGGGCGTTTCAACCCCGGCCCCTGGGCCAATAGGAGCCGAGTCTTCGGAAAGGGGCGGGGCCCGGGGCGCCTGCGCTCTGGGAGCCCTCGGCGCTTTGGTGGGAGGCGGTCTTGTTCGCGCAGTGGAAGGCAGGCTGTGGGGGATAGGCAATCACTGCGACCTTGTCTAACAAGAAACGGCACCAACAGCGTTGCAGTTTATGTTACAGTTTTCCCAAGGCTGTTAACTGAGGTCTCAAACCAGGAGTAGAGCTGTCTCTTATACACATCTAGATGTGTATAAGAGACAGTTCCCATGCAGCTTACTCCTTTATTGGACTCAAGTCTCTGCTTGAAGACTACTTCCTCAAAAAGCAGCACACCCTGACTACCTTATCTAAAATTTAGCCTGTGTTGATTTATCCCATTTTATTTCTCTCCATAGCACTTATCACCATTCAACTTTGTGGTACACATTTTATATTTGTTCATTTGTTTGTCTTTTTACTAAAATATAACTTCTATTAGGGTTAGGACTTAGTCTTTTGCTTACTGTAATATCCCTAGTACCAAGAGTACATTTGTTGAATAAATGAAAAGTGTGAACAAATACCAGAACAAAAAGGCAATCATCATCCTTGGACCCCCAGTAGCAATATAACAGACTAGACCAGTAGCCCTTGCTGGTTCATCTAGCAAGCCCAAATACATCTTTCAAGTCTTAGCTCCAGGGTACCCTCCTTTAGGATGCTTCTCTTGCCGCATCCTAGGAAGAGACTAGTACTCTTTCATGCCTAGGGTCGAAGTGAAAGGAATAAACTGGAAGACAACAAAAGTCCAAGCAGACAGGCTAATTCATACAACTTGAGAGTTCATGGTTATCCTTAAAGGGTATATGGGACCAAGAGACAAAGTTAGTAAAGCATTATTTAAAAACTAGATGGTGTTTATAGGCCTTAGGCTTGGAAATTTCTCATTTATTTTTCATTGATTCCATGGATTATCTCATTTAGTCCTCCCACGGATCCTATAAAATAGGTATTAATACCAATGTTTGGATCTTACAGATGGAAAACCTGATGCTTACGGCAGTTAGATAATCACCCAACAACTTACAAATAGTAAGTAGCAGAGTCAGGATTTAAATACCTATCTTCTGACTCCAGAGCCTACCTAAGCATTAGGCATACTACCCTCTTTGTGTTACAAATCAATCAAAAAGCAATTACTGCAAGCCTAATGTGTATATGCATGCATGTTGAAAAGGAGTAGAAAATAGCCTTAAGTTGGTAGGATAGGGCCCAGTTTTATCGCTCTGCTATCTTAGGAGCTAAGAAAGGGCCATTCTCTTTTTCCATATATCTTCTCCCATACTTTCCTTTCACCCTGCCCCACCCCACGCCCCCATCCACATTTATACAGAAACAGAGCCTGGTATGCCACTTACCATAACAAGAAAGACTCAAGACCATCTTCCTTTTGGTTTCAAAAGGTCTCTAGTCCAGAACTATTCACAACACTCAATTCTTCTCTCTCCTAGAGGAAAAATAAATAATGTAGACGATGACCTTGTGAAATTTATAATTCATAATTTTTCTAGAGCTGGCCTAGAAAACTGGTCTGATTTCCTCTCCATTCCAGTGAGCATCCTTCAACCATAGCTTATCTCTTCCTATCTTTGCTTACATTGTTTCTCCTGCAGGAAGTACCTGCCACGGGTAGCCATCAGTTCCGACTAACTCTAGACAAAATGTCAGGAGTCTTTCTGAATAATTACTAACTGCAACTTCGTAACAAAGCCCTAAGCCTCGTTTTTCGTTTGTTTTTTCTCCTTCTGCTAATTGTTTTTGTATGTATTATCTCAGCTTCTAAGATCAAAGACCCATTCGTCTACAAACCCCAAGGTGCACGCGATAAGTGTATATAATATAAAGTTATATGTAATTCCGTTTTCCAAAAAGAAATGGTTATAGGAAGATTAAACAAACCAGATTTTTCTGCAGATAGATTCAACTGCAACATAATTAATTCCTGCACTGAAGATGAAGAGAAAAATCCACTCAACGTCCTTTTTTTCCTCGATATATATGAAAGATATATATTGCTTTGAAAAGTGCCTTGCCGTGTTTACTATTATTATCTCTAGGAACTACCGTACTAAGGTTCTCTTCTTTCAACTTTTCATTGACCATCTTTCAGTCCTCCGTCCGCCGTCAGGGGGGACCAGACCATGCTCAGTGTCCAGGAACAGGGGCTGGTCCCACTCGACTGTGGCCCTGGGTCTTGGGTCCCGCCGCGCACCCTTCCCACCCCTGGGCCCCGCAGGCCGCGCTTACCCTGCAGCCGCCGGCGCCGCCCCTAGGCCTGGGGACAGCACTTCCGGTTACTCTCCGGACACTCGAATCTGGGCTTCCTGGCAGCCGCAGACTCTGCGGTAGTGGATCTAAGAGCCGGGCATCGGGAAGGAAAGAAAAGCAAACCCGGGACGGACGAGAGCTAGGAGCAACTCCCTTGGTGCGCCTAGACTAAGGGAGTTGAGCCCAGGCCGCCCACAGAACGCTTTAACAGAGCGCTTTAAGGGCCCACAAGGCCGGTTACGCAAACCCTTTCAAGCTGGCTGGGAAGAGGCCGGCGCAGCCCCACCCCCGCAAGTCACATGATCACCCCGGTCCGGCTATTAGGGCGTTTCAACCCCGGCCCCTGGGCCAATAGGAGCCGAGTCTTCGGAAAGGGGCGGGGCCCGGGGCGCCTGCGCTCTGGGAGCCCTCGGCGCTTTGGTGGGAGGCGGTCTTGCTCGCGCAGTGGAAGGCCGGCTGTGGGGGTAGGCAATCACTGCCACCTTGTCTAACAAGAAACGGCACCAACAGCGTTGCAGTTTATGTTACAGTTTTCCCAAGGCTGTTAACTGAGGTCTCAAACCAGGAGTAGAGTCACAAAGATTAGATGCCACTGACCCTGAGAAAAGCACGTGGAAAGATCTGGAAGAGATAGAAGATTCTGAAGCACAGTGGCAGCGTTGTCATCCACGAAGATGTGGCCAGCGAGATGGAAGAAATGCTTTTAAAAGTGGTGGACTTGTGTGGGTGGAGAAAACTGCAGCGAGAGAAAGTACTGTGGGAGGTTCCCCAGTCCTTGCTGATTATGTTTCTGATTTGGAATCAGCTAAGAGTAAATCACCTAGTGGTGGGCTGGAGCAGAACCCACAGTTCTTTAGCTTGAACACTGGGTATTCTCCCAGCTCAGTTGTTCAATTAAAAACAAACAAACAAACAGTTTTTAAATGTCCTCAGCTATCAAAGGGGAAAGGTGAGTAGTAGGAATATGGAAAACCAAACCCTGGGCAGCCTGGCCAAGGACTTGGATTGTGAGCCGATTGCTGGGGTTTAGTAATTGAGGAGCGCAGCCTCTGGGGCACGTGTTCAGTATTAACTAATCATGTTCCTACTATTGGAATTCTTCCGCAGAGGGGCTGCAGCTTATTCTACTTTCATGTTTATTTTTAATGAAACTTCCAATGCCCAAATGTTCCACTCAGGGTGGTCTTAACATTTTAAATAATAACATTTTGAGTGTGTAGCATGTATCAAACACTGTTCTAATAACTTTACACTATTATCTCATTCAGTTGTAACAAAAATTGTGTGAGATATATATTCTTTTAGGAGGAAACGTGCACAGAGAGATTAAGTAGCTTGCCCAGGATCACATATTACTAACTGATAAAGCTGTAATGTGAACAGCCTGATGCCAGATTCTGTGCTTGCAATCACTATACTTATGGCTACCTCAATAGTGGTGAGTGTATTGTGGAAAAGTATTGGAATAAAAATTAAGCAAGTTGGATTCTGATCTCTGCACTGCGTATAACAAGGTCTGAATATGTGTAGAATTCAACTGTTCAACCTTTTCTTTCAGGAGACATTGGCCCAAAGTACTGTTTTTATTCATTGTTTTATTCAGTTAAACATTTATTGAACACCTCCAATTAACAGGACACTATAGGCCGGGCGCGGTGGCTCACGCCTGTAATCCCAGCACTTTGGAAGGCTGAGGGGGGTGGATCACCTGAGGTCGGGAGTTTGAGACCAGCCTGACCAACATGGTGAAACCCCGTCTCTACTAAAAATACAAAATTAGCCGGGCGTGGTGGCGCATGCCTGTAATCCCAGCTACTCGGGAGCTGAGACAGGACAATCGCTAGAACCTGGGAGGTGAAGGTTATGGTGAGCCAAGATTGCGCTACTGCACTCCAGACTGGGCAACAAGAGTGAAACTCTGTCTAAAAAAACAAACAAACAAACAAACAGGACACTATGCTGTGTATTAGGAATTTAAAGATTTAAAGGCCAGTGAGACTCAGTACCATTCCTTTAATGGCTCACAGTCTGGTATGGAGACGGCAAGGGTTTTAAGTGGTGTGGTAGAGGTAGAAGTTATATAAGGTAATCTGGGGGCATAGAAGTGAATCACTTTGTAAGAACTTTGAGAAAGAGTCAGAAAAGACTCTGTAGGATATGAGACATAAGGTGAGACTCGAAGGAATAGAAGCAGGGAGTTGGCTGAAGATGAACCTGAAATGAAAGATGGAAAATAAGTACAGAGACATTTGAATGTGATTTCAGTTAGTGGAATTTATCTTATATGAAATAGGAAGCAATTCTTGGAATTTCAAGCTGTGGAAATAGCACAATTATCCCCAAACTTAAAATCTTTAGAAAGATTATTTTTAGTTTTAAGTATGGAGATAAAGAATAAGAAGGAGCAGCCAGCAAATTATGAGGAAAACAAAAGTGGATTATGACAACCAAGGGAGGAGAGTTTGAGTGAAGAGGTTTTTGACCAGGCATTGTGGCACATGCCTGTAGCCCCAGCTACTTGGTTGACATAGGTGGGGGAAATCACTTGAGCCCAGGAGTTCAAGACCAAGCTTAGGTAACATACTTGTGGCTCAGAAGAGGATCTGGCTTTGAGGATAGAGATGAAGGGTAGGGAAAGACTATTGTGACTAGAGTTGAGCAAATGGGAAATTGAGAACCGCAGTCCCTGAAAAGGTGCATTTCAGTATCTTGTTTCCTAGAAGCCAGTAGGTCTGAAACTTTTTTCTGAGATTATCCACTGGAAAGTAGATTGGTCCTATGGAGAGTGTATGTATCTAGAGTTGCCAAATTTAGAAAGAAAAAAGTACAGGAAACCCAGTTACATTTGAATTTTAGATAAACAATAGATTAAAACAAAGTTTTTAGGGATTTTTTTTTTTTCCCCATGGGACATACACTAAAAAAATGGTTCATTGTTTATCCGAAATTTAAATGTAACTGGGCATCCTGTATTGTATCTGGCAACCATATAAGTAGCCTTTGTATGGAAACAGATATTCTGTGGAAGCAGTTCGTTTATAAGGTAGAATTTGTGATAAGATGAGGCAGCAAATTGCAGTTTCCTAGGATTTCTCCTTTTGGGAGAATAAAGAGACTTCACTTTAGAGGGTTAGATCATGTGAGTGATTGAACTAATGTGATAAGATCTGATTATGAGAGAGAGAGATTGAGTTATATCTTTAGTTTGGTCAAATATTTGGTAGGAATAAGGATGTGGTGATTTGGGAAAGAAGAAATATAAGTTTAGGACTAATGTCAAGTAGAAAGATAAGAGATTGGAGATCCAGGGAAAAGGAGCAGGATCAGGGGACAGCATAGGTTTAGTGTATGAACCATATTGAGATGGAAAGGTAAATTTGAGTAGAAAGTGACATCAAATAGGTTACTTGTATGATCAATTAACATTGGTTGGATGAACATGATGAGGCAAGCAAGTCAGAGGCATGGAGGGTGTGAATTGGGGTTGGATAAAGTATGGGGAGTTGATGAGTTGTAGAGGAAAGTGATCAATGGATTTGAGACTGAGGAGTTTTTTTTTTGGAAGGTATAGATACATTGGAATTCCATTTGAAAGCCTTTGTAATTCTTTTTAAACATCATGCAGTCTTTTTATTTTTCTAAATCATCTTCCAAAGTGATTTACACACTAAAAAGGAAGACTTTAGGCCATGCAATAAAGGACAGACAGATGACCTGAAGGACAGGACATAATCAAGATTTAAGTGGAAATTCCCAAGATACTTAAGGAAACAACTGGGGCTAGAGGAGGGCTAAAGAATACTATGGCAGGTTTTGGCCATGTTAGAATTTTTCCTGCCCAAATCTAAGCTGAATGTTTCCAGCAAGGATCTCTGAAGAGGAGAAAGGCCTCTTCTGTGTCTCCATGGCAGGCATATTTGCGATTTTTGGGATCCTGATGCATGCACTGTTGCAGATTTACAGGAGTCAGACCCAAAATCAACTGTTAGTGCCCCCAGTTTGTCCTCATATGCTCCAGCTTGTTTCTGAGAATTCTGGTGATTGTTCCACACCTGTTAATCCAACCAGATTTTAACTTAGTACAGAAGAGGTCTTCAATCCATGTCATCTCCTCTTTTTTTCCTTTTCTTCTTCTTCTTTTTTTTTTTTCTTTTTGAGACGGAGTTTCACTCTGTTACCCAGGCTGGAGTGCAGTGGCATGATGTCAGCTCACTGCAACCTCCGCCTCCCACGTTCAAGCAGTTCTGCTGCCTCAGCCTCCCAAGTAGCTGTGACTACAGACACATGCCACCAAGCCCAGCTAATTTTTTTATTTTAGTAGAGTTGGGGTTTCACCATGTTGGCCAGGCTGGTCTCGAACTCTGGACCTCAAGAGATCCGCCTGCCTCAGCCTCCCAAAGTGTTGGGATTACAGGCGTGAGCCACTGCACCTGGACTTTTTTTTTTTTTTTTGAGATGGAGTCTTGCTCTATCACCCAGGCTGGAGTGCAGTGGTGCAACCTCAACTCACTGCAACCTCCACCTCCTGAGTTTGAGTGATTCTTCTGCCTCAGGCTCCCGAGTAGCTGGGACCACAGGCGTGTACCACCATGCCTGGCTAATTTTTATATTTTTAGTAGACACAGGGTTTCACCATGTTGGTCAAGCTGGTCTTAAACACCCGACCTTAGGTGGTCTGCCCGCCTCGGCCTCTCCAAGTGCTGGGATTACAGGTGTGAGCCACCGCGTCCGGCCCATCTCTTCTTAATTTACCTTTTCTCTTATACATTGAATCTATCTGGCTATTCACCATTATTCCTTCTCCTGAATAATGCCTGGTCGCCTTTTTGTGTTTCTGTCCAGCTCTCCAGCTTATCTGTTTTACAGTGCTCTACTTTGTCTTTCCATCTTGACTGTTACAAGTTCATAAGACAATACCTCCCTCCTTGAGCTGGGGTAAGAATGAAATGCAGTAATTAATGCAAAGTGACCATCATAGTGACTCGGCTTTTAATAGGTACTCATTAAAATATTAGTTCTAGGTCTGGCATGGTGGCTCACACCTGTAATCCCGGCACTTTGGGAGGCCAAGGTGGTGGATTGCTTGAGCTCAGGAGTTTGAGACCAACTCAAGACCAGCTTAGGCAATGTGGTGAAACCCCATCTTCACCTAAAATACAAAAATTAGTCAAATGTAGTGGCACACACTTGTGGTCCCAGAAACTCAGGAGGTTGAGGTGGGAGGATCCCTGAAGTCCTCTGGCAAGTTGAGGCTGCAGTGAGCTGAGATTGTGCCACTACATTTCAGCCTGGGTGACAGAGTAAGACCCTGTCTCAAAAAAAGAAAAAAAGTCTTTAAAGCAGGGGTCCTCAGCCCCTGGGCCACATACAAGTTAGTTGCTTATTCAGAACTGGGCTATACAGTAGGAGGTGAGTGACGGGCAAGCGAGTGAAGCTTCCATCTGTATTTACAGCTGCTCCCCATCACCCGCCTTACCTCTTAAGGTCCACCTCCTGTCAGATCAGCAGCGGCATTGCACCCAGGCTGGAGTGCAATGGTGCGATCTCGGCTCACTGCAACCTCCACCTCCCGGGTTCAAGCGATTCTCCTGCCTCGGCCTCCTGAGTAGCTGGGATTACAGGCACACACCACCATGCCTGGCTAATTTTTATATTTTTAGTAGAGATGGGGTTTTCCCATGTTGGTCAGGCTGGCAGTATTTTTTTGTTTGCTTGTTTGTTTTTTAATGGGTTACCTGTCCAGGTGACATCAGCTGGTCCCTCAAAATACAGGGTCTAAAAAACACACCAAACACCAATCTTAGACTTTACAGTAGTGATATTATCTATAGGAGCAACTGAGGAGGCTACAAATCTTGTGACTTCCAGGTACATTATTCCTGAGCCATAATTTTAACCTTATGCCTAATTTGTTAGTTTTACAAAGGTAGTTTCAGTCCCTTAGCAGCGAGGGGTTACTTTTGGGAAGCAGCTGTTATCATCTTTGTTTTAAAATTAAACTATGAATTCCTCCATAGTTAGCTTGGCCTATGCCCAGGAATGAACAAGAACTGTTTGTGAAGTTAGAAGCAAGATAGTCAGCTATGTTAGATTTTTCTCACAGTCATAATTTTTGCAAAGATGGTTTCAGTTCCGCCCATTTTTGTATAGAAAATGCATGCTTATGTGTACCAGGATACACATTCAGGAATGTTTAGAGTGGCATCATTTGTAATAACTGAAGGATAGATACAAATATAATAGCTATCAATGGCAATATGGTTATACACACTGTGATATGTTCATACATGGAAGTCTGTATTGCAATGAACAATATCAGGCAAGTGGTCACCCAACAACATAGATGGAATTTAAAAACATAATGAAAAGTTGATATGAAAGAAGCCAGACCTAATAATATCCTACATGATTCCATGTGTATAAATATTGAAAACATGTATGTATACATACATACATACATAAGAGTTTGGAAAAAGAAGACTTGCTGAGTCTTCTGGCCTTCATCTTTCTCCCATGCTGGATGCTCCCTGCCCTCAAACATTGAACTTCAAGTTCTTCAGTTTTTGGACTCTTGGATTTACACCAGTGGTTTGTCAGGGCCTCTTGAGCCTTTGGCCACAGACTAAAGGCTGCACTGTCGGCTTCCCTACTTTTGAGGTTTTGGGACTTGGACTGGCTTCCCTGCTCTTCAGCTTGCAGACGGCCTATTGTGGGACTTCAACTTCCGACTGTGTGAGTCAATACTTCTTAATGAACTCCCCTTCCTATACACATCTATCCTGTTAGTTCTGTCCTTCTAGAGAACCCTGACTAATACAGATCTAGGTGTACATACAAACAGATTTTGTGTACATACATACATACATGCATACATACATACACATATACAGCATACATACACCCCTACACATGCATGTGTGCACACATAAATGTACACTGGCATGCAGGAATACACATGTCCATACATACGTGTGCACATGCACACACATGCCTACACACATACATGCGCATACACACACAAATATGTGTGCAAATACATGTACACACATAATAAATAACATATGTGTGCATAGATGCACGTACACACATGCACACACACGTGCACACACATATGTCCATACACACATAATGGACGTATACATATGTACATACATGTAGGCACATGTGAGCACAATGTATACATGTATGCATATGTATATGTGCATACACATGCACACAATCATACATGTGTATACACACATGCATAAATACACACCTGTATACACACATGTATACATGTTTAAACACATACATGCAAACATGCATGTGCACATTTATATATACACGAATACCTACACACAAACATGCAAAAATTCTGTGCACACACGTACATGGACACACATGCATGCATGCACACACACACATATGCATGTGTGCCTGCAGACATGCATATGCAGACACATGTATACACACATGCATACACGCAGATGCACGTGCACATGGGTGCACACACGTGTACATACACACATGTGTAGATGCGCGTGCACACATGTGCACACACATGTATAATGCACACATGTGTTCACATGTACATGCGAGCATTATGCATGTGTAGATACATGTCTACAAGCATGATACATGCACACATACATGCACACACATGTATAGTGCACATATGCATGCACGTGTACATACATTTAGACATACATGTAGATGCATATGTACATGCATGTATACATGTGCATATACATCTACACATGCATGGACCCACACATGCATGTACACCTGCATACTGTGCACACAATACATGTATACAGATACATGTGTGCATACATGTGTGCATACACGTGTACACACATGCATGCATACACACATGCATTTGTAGATACATGTGTACATGTGTGTACACACAGACATACACATATGCATCCACACATACACGTATACACATGAGGTGGCACATTCAGCTTTCAGGAGGACAATCAGGGACTCTGTCACCTTGACAACTTTAGCCTCGCCTTCTTCTAGTCATCTTGCCAGAACACCTGTGCCCATGTTTTCCTAACACTGTCATCAGAGTACTTTTACCGTCAAGGCATCTGGGGGTTAGGAGAGCTTTTTGCACAGAAGGCTACTTGGCTTCGTTGGAAAACCGATGATACATGAGGACTGGGGTGGTCAATCCCTCACAGGTTTCTTCATATGAAAAATGAGGACTGTGGGATTCTCTGGCTGGATCTCAGCACCTAGAGGTGGATCCGGGCAATAGGAGCTGCTCAGCAAGTATTAGCTACTGCTTTGGTTGCCTTCTCCCTGTGGAAAACTGGCCTCTTACATTGAATTTGTATCATAGGCACTCATGAGGGGCTTGACTGTATCAATATCTGATGACAGATTTTAGTGCAGTTCTGTTGTTGTGCTGATTTGCTCATTTGGGAGATAGCATCCAGCTTCTTGTGAACATTAAAATGAAATAAAATAGATTATGGAGGAAAAGAATAGATACATACTAAGGTATTATTTTCCAGACAAAATGGATTTGGATAAAAGAATCTAATTAAGAATTTGTGCATGATTCTTTTAAACTTCCTTTGAGTCCTTTTTTTTGGGGGGGCCTGTTTTTCAAGTCTCTGATTTTTGTCACCCTTCTCCCATCAGGTCAGCGAGATAGCCAATGGTCAGAAGGAATCTTCCAGCAACGACCATAGCACTTTCTCCTGCCTGCAGATACGTCTTTTTATTCAGCCATTATGGGAAGTAGCAGCACCATCCAGTTCTCAGAGAGCAAGCTCTG
The DNA here is from genome assembly GCF_000951045.1 of Mandrillus leucophaeus. Classification (NCBI taxonomy): domain Eukaryota; kingdom Metazoa; phylum Chordata; class Mammalia; order Primates; family Cercopithecidae; genus Mandrillus; species Mandrillus leucophaeus. The sequence continues at coordinate 1,945 of NW_012108253.1, read as the reverse complement.
GGATAACTGAGCTAACCCCAGTTGCTAATCTAAGATAATCCCAGTTACCCCAGTGGATTTACAGATTGAGGTTAAAACCTAGCAGGGTTCTCTTCCTGGAAAGGACAGCCTTCCCTCTAAGGTTTCAGATAGACCCTGGGTGAGGAAAGGGCCCTAAATGGCTTGAAAAATTGAATGCCCTTTAGGCAAAGCAGGAAGCCCTGCTATGGAAGAGCATCGTTTGAACATAAATCAGGTTATCAGTACAAACAGAGTGTTCAGGAGGTCAAGATGGTTAAGCAGAGAGCCTGACCAGAATGTCCGTGGTGGAGAGAAACAATCTTGTTGGGAGAAAGATGACAATAATTGGAGACTTAGAATAAAGGCTGAAAATGATTCAAAGAAACTGCAAAAAGAATAAGGCATAAATCGTTTACTATATTATGTGGTGCAAATCTCACCTTGTATTCTATTCCTCCACAATCTTTATTTCATTTTGATGTTCAAAGAGACTTGTGGTGCCAATTAAATGAACAACACAGCTAGTGACAACAGAAATGCACTAAGAAAAAGTCCCTCATCAGCTCTTGAAAGCAGGTTCCTTAAAGGTGAACAATATTCCACATACAAGGACTTTTTCAGCACCAAACATTAGAAATGGAACTGAATGTTTATTATTCTTTATATAAGTTGGTTGATATGACTTTTCAGCTTCCCTCAGTATCATTATCCAAATTTTGTAGATGACACTAAAGCTCAGAGGAGTTAAACAATTTTCCTCAAATCACATAGCTTTAAATGGGAAAACCAGATATGAAAAGCAGATTTCTTTCTAAATTAAAAAATAAAAAATAAAAAACCCATGAACTCTTGCTTTACCTTAGCACATAGTCTCGCCATCTGTTTTCTCCACACCAGGTCATTCATGTAACATTTGCTCACATAACAAACACAAATAAATGAGTGGATTCATTCATCAGATATTAATTCAGAATCTCTTTTGTGTCTACAATACTAGGCTCCAGCCTTCCCAGTGTCTTTGTCTCCTTTCCCTCAAATCTCCCCACCCAAGGTCTTGACAAATCCTGTAGATCCCTCCTACACAAAGTCTCCAGAATTTTTTCTTCCTTTTCACTCACCTCTGTTGTCATCCATGCTACGGTGTTTAAGGAGGATGTATTCTGTGCCATGAAGTGTGACGGGCACAGGCAATGCAGAAAGAGTCCTGCTATCCACCTCAGGAGCTGACACAATAAATGAGGGTAAACCTCAATCCTTTAATATCTTTGTGACTTCTTTCCCCTTAAATCCAATTCCTGTTTTCTTAGTTCAAGCTCTGACATTCAAAACTAAACACTTTTTTCTAACATGTTGCTTTAATTATTTAAGCCTTTTGCCTAGGACTTTTTCAATTTCTCTTAAGTTTTCATAAAACTCTCCCACTCTCCCAACATATCTCTAAGTGACCAGACTTTTCAATCACTGCTTCCCTCAATGTGTATTTGACACACACACACACACACACACACACACACACTCTCTCTCTCTCTCCCCACTTAAATTGAACAGGTTTATTTATTTACACAGGAATTCCTACAAACAGCCCGGTTTTCTCCAACGTATGTCCACTCCTTCTCTTCATAGCTCAATTTTAATTCTTACACTCTGATATTTTATATATTCTTACACTCTGATATGATCTTGTCTCTTATTCTTTATGGCTCTGCTCTGTAATTTTGTTGTTGTTGTTCTGACATATAGTTGGACGTGTAACTTGTACATGACACACTTTAGCAAGGAGGCAACCCATATCTCAGATGTAAGTGAAAGAAGCACTCTCCTGGGGTTTCCTAGGGGAGTGGTCAGCATGCTGGCCTCATTCCTGAAAGGGCCTAGTTATGAAAACATCAGGAGCTTTTTGCCTTCCAGAAATCTGTACCATCTCACAACCCCCAGACAGTCTCAG
>NW_012108252.1:7068856-7070709 GCF_000951045.1 Mandrillus leucophaeus | reverse complement strand
CAAGGGAATAATCAATACAACTTCCTTTACAACTGAGAGCTGGGTTCAGCAACTCCAACAGTTCTCTGATTTCCAATTTTATCTCTAAATTCAAGTAAGGAGCAAAATCTTATAACTGGACGTAACATGTGGAATAATAAGTGACTTACCAGAAGAAACAAAAAACAAAAAAAAGAAAAACAAATTATCTGGGCACGATGGCACTCACCTGTGGTCCCAGCTACTCGGGAGGCCATGGCAGGGGGAATCACTTGAGCCCAGGAGTTTGAGGTTACAGTGAGCAGTGATTGCGCCACTGCACTCCAGCCTGACCCTGTCTTTAAAGAGAAAACCAAACCAACCAACCAAGCAACCAACCAAAGCAACCTTAGGTGGTGACGAGGCCAGGTTTAGAGGTATACAGACTTGGTTTCAAATTCTAACTTAAACTTACTAGCTCTGTGGCCTTGATACAATGCATCCTTTGCAGAGCTTGTTCACTTTTCATAATATCGAGATGTTGATTTTTCCTACATCGTATACTTTTACAGAGAGAATCTGTAAAATGCTTTGCATAATACTTTGGCATGTGGTGAGCATTCAATAAATGATAGTTGTTGATATGAAAATTATTACTTCTATTATCTTAAAGTTAGCTTAATGTTCACCAACATATTCTTGTAATTATTTTTTTTTAAAGATTTTATTTTTAAGGCAGTTTTAGGTTCACAACAAAATTGAGAGTTCTCCTGTACCCCGTGCCCCTACACATCCATAGCCTCCCCAGTTATCAACTTCCCCCTCCAGAGTGGCACATTTGTTACAATAGATGAACCAGTATTGTCAGACCATAATCACCCAAAATCCATAGTTTGCCGTAGGGTTCACTCTTGGTGGTGTACAGTCTATGGATTTTAGAAAATTTATAATGACTTATACCCATTACTATAGTATGATATGGAGTATTTTCACTGTCTTAAAATTCTTCTGTGCTCCTCCTATTCATCCCTCTTCTTACCCCCAACTCCTGTCATCCACTGATCTTTTTACTGTCGCCATATTTTGCCTCTTCTAGAATATCATATAGTTGAAATCATACAGTATGTAACCTTTTCAGATTGGCTTCTTTCACTGAGTAATATGCATTTAAGTTTCCCTCGTGTCTTTTTTTTTTTCTGTTTGTTTAACCTTGACTTGAAACTCATCCCCGATGCGTTTTCTCAGGACTTAACAGCTAATTTCCTTTGAGTGCTGAATAATGTTCTACTGGCTGCACATACCATTGTTTATCCATTCACCTACTAAAGGACATCTTGGTTGTTTCAAAGTTTTGGGAATTAAGAAAAAAGCTGCTATTAACATCCTTGTTCATGTTTTTTTGTATGGACATGTATTCAATTCCTTTGGGTAAACACCAATGGGCACAATTGCTGGATCATGTGGTAAAAATATGTTTGACTTTGTAAAAAAGAAACTGCCAAACTGTCTTCTAAAGTGGCTGTCCCATTTGGATAAAAGTTTTAGAGTCAGTTTATTGTTATCTACAAAAGAACTTCCCATGATTTTGATTGGGATTGTATCGAATCTATAGCTCATGTTGGAAAGAGCTGATTTGTTTCTTTTTTTTTTTTAATTATACTGTAATTTTTTGGAATACATGTGCAGAACGTGCAGGTTTGTTACATAGGTATACATGTGGAATGGTGGTTTGCTGCACCCATCAACTTGTTATCTACATTAGGTATTTCTGCTAATGCTATCCCTCCAGAACAGGCACCGGTGTGTGATGTTCCCCTCCCTGTGTCCATGTGTTCTCATTGTTCAACTCTCACTTATGAGTGAGAACATGCGGTGTTTGGTTTTCTGTTCCTGTG
>NW_012108252.1:7065557-7067206 GCF_000951045.1 Mandrillus leucophaeus | reverse complement strand
TCATTTTCAGAACTTGTTATTGGTCTATTCAGATATTTGACTTCTTTCTGGTTTAGTCTTGGGAGGGTTATGTATCCAGGAAATTATCCATTTCTTCTAGATTTTCTAGTTTATTTGTGTAGAGGTGTTTATCGTATTCTCTGATGGTAGTTTGTATTTCTGTGGGATTGGTGGTGATATCCCCTTTATCATTTTTTATTGTGTCTATTTGATTCTTCTCTCTTTCTTGTTTATTAGTCTGGCTAGTGGTCTATCTATTTTGTTGATCTTTTCAAAAAACCTGCTCCTGGATTTATTGATGTTTTGAAGGGTTTTTTGTGTCTTTATCTCCTTCAGTTCTGCTCTGATCTTAGTTATTTCTTGTCTTCTACTAGCTTTTGAATTTATTTGCTCTTGCTTCTCTAGTTCTTTTAATTGTGATGTTAGGGTGTCAATTTTAGATCTTTTCTGCTTTCTTTTGTGGGCATTTAGTGCTATAAATTTCCCTCTACATACTACTTTGTGTCTTAGAGATTCTGGTATGTTGTGTCTTTGTTCTCATTGGTTTCCTAGAACTTATTTATTTTTGCCTTAATTTTGTTTTTTACCCAGTAGCCAATCAGAAGCAGGTTGTTCAGTTCCCATGTAGTTGTGCAGCTCTGAGTGAGTTTCTTTATCCTGAGTTCTAATTTGATTGCACTGTGGTCTGAGAGACTGTTTGTTATGATTTCTGTTCTTTTTCATTTGCTGAGGAGTGTTTTACTTCCAATTATGTGGTCAATTTTAGAATAAGTGGGATGTGGTGCTGAGAAAAATATATGTTCTGTTGATTTGGGGTGGAGAGTTCTGTAGATGTCTATTAGGTCCGCTTGGTCCAGAGTTGAGTTGAAGTCCTGGATATCCTTGTTAATTTTCTGTCTCGTTAATCTGTCTAACATCGACAGTGGGGTGTTAAAGTCTCCCACTTTATTATTATTGTGTGGGAGTCTAAGTCTCTTTGTAGGTCTTTAAGAACTTGCTTTATGAATCTGGGTGCACCTGCATTGGGTGCATATATATTTAGGATAGTTAGTTCTTCTTGTTGCGTTGATCCTGTTACCATTATGTAATGCCTTTGTTTATCTTTTTTGATGTTTGTTGGTTTACAGTCTGTTTTATCAGAGTCTAGGATTGCAACCCTTCCTTTTTTTTTGCTTTCCATTTGCTTGGTAAATCTTACTCCATCCCTTTATTTTGAGCCTATGTATGTCTTTGGACATGAGATGGGTCTCCTGAATATGGCACACTGATGGGTCTTGACTCTTTATCCAATTTGCTAGGCTGTGTCTTTTAATTGGGCCATTTAGCCCATTTACATTTAAAGTTAATATTGTTATGTGTGAATTCGATTCTGTCATTATGATGCTAGCTGGTTGTTTTGCCTATTAGTTGATGCAGTTTCTTTGTAGTGTCGAAGGTCTTTACAATTTGGTATGTTTTTGCAGTGACTGCTACTGGTTGTTCCTTTCCATGTTTAGTGCTTCCTTCAGGAGCTCTTGTAAGGTAGGCCTGGTGGTGACAAAATCTCTAAGCATTTGTTTGTCTGTAAAGGATTTTATTTCTCCTTCGCTTATGAAGCTTAGTTTGGCTGGATATGAAATTCTGGGTTGAAAATTCTTTTCTTTAAGAAT
>NW_012108252.1:7049722-7065507 GCF_000951045.1 Mandrillus leucophaeus | reverse complement strand
TAGCCCATTTACATTTAAAGTTAATATTGTTATGTGTGAATTCGATTCTGTCATTATGATGCTAGCTGGTTGTTTTGCCTATTAGTTGATGCAGTTTCTTTGTAGTGTCGAAGGTCTTTACAATTTGGTATGTTTTTGCAGTGACTGCTACTGGTTGTTCCTTTCCATGTTTAGTGCTTCCTTCAGGAGCTCTTGTAAGGTAGGCCTGGTGGTGACAAAATCTCTAAGCATTTGTTTGTCTGTAAAGGATTTTATTTCTCCTTCGCTTATGAAGCTTAGTTTGGCTGGATATGAAATTCTGGGTTGAAAATTCTTTTCTTTAAGAATGTTGAATATCGGCCCCCACTCTCTTCTGGCTTGTAGAGTTTCTGCAGAGAGATCTACTGTTAGTCTGATGGGCTTCCCTTTGTGGGTAACCTGACCTTTGTCTCTGGCTGCGCTGAACAGTTTTTCCTTTATTTCTACCTTGGGGAATCTGATGATTATGTGTCTTGGGTTTGCTCTTCTTGAGGAGTTTCTTTGTGGTGTTCTCTGTATTTCCTGAATTTGAATGTTGGCCTATCTTGCTAAGTTGAGGAAGTTCCTGGATAATATCCTGAAGAGTGTTTTCCAATTTGGTTCCATTCTCCCTGTCACTTTCAGGTACACCAATCAAACATAGGTTTGATCTTTTCACATAGTCCCATATTTCTTGGAAGCTCTGTTTGTTCCTTTTCATTACTTTTTCTCTAATCTTGTCTTCATGCTTAATTTCATTAAGTTGATCTTTAATCTCTGATATCCTTTCTTCTGCTTGATCGATTTGGCTATTGATACTTATGTACGATTCATGAAGTTCTCATGCTATATTTTTTAGCTTCATCAGGTCATTTATGTTCTTCTCTAAATTGGTTATTCTAGTTAGCAATTCCTCTAAGTTTTTTTCAAGGTTCTTAGCTTCCTTGCATTGGTTTAGAACATCCTCCTTTAGCTCAGAGAAGTTTGTTATTACCGACCTTCTGAAGCCTACTTCTGTCAGCTCATCAAAGTCATTCTCCATCCAGCTTTGTTCCGTTGCTGGCAAGGAGTTGTGATCCTTTGGAGGAGAAGAGGCATTCTGGTTTTTGGAATTTTCAGCCTTTTTGCGCTGGCTTTTCCTCATCTTTATGGATTTATCTACCTTTGGTCTTTGATGTTGGTGACCTACTGATGGGGTTTCTGTGAGGACATCCTTTTTGTTGTTGTTGATGCTGTTCCTTTCTGTTTGTTAGTTTTCCTTCTAACAGTCAGGCCCCTCTGCTGCAAGTCTGCTGGAGTTTGCTGGAGGTCCACTCCAGACCCCGTTTGCCTGGGTATCACCAGCAGAGGCTGCAGAACAGCAAAGGTTGCTGCCTGTTCCTTCCTCTGGAAGCTTTGTCCCAGAGGGGCACCCACCAGATGTCCAGAGCTCTCCTGTATGAGGTGTCTGTTGATCCCTGCTGGGAGGTGTCTCCCAATCAGGAGACATGGGGATCAGGGACCCACTTGAGGAGGAAGTCTGTCCCTTAGCAAAGCTCCAGTGCTGTGCTGGGAGATATGCTGCTCATTCACAGCTGGCAGGCAGGAATGTTTAAGTCAGCTGAAGCTGCACCCACAGTCACCCCTTCCCCCAGGTGCTCCATCCAAGGGAGATGGGAGTTTTATCTATAAGACCCTGACTGGGGCTGCTGCCTTTCTTTCAGAGATGCCCTGCCAAGAGAGGAGGAATCTAGAGAGGCAGTCTGGCTACAGCAGCTTTATGAGCTGTGGTAGGCTCCACCCAGTCTGAATTTCCTGTTGGCTTTGTTTATACTGTGAGGGGAAAACCACCTACTCAAGCCTCAGTAATGGTGGACGCCCCTCCCCCCATCAAGCTTGAGCGTCTCAGGTTGGCTTAAGACTACTGTGCTGGCAGTGAGAATTTCAAGCCCGTGGATCTTAGCTTGCTGGGCTCCATGGGGGTGAGATCTGCTGAGCTAGATCACTTGGCTCCCTGGCTTCAGCCCCTTTTCCAGGGGAGTGAACAGTTCTGCCTCACTGGCATTCCAGGTGCCAGGTTCCGGGTTCCTGGGGTCTGAAAAAAAACTCCTGCAGCTAGGTTGGTGTCTGCCCAAACAGCCGCCCAGTTTTGTCCTTGAAACCCAGGGCCCTGGTGGCGTAGGCACCCGAGGGAATCTCCTGGTCTGCAGGTTGCAAAGACTGGGAATAGTGCAATATCCGGGCTGGAGTGCACCATTCCTCACAGTATGATCCCTCACAGCTTCCCTTGGCTAGCAGAGGGAGTTTCCCAAACCCTTGTGCTTCACAGGTGAGGCAACGCCCCACCCTGTTCCAGCTCCCCTCCCTGGGCTGTACCCACTGTCTAACCAGTCCCAGTGAGATGAGCCGGGTACCTCAGTTGGAAATACAGAAATCACCTGCCTTCTGGGTTGATGTCGCTGGTTGCTGCAGACCAGAGCTGTTCCTATCTGGCCATCTTGCCAGGCCCGTTTGGAAAGAGCTGATTTTTTGATCTTCTTTGATTTCATTTATCAGAGTTTTATAGTTTTCCTTATATAGATCATGCACATATTTTGTTAGATCTATGCCCAAGTATATCACTGTGGGGGAGGGACGCTAGTGTAAACAATGTTGTGTTTTTAATGCAAATTCCATTTCTTTTTTGCTTGTATACAGGACAGCAATTGACTTTTGTTCATTAACCCTGTGTCCTGAAACCTTACTGGAATTGCTTATTGTTAGTTCCAGCAGTTTTTTGTTGATTCTTTCAGATTTTCTCCATAGACGGTCATCTCGTTGTCAATTTTCTTCTAAATTTCTTGTTGTCTTGTTATATGGTGGTGGGAGGGATTTGTCGTGAGTGCTGACATTTAGAAAAATAAAGTTTCAAGATTAATATTATTAAAACTTCAAGTCATTAGCTATCATGTTTCCTATGTTTTACAATCAAACAAGCCTATTGGATTTAGCCAGTTTCACTATTCCAAGCTCATGCTATTATGGGCTACTCTAGCCCATTATCCCCAAAATATAATCCTACCACTTAATTAGCTCTATTTTATATTTTTACATTATTCAATATAGTTGTTATTCCTTCTTTTCCTAAGAAGGAAACAATTTGCTTATTCATATGGTAGGACCAAGTTCTTCTGAGGGTCTTCTTTCTGGACATTTGCCATCAGCGATCCAGAGTAAATGAGCTGTCATAAGAACACAGAAAATATGGAGGCTGCATGACTTGCAAAAAAATGTGGCAATAAGTGCATCTTCTCTCCACACATAATTTTTAAAAATCAAATTTTTACCAATGATTTGAGGGTAAATTGGAGACATTTTGCCCTTTTAACACTAAATGCTTCAGTCTGTATTTCCTAAGAACAACAGCATTATCTTACATAACCATAGTACAGTGATCAAGATCAGGAAATTTGGTATTCATAGAATATGAATATCTAATCCCCAGGCCATATTCAAATGTTGTCGATTGTCCTAATAATGTCCTTTATAGCCCATTTTTTCCTGATTTAAGATTCAATGCTGGCCGGGCACGGTGGCTCACACCTGTAATCTCAACACTTTGGGAGGCCGAGGCAAGTGGATCACCTGAGGTGAGGAGATCAAGACCATCCTGGCTAATACGGTGAAACCCTATCTCTACTAAAAATACAAAAAATTAGCCAGGCGTGGTGGCGGGTGCCTGTAGTCCCAGCTACTTGGGAGGCTGAGGCAGGAGAATGGGGTAAACTCGGGAGGCGGAGCTTGCAGTGAGCTGAGATTGCGCCACTGAACTCCAGCCTGGGTGACTGAGCGAGACTCTGTCTCAAAAAAAAAAAAAAGAGAAGATTCAATGCTGGGGCATGCATCGTATTTAGTTGTCCTGTCTCTTTCAGGTATGGAACATTTTCTTGGTTTTTCTTTTTGTTTCCTGATTGTGACACTTTTTTTTTTAATTAGGAGTTTTTTTATTTTATTATTTCTTCTTTTTTATTTCGGTAGGTCTTGGGGGAACAGGTAGTGTTTGGCTACGTGGATAAGTTCTTTAGTGGTGATTTCTGAGATTTGGTATACCCATCAGTGTATACTATCTCCAATATGTTGTCTTTTGTCCCGCAGTCCCCCATCCTTTCCCCCGAGTCCCCAGAGTCCATTGTGTCATTCTTATGCCTTTGCATCCTCACAGCCTAGCTCCCCCTTATGAGTGAGAACATAGGATGTTTGATTTTCCATTCCTGAGTTACTTCACTTAGAATACTGATCTCCAATTCCATCCGAGTTGCTGCAAATGCCATTATTTCGTTCCTTTTTGTGGCTGAGTAGTATTCCATGGTGTGTGTGTGTGTGTGTGTGTGTATATATATCTATCTATATATCTATCTATCTATCTATCTATATATATATATATATCACATTTTCTTTATCCACTCATTGATTGTTGAGCATTTGGGCTGGTTCCATATTTTTGCAATTGTGAATTGTGCTGCTATAAACATATGTGTGCAAGTATCTTTTTTGTATGATGACTTTTCCTCTGGGTAGATACCCAGAAGTGGGATTGCTGGATCAAATGGTAGATCTACTTTTAGTTCTTTAAGGAATCTTCACACTGTTTTCCATAGTGGTTGTACTAGTTTACATTCCAACCTGCAGTGTAAAAGTGTTTCCCTTTCATCCCATCCGTGCCAACATCTATTAGTTTTTGATTAAGGCCCTTCTTGCAAGAATAAGGTGGTACTGCACTGTGGGTTGGATTTGCATTTCCCTGATAATTAATGATGTTGAGCATTTTTTCATATTTATTGTGGCCATTTGTATATCATTTTTTGAGAATTGTCTGTACTTTTAGAAAGTATAGACTGATTATGTTGCATGATATCCCTACATTTAGGTTTGTCTGGTTTACACTCATGGTTAGATTTTGGTGATTTAATTTTGATGGGAATACCGCAGAAGTGATAATGTGTTCTCAGTGCCTCGTATCAGAATGTACATGGAGTCTATTTGTCCCAATATTGGTGATGTTAACATGATTATCCTTCAGGCCTCCCCACCGTAAAGTTATTATTTTATCTTTAAACTTACTAAGTAATTTGTGGTGAGATATTTTGACACCATGTAAATACTCTGTTCATCCAACTTTTACCTTCAACAACGACACTGCCTACATTAACCTAATACAACATTTTACCTGTGGTAATCTATTGCCTACAAAACCCTTAACTGTGATTGATTATTTTCTAACATCATTCCTCTATATTTATAATTTTTGGCATCCTACTGTGAGGAAGAGCTTCCTATTTCTATTTATTTACATCATAATGAATGCGTACATTTTTATATTATTCTATGAATTATGATCAATTATCATTTTTATTTTGATGCTTCAAATAATCTGTCCTAAACTTAGCAATGGGAGCTTCACCAAGTGGGTGTCTATGACCCTTTGCTATATCTCTACCATTCTTTGCATATTTCTTATTTTCTTGTTCGATAAGATACACTAAGTTAATCTTGTTCTTTCCATATCCTAGCTCTGGTATTAGTCATTTTTCCAAGGAGCCATGTTTCCTGCTAGTTGAGAATGGTGTTTAGAAACTAATATCTGGGGCCGGGGATGGTGGCTCACACCTGTAATCCCAGCACTTTGGGAGGCTGAGGTGGCTGGATTGCTTAAGCTCAGGAGGTTGAGACCAGTCTGGCCAACGTGGTAGAGACCCGTTTCTACCAAAAATACAAAAATTAGCCCAGCGTGGTGGCACATGCCTGTAGTCCCAGCTACTCAGGAGGTTGAGGCAGGAGAATCCCTTGAACTTGGGAGGTGGTGGTTGCAGTGAGCCAAGATCATGCTACTGCACTCAGCGAAGATCATGCTACTGCACTCCAGCCTGGGTGACACAGCCAGACCCTGTCTCAAAAACAAAACAAAGATCTAGGATGTGCCCATTACTACCGAGGTTTCATTGCTTTGCAATCCTCTCAGTATGGGTATACTGAATAACATTTCTGATCACTTGTTGGGGCAGTCAGTGATTTCTCTGTGGCTTTAAAAAGTAAATGTTCTTTCCCTAATTTCTGAAAACCAGGAATTAAATTCACAATTGCACAAAATGTATTTTAGGGACATCTTTTCTCTGTATTCTGTTAAGTATTCTACACTGAAATCATTCATAAAAAAAATCTTGACATAGCTAAGGATTGACAAGAAGAAAGCAAATAGAAAACTTTGTTTTCTGAGTTTTCCAAAGTATTTTGGAGGAACTGTGTGGTTCACTCTCTATTTGACTTTTTAAAAGTTTGATATAATTGGATCTTTGGGACAATATCCCTGAAGGATCTGAAGTTTCAAACCTCTGTATATTTTAACTGCTGAACTCTAAATTGTTCAGGGACGGCAGGTATTCCCCCAAAACAACAAATGATTTAAATTTGCCTAATATTTCAGTTGCTATCTTTTGATATTTTTAGTTATGGCAGTAAGAGTTAACAATTTTGAAAGAAATGAATTGCACTATTGTTTTCTACATAACATTTAACATTTTAAAAAGTGAATTAATTTATTATTTCTTGGACATAGTTAACTTTATGAAGTGCATCATAAAACAACATTTTATTTGAAGTCGGTGACAGGGAATTCAGATGGGAGGGCCAATTCTTCTTGGCTACTACTAAATACTTTTTAAATAACAGAAAAGATCAGATCTCAGGTAACTGGGCTGATTTTTTTCATTTAAAAACTTTTATGCTTGTTAGTCTTAACAGTGGCACAAAAATTAGGCTTCTTCGAAGTAATGCTTTATAATAATCTAATAATTTTTTATTATTAGAGAAATCTATTAAATCTAAAACTTGGCAGAGAAATTTGTAAGATGAAAGCAATGTTTAAGGACATTTGTAATTGAAAATACGAAAGACTCAGTGGAGAAAGAAAACGGTTGAAGGTTTATTAAAAGGCAATATGAGTGAAGAAGCAAGGTAAGTTTTCTGTAGTAATTTTTTGTTAATAATGTGAAATGTAAGAAAAAAAATAATGCTTTGTTTCTGGCTGCCCTGCTAGAAACTAGTTTTGCCCTGCAGCGATCCCTCTGTGGGAATCTCATTGATCACAAGTGAAATTCTGGCGGTGCTAAAGTTAGTTTGCACAAGTTCACTGCTCATGGATATGATCATGACGGTGGTCAACATTCTTCTCTTGCCAATTCCAGTGTTCTTATTTATAACTATGTGCTCTGTAATCTGTTTTTTTTTTTTTTTTTTTTTGAGACGGAGTCTCGCTCTGTTGCCCAGGCTGGAGTGCAGTGGCACGATCTCCACTCACTGCAAGCTCTGCCTCCCGGGTTGACGCCATTCTCCTGCCTCAGCCTCCCAAGTAGCTGGGACTACAGGCACCCACCACCATGCCCTGCTAATTTTTTGTATTTTTAGTAGAGACGGGGTTTCACCGTGTTAGCCAGGATGGTCTTGATCTCCTGACCTTGTGATCTGCCCGCCTCGGCCTCCCAAAGTGCTGGCATTACAGGCGTGAGCAACCGCGCCCAGCCTGTAATCTTATTTTCAAAGAGATCTTATGGTAATCTTCCAAGGGAATTTAGTTTCTGCATTTCCTGTATATATGGGTTTTCATGTATTGCCTGTCTATAATTTTTAGAACTCTTCACACACTCACAAAGATATGGGGCTCAACAATGAATGAAATTGTACAGTGGATGTATTAGTATTAAATGTGTTAGTATTAAATTGTGTGACATAAGCTGGCTCTTAAATATAATCACAAATTAGTATCTACAATGCTTTGAGCATTGACTACATTGTAGTCCTTTTTGAAACCAGTGTACAGCCCCCCAAACTGTTAGCTGGAAAGGGTAGAGTTCATTTAGACCCAGTGCCTCCACATATGAAGTTGGTTTAATTTTTGTTTTTTTTTTTTTGAGACAGAGTCTCACTGTCACCCAGGCTGGAGTGCAGTGGCGCAATCTCGGCTTACTGCAACCTCTGCCTCCCTGTCTCAGCCTCAGCCTCCTGAGTAGCTGAGACCACAGACGTGTGCCACCACATCTGGCTAATTTTTGTATTTTTCGTAGGATTTCACCATCATATTGCCCAGGCTGGTCTAACTCCTGAGCTCAAGCAATCCACCTGCCTCAGCCTCCCAAAGTGCTGGGATTACAGGCATGAGCCACTGTGCCCGGCCTAAAATTTATTTGTTTCTTTCAAGGTTCCTCCTCTTCTTTTAGTGAAGATCAATATTGCTTTTTATTGTACATTTTATTGTACATTAAATGTACAATGTACATATTGTACATTTCTTTTCTCACTTATCTGCATTACTTTTCTGATTTGAGCTCAATAACTTCTTCAATGTACATTCATATTTTTCCTCATTCAGTCACTTTCAAATCTTTATTAAAGACCTACTGCGTGCTAAGGATAGGTTTAGGAGCTCAGATTCAAGTATTAAATATGTATATTCTTTTTTTCAAATTTGCTGTTTTCTAAATTTTGTTGTGGAAGAATCAACTTATATAGATCAAACCTGCTTCCCCCCTTACATCAATAAACACACTGTCCTGTCATTTCTTGTAGTAAAATTGCATTTATAATAATAGTGAAAATGTTTGAGAGTATTTCCTAACTTTATTCACACTTTATTCATTTCTTTATGTCCTCAGGTTAAATGAAGGGAATAATACTGGAATAAATATAGATGAAAGAAAGAAAATGGAAAGAGAAAACTTCACCATTTGGAGCATTTTTTTCTTGGAGGGATTTTCCCAGTACCCAAGGTTAGAGGTGGTTCTCTTCGTCTTCAGCCTTGTAATGTATCTGGCAACCCTCTTGGGCAACAGCACTCTTATTTTAATCACTATCCTAGATTCACGCCTTAAAACCCCTATGTACTTATTCCTTGGAAATCTCTCTTTCATGGATATTTGTTACACATCTGCCTCTATTCCTACTTTGCTGGTGAACTTGCTGTCATCTCAGAAAACCATTATCTTTTCTGGGTGTGCTGTACAGATGTATCTGTCCCTTGCCATGGGCTCCACAGAGTGTGTACTCCTGGCCGTGATGGCATATGACCGTTATGTGGCCATTTGCAACCCGCTGAGATACTCCATCATCATGAACAGGTGCGTCTGTGCACGGATGGCCACGGTCTCCTGGGTGACGGGTTGCCTAACTGCCCTGCTGGAAACCAGTTTAGCTCTGCAGATACCTCTCTGTGGGAATCTCATCGATCACTTCACGTGCGAAATTCTGGCGGTGCTAAAGTTAGCTTGCACAAGTTCATTGCTCATGAACACGATCATGCTGGTGGTCAGCATTCTCCTCTTGCCAATTCCAATGCTTTTAATTTGCATCTCTTACATCTTCATCCTTTCCACTATTCTGAGAATCAGCTCAGCAGAGGGAAGAAACAAGGCTTTTTCTACCTGTGGCGCCCATTTGACTGTGGTGATCTTGTATTATGGGGCTGCCCTCTCTATGTACCTAAAGCCTTCTTCATCAAAGGCACAAAAAATAGACAAAATCATCTCGTTGCTTTATGGAGTGCTTACCCCTATGTTGAACCCCATAATTTACAGTTTAAGAAACAAGGAAGTCAAAGATGCTATGAAGAAACTGCTGGGCAAAATACCATTGCATCAAACACACGAACATCTCTGATTGGGTCCCTATGGTTTTACCAGAGATGTGCCCCTGGCAGAGCTCACCAGAGAAATTCTAGACAACATACAACCTCTTAGAACTCTGATCGGATCTTACGTCTATATAATTTCATAATTATGAGATGCGTACACAGAGTGATTGCCTATTAACAATAGTAGGTTTCAATTTGCATTTGTTAATATTTCCTTTTTGTGTTTTGTGGTTGTGAGGTTTTGAGTTATAGAGTCATCAAATGTTTGCTCCAGAAGAAATCTTGTGTATCTTCTGTGCTTTAACCCTTTCTCAAATGAGGTGGGAACATAAAGAAACAAATAAAGACTGGCCTTGATTGTGCAAGTGAGAAAACAGAATTTAAAAATATAAAAGACTAGCTTAACATCACACAGCTGTAGAACTGGGACTACGACATCCTTCCAATTTCTTGGCCAGAGCTTGTTTTACCACATGGTGGTGGCTCTGTAATTACCCTTCATTATTCCAGACTCCTCATTAAAACTCCGTATCTCCCAGAGTAAGGCATTCAATGATGCCTACTTGATTTTTCCACTTGCCAGCCTTGCTTTTCTAAGCACATAAATACTTGTGCAAATTGTATCTGCTTTTATGCCAGTATACTACTCATATACTAATTAAGTCTTTTTCATTCATGCTTTTCTTTTTTCTTCATTGGATGATTGACTTCACAGGGACAAGTATTCTTGTTATTTTGTACCTTTTCTGTTTACAGCAGTCATTCAGTAAATTAACACATTTATCAGCTTTACACCAGTCACTTTGAGAAGAAAGTACCACTTGGGAAATTACAAAGAAGAAACAAGGGCAATGAGGTATATTGCTTTATAAATACTTAAACATTATAGAGACAATATTTATATTAGTTGTTTTAAATCTTTTATTTGCATACAAATATTGCTTGTTAAAAATGCCTTCACTCCCAGATATTCTGAGTCAGTGACTCTAGGGTGGTTCCTCAATAATCTGTAGTTATAGGTGGAGCCCCAAGAAATTCTGATATAGATTGTGTGGTGACCATATATTGGGAGACGTTATTTCCAGCAAAACTTTATCTTTCAAAAAGAAAAGTAGGGTTAGTTCTTGTTTCTCTCTTTTTCCTTTTTTATTTGATTTTTTCCTTCATTCTTTCTGCCTCCATGTGTACCTTCTTACTTGTCTATCTCTACTTCTAGAGTAGAGAAGGGAAGAGGGTTTTGACTGGAGGAATGTAAACTCACTGGACAAATTAAAAATATAAAATACTTTGAAAGTTTTAGCATTAGATGTTGACTTTTGGATTACTTAACTCTAGCATTAGGAGAAATACCTAATGTAGATGACAGGTTGATGGGTGCAGCAAACCACCATGGCATGTGTATACCTAGGTAACAAACCAGCATGTTCTGCACATGTATCCCAGAACTTAAAGTATAATAAAAAAAATAAAAATAAATACATTTAGGACTTCTGTTACATGTCCCTATATGTGTAACCCATATATAAAGAAACTCGAAATAACCACATAGCAAAATTCTGGAGAGGAAGCAATGAAACAATTTCTTTTTTTTTTTTTGAGACGGGGTCTCACTCTGTCACCCAGGCTGGAGTGCAGTGGCACAATCTCAGTTCATTGGAACCTCTGCCTCCCAGGTTCAAGCGATTCTCCTGCCTCAGCCTCCCAAGTAGCTGGGATTACAGACATATGCCGCTATGCCTGGCTAATTTTTGTATTTTTCGTAGGATTTCACCATCATATTGCCCAGGCTGGTCTAACTCCTGAGCTCAAGCAATCCACCTGCCTCAGCCTCCCAAAGTGCTGGGATTACAGGCATGAGCCACTGTGCCCGGCCTAAAATTTATTTGTTTCTTTCAAGGTTCCTCCTCTTCTTTTAGTGAAGATCAATATTGCTTTTTATTGTACATTTTATTGTACATTAAATGTACAATGTACATATTGTACATTTCTTTTCTCACTTATCTGCATTACTTTTCTGATTTGAGCTCAATAACTTCTTCAATGTACATTCATATTTTTCCTCATTCAGTCACTTTCAAATCTTTATTAAAGACCTACTGCGTGCTAAGGATAGGTTTAGGAGCTCAGATTCAAGTATTAAATATGTATATTCTTTTTTTCAAATTTGCTATTTTCTAAATTTTGTTGTGGAAGAATCAACTTATATAGATCAAACCTGCTTCCCCCCTCACATCAATAAACACACTGTCCTGTCATTTCTTGTAGTAAAATTGCATTTATAATAATAGTGAAAATGTTTGAGAGTATTTCCTAACTTTATTCACACTTTATTCATTTCTTTATGTCCTCAGGTTAAATGAAGGGAATAATACTGGAATAAATATAGATGAAAGAAAGAAAATGGAAAGAGAAAACTTCACCATTTGGAGCATTTTTTTCTTGGAGGGATTTTCCCAGTACCCAAGGTTAGAGGTGGTTCTCTTCGTCTTCAGCCTTGTAATGTATCTGGCAACCCTCTTGGGCAACAGCACTCTTATTTTAATCACTATCCTAGATTCACGCCTTAAAACCCCTATGTACTTATTCCTTGGAAATCTCTCTTTCATGGATATTTGTTACACATCTGCCTCTATTCCTACTTTGCTGGTGAACTTGCTGTCATCTCAGAAAACCATTATCTTTTCTGGGTGTGCTGTACAGATGTATCTGTCCCTTGCCATGGGCTCCACAGAGTGTGTACTCCTGGCCGTGATGGCATATGACCGTTATGTGGCCATTTGCAACCCGCTGAGATACTCCATCATCATGAACAGGTGCGTCTGTGCACGGATGGCCACGGTCTCCTGGGTGACGGGTTGCCTAACTGCCCTGCTGGAAACCAGTTTAGCTCTGCAGATACCTCTCTGTGGGAATCTCATCGATCACTTCACGTGCGAAATTCTGGCGGTGCTAAAGTTAGCTTGCACAAGTTCATTGCTCATGAACACGATCATGCTGGTGGTCAGCATTCTCCTCTTGCCAATTCCAATGCTTTTAATTTGCATCTCTTACATCTTCATCCTTTCCACTATTCTGAGAATCAGCTCAGCAGAGGGAAGAAACAAGGCTTTTTCTACCTGTGGCGCCCATTTGACTGTGGTGATCTTGTATTATGGGGCTGCCCTCTCTATGTACCTAAAGCCTTCTTCATCAAAGGCACAAAAAATAGACAAAATCATCTCGTTGCTTTATGGAGTGCTTACCCCTATGTTGAACCCCATAATTTACAGTTTAAGAAACAAAGAAGTCAAAGATGCTATGAAGAAACTGCTGGGCAAAATACCATTGCATCAAACACACGAACATCTCTGATTGGGTCCCTATGGTTTTACCAGAGATGTGCCCCTGGCAGAGCTCACCAGAGAAATTCTAGACAACATACAACCTCTTAGAACTCTGATCGGATCTTACGTCTATATAATTTCATAATTATGAGATGCGTACACAGAGTGATTGCCTATTAACAATAGTAGGTTTCAATTTGCATTTGTTAATATTTCCTTTTTGTGTTTTGTGGTTGTGAGGTTTTGAGTTATAGAGTCATCAAATGTTTGCTCCAGAAGAAATCTTGTGTATCTTCTGTGCTTTAACCCTTTCTCAAATGAGGTGGGAACATAAAGAAACAAATAAAGACTGGCCTTGATTGTGCAAGTGAGAAAACAGAATTTAAAAATATAAAAGACTAGCTTAACATCACACAGCTGTAGAACTGGGACTACGACATCCTTCCAATTTCTTGGCCAGAGCTTGTTTTACCACATGGTGGTGGCTCTGTAATTACCCTTCATTATTCCAGACTCCTCATTAAAACTCCGTATCTCCCAGAGTAAGGCATTCAATGATGCCTACTTGATTTTTCCACTTGCCAGCCTTGCTTTTCTAAGCACATAAATACTTGTGCAAATTGTATCTGCTTTTATGCCAGTATACTACTCATATACTAATTAAGTCTTTTTCATTCATGCTTTTCTTTTTTCTTCATTGGATGATTGACTTCACAGGGACAAGTATTCTTGTTATTTTGTACCTTTTCTGTTTACAGCAGTCATTCAGTAAATTAACACATTTATCAGCTTTACACCAGTCACTTTGAGAAGAAAGTACCACTTGGGAAATTACAAAGAAGAAACAAGGGCAATGAGGTATATTGCTTTATAAATACTTAAACATTATAGAGACAATATTTATATTAGTTGTTTTAAATCTTTTATTTGCATACAAATATTGCTTGTTAAAAATGCCTTCACTCCCAGATATTCTGAGTCAGTGACTCTAGGGTGGTTCCTCAATAATCTGTAGTTATAGGTGGAGCCCCAAGAAATTCTGATATAGATTGTGTGGTGACCATATATTGGGAGACGTTATTTCCAGCAAAACTTTATCTTTCAAAAAGAAAAGTAGGGTTAGTTCTTGTTTCTCTCTTTTTCCTTTTTTATTTGATTTTTTCCTTCATTCTTTCTGCCTCCATGTGTACCTTCTTACTTGTCTATCTCTACTTCTAGAGTAGAGAAGGGAAGAGGGTTTTGACTGGAGGAATGTAAACTCACTGGACAAATTAAAAATATAAAATACTTTGAAAGTTTTAGCATTAGATGTTGACTTTTGGATTACTTAACTCTAGCATTAGGAGAAATACCTAATGTAGATGACAGGTTGATGGGTGCAGCAAACCACCATGGCATGTGTATACCTAGGTAACAAACCAACATGTTCTGCACATGTATCCCAGAACTTAAAGTATAATAAAAAAAATAAAAATAAATACATTTAGGACTTCTGTTACATGTCCCTAGATGTGTAACCCATATATAAAGAAACTCGAAATAACCACATAGCAAAATTCTGGAGAGGAAGCAATGAAACAATTTCTTTTTTTTTTTTTGAGACGGGATCTCACTCTGTCACCCAGGCTGGAGTGCAGTGGCACAATCTCAGTTCATTGGAACCTCTGCCTCCCAGGTTCAAGCGATTCTCCTGCCTCAGCCTCCCAAGTAGCTGGGATTACAGACATATGCCGCTATGCCTGGCTAATTTTTTGTATTTTTTGTAGAGGCGGGGTTTCCTCATGTTGACCAGGCTGGTCTCGAACTCCTGACCTCAAGTGATCTGCCCATCTCGGCTTCCCAAAATGCTGGGATTACAGGTGTAAGCCAATGTGCCCGACAAACAACGGGACAAATTTGATGCCAGATATTGCTGCCAAGAGACATTTGATAGTAGAGAATGGAATTATGCCCCCAGTAATGGTTTTGGAATGGTAAGGGAAAGCCGACAGGGAATCATTTATCCTAAAAGTAACTGTGTTTCTTCCTAGATACCTCAATCTTCCCAGTGCAATGGGCACAATCATTGCCTGGCAATTTTAGTGTTATGTTGCATTGTAATTTTATAGTAGGCTTTTATTTGAGTAGAGCTAAATTTTGTTATAATAGAACTGAATTGTCTGCTTTCTGGAATTTGTTATGTGTGGTTCTAAATATAAACAGAAATAGCTAGAGCTATAGAAATAGTTGGAAGATTTACTTCAAAGAGGGAACTATGAGAGACTTTGGAGACAGAGACTGAACACCCTCTGTAGTCAGTCTATCAGCTTTGACATAAGGAACTGAGCAGATTGGCATGGAACCAAGTGTTTTAGAATGGGATATAGACCAGAATGGGACAACAAAACAGATGAGAAATAACCCAGATGTCAGAAGACGACCCAGAACAGAACCTGGGTGGGTATCTCCTTGCAGCAGATCTTGGCTAAGAGAATAGTAGTTAAAGCCATATATTCCATAACATTGCTGTGCACAACTATATATATTATATATGCATAATAAATGTGCTTTATATATAATATGCAATACTAAAGTTAATTATTGGTAAAACAGTGTATTCTTTTCTTTGGATCACAATCAACACTAATTTCAATTGTTACTTTTATAGAGCCTCAGGTAAGGGATCCTTTTGAGGTACTGTTAAAGAGGAATATATTTGACAGAGAAGGTAGAACTACCTCTGATGGAGAACCAATTCTTGCATGAAGGATTATGTGACTAGATTTATGCTTTAGAAAAATCCATTTATGCCACTTCTCTGCTTAAATACCTTAGCACTGTTTCACTGC
>NW_012108252.1:7046011-7049292 GCF_000951045.1 Mandrillus leucophaeus | reverse complement strand
AATAATAATTTCAATTTATTTACCACTGTATACCCAGGACCTAGCACAAGTCTGGCATAGAGAAGACAGACATTCAGTGCATAGTTTTTATAAAAAATTAAGTGCTTACTGAACATTGATTGAATAAAAATATACATGTAATAAGCTTTTAATAGCTATTCAATTAGGTACTTGACCATTTCTGTGTTGAATGCCTCTCTTTGATTGCTAGTGGTGGTTAGGTGGTGGTGGTGGTGAGAATATCTGCCTAGATTTAAAGAACAAAAATGTCATTAGTTCTTGGCATGGAATCTTTAAGACTAAAGCATTTGATTAACTATCTTTACTTTTCCAATAGAAATGGCACATTGTTAAAAAAGGTAAATATGCTAGAAATTATTGTTTCAGGTCTTTGGCCTCTGGTACTGTATTTGATGCAAATTCTAATGATCAAGATGGAGCATTCTATGTACATTTATGAATGACTCATAATTTGAGTGACTCTAGGGCGGGTCCTCAATAATCTGTCGTTATAGGTGGAGCATCAAGAAATTCTGATATAGATTGTGAGATGACCATACATTGGGAGACATTATCTGCAGAAAAAAAATCTATCATTCCAACAGAAAAGTAGGATTAGTTCTTCTTTCTCTCTTTATGAGGAATAAGATGAACACTGGAAGAGTGTTGGATCTGATGAACACAGGAAGAGTGCTCACAATAGAATCAGTACTTGGTCTGTTCATAGAAGGGATTCAAGTATCACCTGAATGATTGGGCCATACGTCCCTTACAGCCTTGACTCCTCATTTGCAAACTAGTAATTATAACATAATAGGCTTTTAGCATTCCTTCATTCTCAGCAATATAAATAGCTGTAATTTTTAGACCTATCCAAGCTATCTAACCTTAGAACTTGTCTCACTGGATAGAAGAAAAGAAGATAAGTATCATTTGTAGATAAAGTGACCTGGACATGAACAGAAGCTCTTGGACTGACTTGGGTTATACAAGTTTTACGCTCTCTTTTTTTGATAAGGCACAGAAATAGGAAGTAAATATTGGGCTGATATGTGAAGAAAAAGAGATGATGTGAGGAGGGGTAGAGAGTATCTCTGGCAAGGGAGCAAAAGAAAACATGGCATGAAGAACTGAAAGAAGACAAATGAGTTGAGGCACGTAAAGAAAAGGGAGGAGTGGGGCTGGGTGCGGTGGCTTAGGTCTGTAATCTCATTACTTTGGGAGGCCTAGGTGGGTGGATCACTTGAGGCCTGGAGTTCAAGATCAGCCTGGCCAACATGGTGAAACCCCGTCTCTACTAAAGATACAAAAATTAGCTGGGCATGGTGGCACATGCCTGTAATCCCAGCTACTCTGGGGGCTGACTCAGGAGAATCGCTTGAACCCAGGAGGCAGAGGTTGCAGTGAGCCGAGGTCATACTACTGCACTCCAGCCTGGGCAACAGAGCAAGACTCTATCTCATAAGCATATTGAACAGCCATTGAAATGGCTTGAGTAGGGGTTTAGCAAGTATTTTCATAGAAAAGTCATTCTGGCCGCCATGTGGAGAACTGATTACGGAGAATAGAAGTGGTCACAGGGAGATCAAGTTGGAGAAAACTGTAGTGGTTCAGGTGAATGTTACTGGAAGCTTGGATTAGCATGGGGCAGTGGAGAAAGCAGACAGATTTGAGAGTTATTTAAAAAGTAACCTGTCAACAATTTGAGAGGTAACATCAGCAGGATTAGACATAGGCAGAGAGAGAGGCAAAAACATCAAAGATGACGCCTCGGTTTCTTGTTTGTAAAACAGAAGACCGATGGTGCCATTAACTGACATAAGGGATCCTGAAAGAGGACTAAGTTTGAGGTTGAAAGGTAGGTCATGATTTGTATTCTAGACATGCTGAATTTTCCCATGATTTTGAGATACGTGGTGGAGATATCAAGGAGTCAGTTGGATATGTTAGTCTGGAATTAATGAGAAAGGTCAGTCTGGAGATACAAATTTTGCATGTACATGATAATTTAAGTAATGAACATGGTTAACAGTAACTAGGGAAAGAAAGTAGAGTGAGAACATTGCCTAAAATGAGCCTAGGGGAATGCTAATATTTAAAGCCAACCAATTAGGAAAAGCTAACCAAGGGGCATTGAGAAGAAACAACCCCTGAAGTTGGGGGAGGATAAAAACTAGGAGACCAGCTTTGGTCGAGATGAAGTAACCACATTCCACTTTGCCTCTCCCCCTGATAGCAATTTAAAACCCTAGACAGAATGCATGGGACAGCTGAGGACTCCTCCACCCCCACCCCCAATGTATCTTGGCTGGGTGACTCCAGTGCAACCTGAAACCCAAACCTACACACTGGGGACAGACAGAAAGCTCTAAAAGAAGCTCTAAGAGAAAGCTCCCTAAAAAGAGGGAAATGGGGTCCCTATGCATCAGAGTGAAGTAAATGCCCTGATTTTTTTTCTATTATGCCCAAATCCCCAGGAAATCCTGTGGTGGCAGTAGCAGCATCAACAGGGGTGACTGGACAGGCACCTAGAATTCTCGGGAAGAAGAACTCTTCTTTTTGACCAGAGGAACTGTGACCCCAAGAAGATGGGGGAGTCCCTATTGTTCCCTTACCCACCTCTATCTTCTTACCATTTGGTCCCTGAGACAGATGCAGTTGTGAGATGTGAATAGCAGACTGGAGAAATAAAAGCCCTGGCTTTTTAGCTAGAGAAGGAGGACTTTTAGGGAGTGAAAAGTTTCAGAAAGATCATGGAGATAAGGGAGTCAATAAAGCAATCCCATAAAGTTATATATAAACATCTGGGCCATCTTCAAGTGGAACATGAATTGGTCTGACCCTAAATAGTGTAACAAAGGCTTTGAGAACTAAGCTCTGTAATGTAGGCCACTTTTAAGTCCCAAATATGCCACTGGATGGCATGCATACAGGGCAGATTTAAATAACACTGCAAAGTCTCTGAAAATTTAGGTAAGAGTGAACCATACCTTAAAGAAGATGGGTAGAAGCACATAGCCTGAGCTCAACCAGGTCAATGGCTTGTTGAAACACACACACACAAATCATAATTTCTTTTGGATTTAAACAAGAGTCAAAGTCTCATGACATAATATTCAAAATGTCCAAGATGTAATCCAGAATCACTCAGCGTATGAGGAATTAAGAAAATCTCAATATCTTGCAAGGAAAAAGGCAGCAAATGCCAACCCCAACATGACAAAGATGTTGAAGTAATCAGATAAAGGCTTTAAAGCAGCTGTTATAACCATGCTCCAAGT
>NW_012108252.1:7043282-7045346 GCF_000951045.1 Mandrillus leucophaeus | reverse complement strand
TTTTTTTTTTTTACTGCTTCATCATATATGCTTCAGTGAAACTGGAAATTTTTTCTATGAGTGCATTATGATAAAGAATACAATAATTACTAGTAGAGTTAGGTGCTAGTGCTTTTATTTCTACTACAGTGCCATCAGTTTTACTCACCATTGCTTTTGCAACATCTGCAACCATTGAAAATATCAAGGTGAAAAAGTAAAATAAACTTGTTTGTATAATTATAAATATTGTTTTGACCTCACAGAAAAGGGCTTGAAGACTTCCAGGGGTCTGCATACTATTTGTGTTAGTTTTCTATTGCTGCTGTAACAAATTACCCCAAACTTAGTGGTTTAAACAATACAAGTTTGTTATCTTACATTTATATAGGTCAGAAATCTGACATGAGTCTCAGTGAACTAAAGCCAATGTATGGGCAGAGATGTATTCCTTTTAATAGGTACTGGGTAGCAATTATTTCCTTGCCTTTTCCAGTTTCTGGTGGCCACCCACATTTCTTGGCTCATGGCCCCTTCCTCCATCTTCTAAGCTTTCTCATGTAGCAACACCCTGACTCTGCTTCTGTCACCACTTCTCTTTCTCTGACTCCCTCTTATGCGCCTGTTTGTCCACTTTTAAGGCCTCTTTTGATTGCACTGGGCCAA
The DNA here is from genome assembly GCF_000951045.1 of Mandrillus leucophaeus. Lineage (NCBI taxonomy): Eukaryota > Metazoa > Chordata > Mammalia > Primates > Cercopithecidae > Mandrillus > Mandrillus leucophaeus. Next base: position 7,044,701 of record NW_012108252.1, on the reverse strand, counting down.
GCTTGATCATCTTTCTGTCTTATGGTCAGCTGATTAGCAACCTTAATTCTATCTTCAACCTTTCTTCTCCTTTGCCATGTAACTAAAATATTCACAGATTCCATGGATTAAGACGTGGACATCTTTTGGGGCCATTATTCTTTTTGCCACAACTTGGTTTCAAAATAACTGCAGTAAGAAACAAAAACATGCAGAACTTTTGGATTTCTGAACATTGATTCACAGCTTACTCCAATTCCCAGAGACCCAGGATGATACTGCAATATATGTATCTTGCTCCATGGCTCAGGCTGGAGTACAGTGGTGTGATCACAGGGCAGTGCCGTTCCAAATTCCTCGGAGCTTCCTCTTCTGTTTTTTGAAGTAATTTAAGAGGGTTGGTGTTAATTTTCTTAAACGTTTAGTAGAATTCACTAGTGAAGCCACTTGCTCCTGGGATTTTCTTTTTTGACAGGTTTTTGATTTCCAGTTCAATAACTTTGTTACTTACAGGTTGGTATAGATTTTCCGTTTCTTCTTGAGTCAGATTTGGTAGTTTGTGTAGTTTCCAAATTGAAAAGGAAGAAGAAAAATTATCTCTTTTGGTAGATGAAATGACGTTATGTAAAAAAATTCTAAACAAGTGACCAGAAAAAAAAAAAGAAAAGAAAAACAATTAGAGGTAATAAATGAATTCAGCAAAGTTATAGGATCCAAGATCTATGTATAAGAACCAGTGATGTTCCTATACATTAGTAGGGAACATTCTGAATAGAAAAAAGGAAAACTATTTTGTTTATTTAGTATCAAAAAGAATAAAATACTTAAGAATAAATTTGACCTGGGAGTTGCAAGACTTGTATACTAAAACTATAAAAAATTTGAAGTTAAAGACCTACTAAATGGAAAGATATTCCATGTTTGTGTACTGGAAGACTTAAGATACTCCCCCAAAGTGATACTCCCCCAAAGTGATCTACAGATTCTATGCAATCCATATCAAAATCCTAACGGATTTTTTCATGTTAAATTCTAAAGGACACCAAATAGCCAAAACAATCTTGGAAAGTTGGAAGACTCCCACTTCTTGATTTCAATATGTACTATAGAGCTACAGTAATCAAAACAGTGTGGTACTAGCATAAAGATAGACGTATAGGACAATGAAATAGAATTGAGAGTCTAGAAATAAATCCATACATCTGTTGTCAACTGGTTTTTGACAATGGCACCCAGAACATTCAATGGGGGAAAGAATAGTCTGTTTAACAAATAACGTTGGAAATGCAGGATATCTATGTGCAAAAGAATGAAGTTGCACCCTTACCTCATACTATATATACATATATATAATTCACATTATATATAAAATTCACATTATATATAAAATTCACATAGCTATAATTCACTATATATAGTGAATTATATATTATATATTTA
>NW_012108252.1:7025250-7042547 GCF_000951045.1 Mandrillus leucophaeus | reverse complement strand
AGCTACTCATGAAGCTGAGGTGAGAGAATCACTTGAACCTGGAAGGCGGAGGTTGCAGTGAGCCGAGATCGAGCCACTGCACTCCAGCCTAGGCAACAGAGTGAGACTCTGTCTCAAAGAAAAAATTAAAAATTAAAAAAAAAAATAATAAATAAAGCAGGTAAAGGACTTGTATAGCTATTTTTAAAGAAGATATGCATATGGTCAATAAACACATGAAAAGGTACTCAAGTTATTAGTCATGAGAGGAATGCAGTTGCAAACCATAATAAGATTCCCACTGGAATGGTTATAATTAAAAAATGGAAAATAACGAGTGCTAGTGAGAATGTGGAGAAATTGAAACTTTCACACATTGCTGATGAGAACATAAAAGGGGGCAGCTGCTGTGGAAAACAATTTAGTGGTTACTTAAAAAGTTAAACTTAGAATTATAATATGCCCCAGAAATTTCATACCTAGGTATATACCTAATAGAACTGAAAATATGTGTTTAAGAAAATACTTGTACCTGAAAACTCATAGCACTCTTCACAATCATAAAAATGTGAAGAAAACTCAAACATCCATCAATGGATTAATGGATAAACAAATGTAGTATAACCATACAATGAAAATATTATTCAACCATAAAAGGAATGAAGTACTGATATGCTACAACATGTATGAACCTTGAAAACACTGTTAAATGAAACAAGCCAGGCACAAAATGCCATATATTGTGTGATTCCATTTCTACAAAATATCCAGATTAGGCACATTCATAGAGACAGAAAGCGGGTTAGTGGTTGCAATGGGCTGGGAAGAGTGAGAAGTGGGGATTGCCTGCTTATGGGGTTTTCTTTTAGGGTGATAAAAATATTCTGGAAATAGATTGTGGTAATGGTTGTACAACACTGTGCATGTGGTAAATGCCACTAAATTGTACATCTTAAGGTGTTTAGAACGACTATATGAATTTTACTACGATAAAAAAATAAGAAAATACTATGAACACTAATGTCAAAAGCTTTGAAAAATTAGATGAAATAGACCACATTGTTAGAAAAATATAACTTGTCATAATTTAGTATGAAAGAGAATACTTGAGAGTTTCTTACATAGTGATTAAAAACTTTTCTCACTAAAATATTTGTAAATTTTACCAGAAATTTTGGGAATAAGTAACTCTAATCTTAGAAAAAATAATTCCAGGATATAGAAGAAGTGAGAATGCTTCCAAACTCATTTTGTGAAGCTCTCAAAATCTTGATACCAAAATATAAGGAAGAGTATATAAAAAATGAAAATCATAGGCCGGTTTTATTCAAGAACATAAATGCAAGTGTCAGAGATAACCCATTTACAATAGCTACAAAACCGGAAAATATCTAGGAATCAATCTAACCAAAGAAGTGAAAGGAATGTAAGGAAAATGATAAAACTCTGGTGAAAGAAATTGAAGAGGATGCACAAAAAAGGAAAGATATTCCAAGTCCATGGATTGGAAGAATATTGTTAAAATGACAATACTATCCAAAGCAACTTACAGATGCAACGCAATCCCTATCACAATACCAATGACATTCTTCACTGAAAAAAAAAATCCTAAAATTTATGTGGAACCACAAAAGACCTCGAGTAGCCAAAGCAATCCTGAGCAAAAAGAACATGGCTGGAGATATCACACTACCTGATTTCAAATTTTACTACAAAGCTATAGTAACCAAAATAGCATGAAAACAGACTTATAGACCAATGGAACAGAACTGAGAACCCAGAAACAAACATACACATTTACAGTTCACTTATTTTTGACAAAGGGGCCAAGAACATACAATGGGGAATGTTCTCTTCAATAACATTGAAGATAGTCTCTTCAATAAATGGGGATGGGAAAACGGGATATCCACATGCAGATAAATTAGACTCCTATCTCTCACCATACACAAAAATGAAATAACAATGGATTAAAGATGTAAATCTAAGACCTAAAACTGTGAAAGTACTAGAAGAAAATGTTGGGGAAATGCTCCAGGACATTGGTCTGGGCAAATTTTTTGTGTGTAAGACCTCAAAACCATAGGCACCAAAGCAAAAATAGACAAGTTAGCTTGATTATATCAAGTTTAAAAGTTCTGCACAGCAAAAGAAACAATCAGTAAAGTGAAGAGACAACCCACAGAATGGGAGAAAATATTTACAGACTACCCATCTGACAAGGGATCAATAACCAGAATATATAAGGAGCTCAAAAAACTCAATAACAAAAAAACAAGTAATCTGATTAACAAATAGCCCAAGGAACTAAACAGACATTTCTCAAAAGAAGATGTAGAAATGTCCAACACGTGTATGAAAAGATGTTCAACATTACTAATCAGCAGAGAAATGCAAATCAAAACCACAATGTGATAAACAGGCAGATAAAATGGTTGATATACAAAAGACAGACAATAACAGATGTTGGTGAGAATGTGGAGAGAGGAGAACCCTTGTACACTGTTGGTGGGAATGTCAATGAGTACAGCCACTATGGAGAACAGTATAGAAGTTCCTCAAAAAACCACAAATAGAATTATCATATGATCCAGCACTCCCACTGCTGGGTATATATCCAAAAGAAAGAAAATCAGTATATCAAAGAGATATCTGCACTCCCATGTTTATTGCAGCACTAATCACAATAGCCAAGCTATGGAATCAATCTAAGTGTCCATCAGTGAATGAATGATAAGAAAATGTGGTATCTATATTCAACAGAATATTATTCAGCCATAAAAATGAATGAAATCCTATGATTTGCAACAATATGGATGGAATTGGAGGCCATAATATTAAGTGATATAATCCAAGCATGGAAAGACAAACATCGCATGTTCTCAGTATTTCGGGAAGATAGAGAATAGACTGGTGGTTACCAGAGGCTGAGAGGGGGAGGAGGGAGGAATGAAGGGAAACAAAAAGAATATACGTGTATTTATTTACTATTACCACAGAACTGTACATTTGAAAATGGTAAAAGTGAAAACTTATATATGTATATTTTACCTCAACAAAAAAAGTTTTAAAATCAGAATTAAACAAGTAACGAAATCTAATCACGTATAAAAAAAGGTAATGCATGTAAAACTTGTATTACATGTAAAACATATCCCAGATATGCATTTGTTTGTTTGTTTGTTTGTTTTGTTTTGTTTTTGAGACAGGGTCTCACTCTGGTGCTCAGGCTGGAGTGCAGTGGTGCAATCTCAGCTCACTGCAGCCTTGACCTCTTAGGCTCAAGAGATCCTCCCACCTCTGCCTTCTGAGTAGCTGGGACTACTGTGGGTGCCACCATGCCCAGTTGATTTTTGTATTTCTTGTAGAGACAGGGTTCACCCTGTTTCCCAGGCTGGTCTTGAACTCATGGGCTCAAGCAATCCACCTGCCTCGGCCTCCCAAAATGCTGGGATTACAGGTGTGTGCCACTACACCCAGTCCTGCAAAGTTGTTTTAATAAAAACATCAACTACCACATTAGTAGATTAAAGGATAAAAGTTATATTGGCATCTCAACAGATGAAAAAAATCCCATTTGATAAAATTAACATCCTTTCATGATTTTACAAAATTCCTAGCAAACTTAAAATAGACACAAATTTCCTTAACTTGGACAAAACCCCATATACTTATTGTGAATTTTGAAAGCTTTTTTTTCTTTAGTTTTGTGCAATTTGTTAGCTCATAATTTAATTGTTTAATTGAGATAATATTTGTATATTTTATGGGGTACATGTGATATTTTGTTCCGTGCATAGACTGTGTAATGATCAAGTCAGGGTATTTAGGATACACATTGCCTCGAGCATTTATCGTTGCTATGTGTTGGGCATATTTTTTTGAGATGGAGTTTCGCTCTTGTTGCCCAGGCTGGAGTGCAATGGCACGATCTCGACTCACCACAACATTTGCCTCTTGGGTTCAAGAGATTCTCTTGCCTCAGCCTCCTGAGTAGCTCGGATTACAGGCAAGTGCCACCACGCCTGGCTAATTTTGCATTTTTAGTAGAGATGGGGTTTCTCCATGTTGGTCAGGCTGGTCTTGAACTCCTGACCTCAGGTGATCCACCTGCCTCGGCTTCCCAAAGTGCTGGGATTACAGGTGTGAACCACTGCCGTTTCAAGGCCTCTCTTTTAGCTATTTTGAAATATACAATACATTGTTAACTATGGTCACCCTACTCTGCTATCGAACAGCAGAACTCATTCCTCCTATCTGTTCCTGTATGTTTGTACCCATTAACCAACCTGTCTCATCCCCTGACTCCCCCTACTTCCAAGCTTCTGGTAACTATTATTCTACTCTCTACCCTCATGAGTTTAACTTTTTTAGCTACTACATATGGGTGAGAACATGCAATATTTGTCTGTAATTTTTCTTTCTCAGGCTAGATTTATTGGGTCTGGATATAAAAGAATGCTAGTACTATAAAATGAATTCAGAAGTGTTTCCTTTTCTCTATTCTCTGAAAAAGTATGTATAAAAATTGGAATTATATTTCCTTAAGTATTTGGTAGAACTCACTGGAGTTTTTCTTTTTCTTCTTTTTCTTTATGGATCATGGGTGAATAGAATTGTAGTAATTGGAGTCCTTGGTTCATTAAATAATTTCATTATTCAAATCTCATTTATTTTGGATAATAGCATGAAGAGTCATGAGCTCATTCATTTGCATATAAATTAGAATATTGACAGAATAACTTGTGTCTACCTATAGGCTCAATCCCAGCCTGTTCCTCGACCTTCCTATTAAGGTAAACACTGTTCTGAATTTTGTGTTTATCATTCTTTTGCTTATTATATATGGTTTGTCATATATAATGAGGTGTATTTAGGATCTTCTTTGTCTAAGAGGCATCTCTATTATGTTTTGTGCGAGTAGGTATTCATTCTGACTTCTGCATAATATTCCGTTGTGTGAACATACCAAAATTTATGCACTTTCCAGTTTTGAGCATTGGGGCTATTTTTTCAGTTTGTTTGTTTTTTGCTATCATGAACAGTGTCATTTCTCCTCATATAAATGTGAAAGAGTGCCTGTTGGTTTTTGCTGAATGGAATTATTAGCTTGTATGAAATGTGAATGTTCACTTTTAAAGGATAATCCCAAACTGGTTTCAAGAGTGGCCATTAACAGTTTATAGTCCAACCACTAATGTTTCTGTTAATACACATGCTATCTATAGATTCTGTTAACACACATGCTATCTATAGATTCTGTTAACACACATGCTATCTATAGATTCTGTTAATACACATGCTATGTATACTTGGTATGTCAGACTTTTAAATATTTGCCAATATGAATAAATATAAATTGATATTGTGGTCTTGATTGCATTTCTGTGCTTGTGGTATTAGCTCACTGTTATGAGGATACATAAGAGAATGATATCTTACCACATTTCCTATATGTGCCCTCTGTGCTGTTGGAGACTATCTATCTTAGTTTGTTGTGCTGCTGTAACACAATACCTGAGACTTGTGAACACCGAAATTTATGTCACACAATTCTGGAGACTAGGAAGTCTGAGATCAAGGTACTCACGTGTTTGGTGTCTAGTAAGGGCTGATGTCTGCTTCCAAGATAGTGCCTTCAATGCCGCATCCTCCGGAGGAGATGAATGCTGTTCCTCACATGGTGGAAGAACAGAAGAGAGTGAATCCTCTCTTGCAAGTTATTTTTATAGCAGCATTAATCCATTCTCGAGGACCCTACCCGAAACACTTCCTATTAGGTTCTAGCTTCCAACGCTTGCACTGGGGATTAAGCTTCCAACAAACGCATTTGAATGGGGAGAAAAATGTTGAAACCATAGCACCATCAGATGATAGAATTCCAGAACAGCTAGGTCAGAAGATTGGCCTCAGGAATATGGTAGGAAGGTTAAATAGAAACATTTCGACTTTGGTGATTCTCTGATGCCCAAGAAATGTAAAGAAGGTGAAAGGTATTACCTAGGACTATAATGAGGGCTGCGTGAAAGAGAGGCAGCCCCAGATAGAGTTAAGAACCCCACTACCTCTTAGAAATCCTTGTAGAACTATGACTTTATCAGAGACGGAAGGTTCAAGAATCTTACTAAGGTTAAAGCACACTGAACAAATAATCTGAGATTTATCAACAAAACAAATTGAGGATGTTTTTTGCTTTGGCTTTCTGGGAGCTGGTGGTTCTTAGTGCCTGATTTAAGGAGTGGTGTGGGTGTTATCAGACACTTGTGGGAAATAAAACTAGAAGCAAATAGCTTTCGTTTGCCCATCAAGGTTTTTCTAATTTTGGTATGGACATCTCTGGAGCCATAATGTCTTTGCGTGGTTCATGGAGATGGTGCTGGGAAATTAATTATAGGGAACTGCTAATGTATTTGGGCAGTATAGCTATGCCTGGAAGAGCTTTGTAGGTTCATAGGAAACTACTTATTAAAGAGTTTATCTTCTTAAGCAGAATGTGTTGAAATTGTCACTGGATGAATATAAATTCTATTGCAGTTTATTGAAATATTTATGGCATCTTTGTTCCAGATATGGGTGATACAAATGTAGCCAAAATGCCAGCTTAATCTCACTAGTCTTAGAGAAATGAAGCCATTTTATGCTTGGTTCAAGTGCTATTAGCATTTTATTAAAAAATTAATGTGCATTTCTAACTCACCCAAGGATATGAGGACAGACTTTGTGCTATACAGCCAGATAGTGGATATAAAACCTAGAAGGAAGACCATGGATCAGTTTGCAGAAATATGGGACATGCCTATGAGCTGTCATTCATAATACATGAGAACGGTCAATCACCATTGAGATATTAACTTTTGTAGACCCTCACATCTCTTTACTCTAGACACTTACGTTAGCTGGAAGGGCATAGGGATGATACAAGGATGACTCTGGGGAAGACGACAGCGTGAAAGCAGATCTGATGGTGAGCTAATAACCGAGCCATAAACTGGACTACACATGATACATTCAATATGCATATGGAGTAGTCTTTCAAATGGCTTGACCTAGTAATGATCCTCTCTGTTCTGACATGAGCTAAACTGAATGCTACAGCCTAATGCTTTCTGGCTGCTTTAGTTTACTGTAATTGTAGTATTCTATTTTGTTGGGTGCTAAGAAATAGAGGCAGTTTCTTTTACCTAGAGAAGGCTCCAATCTAGGACATGGATATTACGCCAACTGAGATAATAAAATGGTCACTTCTGCTAAGAGTAGCAGCCAGAGCTTACGCTGAAGGATGTGCCCCAAATAATCTGAATTACGTTATCCTATATTAATTGCTCCTGCCCCAGGAAAGGCGTGGGGAGCTGCGGAGCAGAGCACAGTGGGCTGATTTAGGGACTAGGTCAGTAATGGAGGAAAATATAGCCCTGCCTGTGGGAAGGAGGTGAATTTCTTCCAAATGCATAAGAGTTCTGCTTTGAGATTGGCAGAAATCAGCACTAAGTAGAAGGGATTGCATAGATTGTTTTTGTGGATTGTGGAAGCCCAGACATTTATTTCTTGTCTTTCTGTGCTTCAGCGTGGATAACATTCACCTGTGGAGCTTGTTATACATGAAGACTTCTGGGCCTCATTCTCAGTAATTCTGATTCAGTAGACCTGGGGTGAAACCTAGGCAACTGCACTTTATGAGCATGCCAGGTGATTACACCATGCATGTAGTCCAAAGGCCACATTTCGGGGGACCATAGTTCTAGAGCAAAGTCCACCATTTCCAGTAGAAACATTATTGTACTCACTCTCATCCCCCTATGAAACTTCATAATATTTGCAATTTCCTAAACTTGACAGTGACATTTTGTTTTTTTTTTTTTTTTTAGACTGAGTTTCACTCTTGTTGCTGAGGCTGGAGTGCAATGGCACAATCTCGGCTCACCGCAACCTCCACCTCCCGGATTCAAGTGATTCTCCTGCCTCAGCCTCCCGATTAGCTGGGATTACAGGCATGTGGGATTACACCACGCCTGGCTAATTTTGTATTTTTAGTAGAGAAAGATTTAGTAGAGAAACCTCCATGTTGGTCAGGCTGGTCTCGAACTCCTGACCTCAAGTGATCTGCCGGCCTTGGCCTCCCAAAGTGCTGGGATTACAGGCATGAGCCACCGCGCCCAGCCGAGAGTGACACTTTTATGCCACTCTTTATGGGCCCTTTTATGAATACTTTCAACTACTCTCACTTCTCAATATTTCACTGTTACTCAAAAGAAGAAATCAATTTCACCTTGAATCCACTTCAAATTCCCCTCAGGAAACTTTCTGAGAAGAAAAGTTCTCTTACTAATAAGTCCCAATTGTATTTGTACACACTCCTACGCTATTGCCTACCCCCAGGTCTGAGTCTCATGGTATCTTATTTAACCTGTGCACAATTCCAGGGCAGCAGTGCCTCTTGGTTCTAATCCATAATGAAGTCTCTTGAAACTCAGCTCCCTCCAGAACAGTGAGGATTAGTCTGTAACTCGTACTTGGTGTAGTGGGAATACTGTCATAATGAACTGAGGTGCCAAATAAAAAGAAAAGCATTATGACTGTGTTGGTTTGGTATATTTCGTCAACAAAGGCATACTCTTGGGCTATTTGCAGAGCGAAGCCAAGTGGCTGCTTCTCCCAGAAGGCCACAGGAAGGTCTTCCGAGAGTGAGAGACAGGCTAGGTGGAGTGGGCTGCATGCATTTTACTGCTCCCCGAGCAAAGAAGTCCTTCCCAGTAGGGCTCCAGCTCCTTTCCCCATCTTCCATTCCTCTGCCTCTAATGCACCTGCAGATTAACCAAAATATTTTCTTTTATCTTCATGCTCTATTGTTCAATTGTTAGGGAAGAATGATTCCTAAACATTGTATTAATATTAGCACAGTGCCCAGAACAAGTCAAGGGCTACTTCCATTCTACCCTGCATGGGTCAGAACTGTTTCCACTGTGTCTGCTAAGTTGAGATGGAAGGTACCTACTTTAGTAATTATTCTGAGCAGTCCTGGTCCATAGGAGGCTACTCCTAGTACCAGATTGCCTGCCAGCTGTGCTTAGAGGAAACGAATTTAGGCATGGCATCAAACTCCATTTTAACTTCCCTTCTAGTATTGGTTGTCTTTCAGCCGTAGGCCAAAGTTAGCAATGGATGAAATTTCTATCTAGAGACTAGCATTCCTATTTACGAGACATATTGATAAAAAATGGGGGCTATGCCATATTTCATGCAAATATTTCCTGAGTACATTATCCTTGAAAAGAATTATTTCAGGTTTTGTTGTATTTTCTAAATTATACTTTAAGTTCTAAGGTACATGTGCGCAACGTGCAGTTTTGTTACATATGTATACATGTGCCATGTTGATGTGCTGCCCCCATTAACTCATCATTTACATTAGGTATATCTCCTAATGCTATCCCCCCCCGCCCCCACCCCACGACAGGCCCTGGTGTGTGATGTTCCTTACCCTGTGCCCAAGTGTTCTGATTGTTCAGTTCCCACCTATGAGTGAGAACATGCGGTGTTTGGTTTTCTGTCCTTGCAACAGTTTGCTCAGAATAATGGTTTCCAGCTTCACCCATGTCCCTACAAAGGACATAAACTCATCCTTTTTTATGGCTGCATAGTATTCCATGGTGTATATGTGCCACATTTTCTTAATCCAGTCTATCATCATTGATGGACATTTGGGTTGGTTCCAAGTCTTTGCTATTGTTAATAGTGCCACAATAAACATACGTGTGCATGTGTCTTTATAGCAGCATGATTTATAATCCTTTGGGTGTATTTTTAAATAGCACAAGTGATGGGCCGGGTGCAGTGGCTCATACTTGTAATCCCAGCACTTTGGGAGGCTGAGGTGGGAGGTTCGCTTGAGCCCAGGAGTTTGAGACCAGCCTGGGTGACATAGGGAGACCCTGTCTCTACAAATAATTAAAAAGTTAGCTGGGCATAGTGATATGCACCTGTGGTCCCAGCTACTCAGGAGGCTGAGGTGGGAAGATTGCCTGAGCACAGGAGGTCAAGGCTGCAGTGAGTCGTGATACCACCACTGAGCTTTAGCCTGGGCGACACAGTAAGACCCTGTCTCTAAATAAATAAGTAAGTAAGTAAATAAATAGCTAGCATAAGCAATGAACCAATATATTCTTGTAAAAACCACTATAGCGATATGCTTTACCAGAGTTCTCCTTTGACCCCATTGCCACCCCATCCCAGCCCTACTCCTAGAGTTAATTTCTCTAATTAGTTTGGCATGTGTCTCTCTGGACCTTTCTTAAGTCATCTTATAATAGTTCTCAAGCTTTACTGTGTTTGAGCATCAGCTGGTGTTATGGGCTAAATCTTGTCTTCCCAGAATTTATCTGTTGAAGCCCTTGTCCCTAGCACCTCAGAATGTAACTGTTTGGAAATAGGGCTTTTAAAGGGGTGATTAAGTTAATATGAGGTTCTGATTCATACAAAGCAATATTAAAATTATGATGTACTCTCATAATAGAATACCATGCTATAGTTAAAAATGATGTATATCTGTATTTATTCAACTGGGGAAAAATCATGTGACATGAAAAGACAAAAATATTTATATATGAAACATTTTTATATTACTTAGAGATAGGGGGTCCTGAAACCTGTCAAGGCAAACAAACTGGAAAAAAGCTAGCATCCAAAGTTAGCAATGGATGAAATTTACATCTAGAGACTAGCATTCCAATTTACAAGACACGATGACAAAAAATGGGGGCTATACCATGTTTTATGCAAGTATTTCTAGAGTACGTCATCCTTGAAAAAAATTATTTCACACAAGCAATGGGCTGGGTGCAGTGGCTCATGCCTGTAATCCCAGCACTTTGGGAGGCTGAGGATCCTTATAGGAAGGAGAAATTTAGGCATACAAAGAAACACCAGAGATGCTCAAACACAGAGAGAAAATGCCATGTGAGGACACAGCGAGAAGGTGGATATCTGCAAGCCCGGGAAAGAGGCCGCATAAGAAACCGAGCCTGGCAGGGTGCGGTGGCTTATGCCTGTAATACCAGCACTTTGGGAAGCTGAGGCAGGTGGATCACGAGGTCAGGAGTTCAAGAGCAGCCTGGCCAAGATGGTGAATCCCCATCTCTACTAAAAATACAAAAAAAATTAGCTGGGCGCTCTGGCAGGTAGGTGCCTGTAATCCCAGTTACTCGGGAGTCTGAGGCAGGAGCATCGCTTGAACCCAGCAGGTGGAGGTTGTAGTGAGCTGAGACCATGCCAGTGCACTCCAGCCTAAGCAACAGAATGAGACTCCATCTCAAAACAAAACAAAACAAAACAAAACAAAACAAAACAAACAAACAAAAGAAACCGAGCCTGCTGACACCTTGATCCTGGGCTTCTAGTCTCAAAACTGTGAGAAAACAAATTTCTGTTGTTTAAGCCACCCAGTTTATGGAATTTTGTTATGGCAGCCCTAGCAAACTAGTACACTAATAATCATGTTGGGAAAGCATGATACCCCAGCCCACCCTAGAAATTCTATTCAGTAGGTTTGGAGTGGAAGGTGGGAATATGTATTTCTAACAATGTCCCAGATGGGACTTCATGTTTCAGGAATGCAAGATCTTCTTTTACTTCTCTTAAAATACCTTGCTTCCCTGCATAATTTTAAAAATTATTTTAAATTTTTGTGGGTACATATTAGGTGTATATATTTATGGGGCATATATGAGATATTTTGCTACAGGCACACAATGTGTAATGACTACATCCGAGTAAATGGGGTATTTATCACCTCAAGCATTTATCCTTTCTTCTTGTTACACACAATTCAGTCATACCTTTTTAGTTATTTTTAAATGTACAATTAAATTATTATTAACTATTGTCATTCTGTTGTGCTATCAAATACTAGATCTTATTCACTTTTTCTAACTATTTTTTTGTACCCGTTAACTATCTCTACTCTCCCACCCCCCACTACCCTTCCCAACCTCTGGTAACCATCATTCTACTCTATTTCCATGAGTTCAATTGTTTTAATTTTTAGCTCCCACAAATAAGTGAAAACACTCTGTATAATTTCTAATTTCTCGGATTTGGCTTTTTTTCTGGTTTGTTTGCCTTGACAGGGTTCAGGACATGGTATCTCAAAATAACATAAAAATGTTTCATATATAAATATTTTTGCCTTTTCATGTCGCATGACTTTTCCTCAGTTGAATAAATACAGATACATATCATTTTTAATTACTGCAAGGTATTATGAGAGTAGGTCATAATTTTAATATTGCTTTGTCTCTCTCTGAATACTCATTGTTTCTCTTCTTGAGTAATTTCAATTTGCCCAATGGTCAAGAAGCAAATTTTGTCCCAGTGTTCTCTTACTCATTATTTCCACATTGTCTGGATTCAGTCTGGATGATATTTGCTGTTCTTCATCAGCTTTGTCTTTTCTGTTTAGAATTGCCACATATCTGTTTACTGTGCTGGAACAAAAAGAAATTCTTAATTCTCTGTGATGTTGCTTTTACTAAAGACAGGCCTTTAATTCAACAGCTTTAATACACTTTATTTACTCAAAACATGCACTCTTTTATATGACTTTCGTACTGGTTTAAAAACTGCGGAAGATCTTTCACTATTGTGTCTTCTGGTTTTATGATATAGAACATACACACACGTAAGTAAGAATTAATTCTATTAAGACAGAATGAGTCTGCCTACCTGTACACCCCTCCTGTTTTGAAAATGGGATATTGAATCAATATCCCAAGCATGATTGACTTCATCTAAATATATTTCCAAAGCAGTACACGGAAGGAGTCTTTAAACTTTTTGAAGATACAAAAATGAGAAGAGGTCTATACACAATCTGTTAAATAGTCAACATAAGCAGAATCATATGCAATAAACTATAAATCATATCCAGTGGGATTTTGATATTAATTTACAAGTAGTGTGTAACTATGAGAGTTTGCTTTGTTCTATCAGGCATAGATTTCTCTTTTCACATAATGTAGATTCTGCTGATCTTCCATACAGGAGTTATGATAAAACTTAATGCAACAGAGTACTGAGAAAAAAGCCCTCTTTAAAATAGTGAAGGGAATGTTGAGAACATGAGGATCCAAACAATGAGGGGATAAGTAGTCTACATAAATTCTTGGTGAAACAAGAGAAGAATAAAGTTATGAGAGCCAACGTGCACGATAGATGTTCCATCTTGGAACATCAATTGGGTCCAGGAAGGAGAAATTCTTTAAAGCATGACACACTCCAGGGTTGTTAGGTGGAGTCTTTGGCTTGGCTGAGTACCTTCTTGTTTGGCTTCATAGCATTCCTTTTTATGATTCCAAAGTATTGTAATTCTCAGGGATCAGAAACTTCTGGAAAGAGCTATGATTATTTAAGCAAAGAAGACTAATTTCCAACTTCCCAAGCTTTGGCGGAACAAAAGCGTAAATTATTGCATAGAAAACCGAGGAGCACTGGTGGCCAGAGGTCATCAGAGCTAGCAGGTGGTCAAGAAGAACTTTGATGATATGAGCTCTCTTACAAGGAAACAAACAGCCCTGGGTATTGGCTCAGAGAATAATACCATATTACTGTTACCCAAGCTCTTGCTATTCCTTCTAGCTGGTATGCTCTGGTGGCAATCCATTCTCTTCCTCCTTCTGTCTCTCTTTCTTTCGAAACGTGCATTGGTACTTTTCATTGTCTCCATACACCTTGACGCCATTGCCTCCCACTTGAATGTGATTTTTTTGTTTATTTTCATTTAAAAAAATTCTACTTTAAGTTCTGGGATAATGTGCAGAACATGCAGGTTTGTTACATAGGTATACATGTGCCATGGTGGTTTGCTGCACCTGTCAATCTGTCATCTAGATTTTAAGCCCCACATGCTTTAGGTATTTGTCCTAATGGTCTCCCTCCCTTCGCCCCACACCCCCTGACAGGCCCCAGTGTGTGATGTTCCTCTCCCTGTGTCCATGTGTTCTCATTGTTCAACTCCCCCTTATGAGTGAGGACATGCTGTGTTTGGTTGTCTGTTCTTGTGTTAGTTTGCTGAGAATGATGGCTTCCAGCTTCATCCGTGTCACTGCAAAGGACATGAACTCATTCTTTTTTATGACTTCAGAATGTGAATATTTTAATTCCCTATTATTAATTGAAAATAATATATGTATCTTGATAAAGTAAATAGGTTTACCCCAACAGACAAATTCCTTGATAGTTTAAAAGGAGAAATTCGTTAATGTCTTCGAATGTACTTTTCTCCAGTCTGATATCTTTTGGATTCACACTAGGGGGCACTGTTGAGTTATAAACGCTTTCAACACTGCCTGTTTTGTATTAATGTTGAACTTGCAACTCCTTTCATTTATGTCAGTATTTCACCTTCTGTGCTAACAGTAGGATATGAAAAAGACGTGTGGATTTGCTTCCAGCACAGAAAAAAATAATGATGAATTAAAACAGTGCTTGTTGGAAGGTGGGGAAAGAAAAAATGCATATTTGTGAAGGAGTGCTAATTTTTTTTTCTTTTGGCATTTTTGGATTATAAATTCACATTAGTGATACAGCCAATATACAAACCACAGTTGTAGCAACCAGAGAAAGAAACAGGATATGACCCCTTTTGTAAGATGCTCATAATATTCCCAAGGAGGCAGGAGAAAACTCCATTCATCTGTAGTTTATTCAGAATGTTCTTTTCTGTTGCTTGTCATTTTGGAATGGATTTAGCTGTTGCTAAACAGTTACAGGAACAACAGCCTCATAGCTAGAAATCATCTGTTTCTTTACAAAACAAGTTCATCTCAGATCAGCCACGTGACTTGCCCCAGCAGTGCCCAGCCCTCTGACCTGAGTCTTGCTGAAACAGTGTCTCTTTTGGGACTAAGAAAGAATTTACGTTCTAAGTTCTTCCTGCTATTTCTCTCAAGTTTGGTGCCTGCTGTGATGGAGAGTTCTTTTTCCTTTAAACCAGATACTGAAAGTAAACCTAAAAACCCAAATCCATTCAACAGAGAATTAAATGTGCAGATTTGGGATAAAATAAGCCACAAATATTTGACCACTATCATGATATACCAGCGCAAAAATTTACAAAAATTGGCCGGGATGATTGAGCTTTCTCAGTAGTAAAGCTGACATAGCATCTAAACTGTTTGCAATATTATTTAAGCTGTACTTCAAAAGATTCTTACATTAATTTTTGACCTTTTGTATTAATAGAGTCAGATCTAAGTCTGTTTTATTATCTACACTTAATATAATTATTATCATTTTACAAATATTTTAGAAATGATATGCCCTCATTGACTTCCGTTAAAAACCGTTTATTAAAAACACACATCTGTTTATGTAGTCGCTGTGCACAACCCGTTTTTTGTGATTCCTGTTGACCCGATGTCCACTCTCCACTAAGGCACCAAATATACTTGGGTTTGCATCCCAGCCCAGCGGGTGTATTTGATTCTCTGAGTCTCACATTAATGAGGATAATAATACCTTCATCATAGTGGCTTTGTAAGAATTAAATGATGCATTAATGTGGAGTAGCCAAGTTGGCAAAGTATTCAATGGGGTCTAGTGTGCTCCTCTTTGCATTCACTTAAGAGCAGCAATGATGTAATATACAGAAACAATGAGTCCAATCTGCTGCATTGTTGTGTGTTCCCACATGATCCTAGAAAAGTATCACAAAGGCAAAAAAAAAAAAAAAAAATTAGAAAGGGGGAATGCTTATTTCTTGCATTACGATGTCAAAGAAAAAACATATATGCTGTTTAAAACCTAGAATAAATTTGAGCTATTTATACTCCAGAATATTTTAATCAAAGTTTTATGAATAATCTTAGATCAAAGAAATGAATAAAATAATCAACAGAAGTACAGCCTGTATTTCTTTAATGCTTCATATTCATATTTAGAACATTTAAGTACTTCATACTTACATGAAGTACAGCCCTTTTGGAAAACATTGGGAGGTTCCTCAAAAAACTAAAAATAGAATTGCCATGTGATCCAGAAATTCCACTTCTGAGTATATATCCAAAGGGAATGAAATCAGCCTGTTGTAGACATAGCTACTTTCCCGTGTTCATTGCAGCATCATTCACAATGGCCAAGGTATGGAAACAACCAAAGTGCCCACCAGTGGATGAATGGATTAAAAAACCGTGGTATGTGTATACAATGGAATACTATTTAGCCTTTAAAAAGCAGAAAATTCTGTCATTTGCAACAACATGGATGAACCTGGAGGGAATTATGCTAAGTAAAATAAGCCAGGCCCAGGGTGGCAAATACTGCATGATCTCACTTATATGTGGAGTTTTGAAAAAGTTGAACTTGTAGAAATGAGTAGAATGAGAGTTACCAGAGGCTGGAAACTGGGGAGGTAGATAGGCAAAGAGGAGATACTGTCAAAATATACAAAGTTTCGATTAGACAGGAGGAATAAGTTCTGGTGATCTGTTGCACAGCATGATAACTATAGTTAATAATAATGCACTGCATACTTTAGGACTTTAAATGTTCTGGCCACAAAAATGGTAAATATTTGAAGTGATGGACATGGTAAATAGCCTGTTAAGTGTAACAATATATACATGTATTGAAACATCACATCATACCCTATAAATAGATACAATAAAGACAGGAAAAAAGATAGTTTAAATTTCTAATTACATTAATTAGTGTGAAGGAAAAGTTAAAGAAAGGCATTGTAATAAAAATGCATTTTCTTAATTTAAAAATATGAAAAAATATAAAAAATAAATTTTGAAAAGGTAGTAGGGCTTGAGGTCCAAAGGGTACAAACGAGTGTAGTAAATGCATGTAAAGAAAATAGTTTTTCTTTCTTCTTTGTATTCCACTATCCATTGTCCTTCCCAGAGGCAGCCTCTGATAGATTTTTGGGTATCTTTCTATGGAGAGAGACCAATGGATATGAATATGGATATAGATATAGATGTTAATATAATCTTTTCACACATTTGGGATATATCTTTAGGATAAATTACTAGAAGAAATTGCTGATCAAAGTCTTTGTGCATTTTTAATGGTTATATGGCTACATTGCCCTCTGTAGAGGATAGGAGGGCAATGTAGCTATTATAACTATTATAAATATAAATATATATCTTTCTCTCTATAATTCCATACACACATGTGCACATGAATATATTCTTATCAGCAATACCTATATACTTCAGCAGCATTGATTTTTTTGATCATTTGTTATTTTATAGGTTAAAATATTTTAGTGTAGTTTTGTGACAGAAAGCACTCTTTTTTTTTTTTTTTTTTTTTTT
>NW_012108252.1:7015097-7024580 GCF_000951045.1 Mandrillus leucophaeus | reverse complement strand
CCTGTAGTCCCAGCTACTTGGGAGGCTGAGGCAGGAGAATGGCGTAAACCCGGGAGGCAGTGAGCTGAGATCCGGCCACTGCACTTCAGCCTGGGTGACAGAGCGAGACTCCATCTCAAAAAAAAAATAAAATAAAATAAATAAAAATAAAAATAAAAACATAGAATTTGCCACATGCTGAATCCCTATGTGTATTTTGATGTGTTTAGTGTTTACGACATGGCATTTTAAGAGAATTTTTTCTTCCTTTCTACTGGAATTACTATCTTTTACTCTAAAAAATATAATAAAATTTTCTAAAATGGTTGGGAGAGACCAAATTGAATTATAGAAATGGATTGTATTAAAGAACACACAATATCAAAGAGTAGAGTAAGGCTTGATGAATAGAGATAAGTGATTTTAATTGGCACGTTGATTGTATGTCTGTAAATGAATGCTTCTGATGAGCCTGAAACTAGTCCTTCTCTTGATTGGCTCTTTTAAGACAACTTTAGTTTAAGAAGAACATTTGTGAGGTATTCTGGCACTGGCTTTAGAAATATCCCATTAGTATGGCCAATTACTTTTTAGCATTCCTGGGAATATCTGTTGTATATGACAGGTGCATTTTGCCCTGCCCAACAGCACAACATTACACTCATAACATAAGGTTGGAGAAATGTTTTATTAATGACCTTGTTTACGTTCTTGATATATGTATGTATGTGTACACACACACACATTTTCCTATAAAGGATAATGCTGAACATCAGCAGATAATTTCCAAGATATTTTTAAAAAACAGTGGAGTGCAATCTGATGCGATTTTTAAAAAACAGTGGAGTGCAATCTGATGAGATTTCTCTACACTACTTGTAGCACTTCAAGTCATCGTGTATTATATTTGTAAATATTTAAACAGCGTCACTGGGAGAGATTTTGGCTTATGAAAAGTTATTGTAGAAATGTGCTTAAAAAGCATTTGTGTAATTGTGAGAAGAGTTTCTCAGTGATTAAAGATGGTTAAAGAAAGGTGAGAAGCTGGTTCTCTTTACTCGTTCTCCTCGGCCCCTTTCAGAAGTTTCTGGTTTGTCCTACTAAATGGCTACCCATGGTTTTACTCAACAGCTGTAACTTAAGACTGTCAGGGCTTGTTTCTTTGAGTGAAGGCTGCTGAATTGCTCTTTTTCCAATAAATATAGACTCTAATTTTTTTCATGTTAACCAGACAAAGATTCCCTTTGAAACATGTAGTCTGAGCAACAAACACTGGACCCATTGTCTCTGAAACAATAAGTGCCACATTCAGTCTTTAGAAATGGTGACCAATTTGCTTGTATTCAAGAACCATAGAAGTTTTACACATCTAGAAAAGTGATTCACAGCTGAGTTTTCAATAATGCTAATACTGCATGTAGGAGTGTGATTTAATGCTGTGATGTGCACGGTGTTGTATCCTGACTGTTACATATCTGCCACTCATGGATCAGTCTTGGACTTTTCACAGTGAATTACTAGTAATTCACCCAGTGACTTCCAATGAGAGTAGAACAAATTCTTGTGGATGTTTAGTTTTGCATATAAGCATACAGAATTTGATTATAACTGTCGTACACATTCTGGATGTAATGTGGCGCTCAACATCAGGGATAGTCTTGTAGGAGTTACTCCAGGGGCAGACACTGAATCGAGGATTTATGTGCAAATTATATTAGGAAATTGCTCCCTGGGAAAAACTTGTAGAGAAGTAAGAGAAGCAGATCAGGGAACGGAAGGAATCCAGCCAAGGGTAAAATTTCAGGCAAAGTTGTAGCCTCAGTTATATTGTACAGATGAACAGTGGAGATTAAGTTATAGCTCAGAATTTGTTCCAGTTTGAGGCAAGGGGGCTGGACCTTCATAAGTCAGACATTGTTGAAGTATACTTAGGAGTCTTAAACTCTCAGATCTTCCCAACTCACAGCACAGGCAGGCCAAGTGGCATCCGTGGCTGAGGGCAGTCTTCTGAAGATGGTCATAGGTGCAGGCCCATGGAAGTAGAAGCACAGAATGGCTCAGGGTGTGTCGAGGTGGATACAAACAAATGGCAGAAGGACTTCAGGGGGATCTGGGTCTAGTACCAATAGTTGTTTGCTGCAAAGGTATTTGGGTAATAATTCTGAAGAAATTCTTTTCAATAATTAAAAATAATTTATTTAGTGATTATAATACATAATATATTTTTAAAATGTTAGATAAATGATTCTGATCAGATATCCGTTTAGTCAAGGACTACACTACAGAAAATCTTACTTCTCACTGTTTCTCAAATACACCACACATGCCTCTGTCTCAGGGACTTCTTATTTGTATCTTTTGCCAAGGTTTCACCCCACAGATTGATTTTTGGTAAAAAGCAGGAAAAACATAACTTTGTGATTGGTCTGTTTCACCTTGATCCAGTCCTGCTGTCATTGACTAGATGTTGTATACCTCTTAATGTCAGGCAATATGAAATATACATGTTCATGAAGCGTTCTTGCCCAAAATAGAACCTGATCAGATCTTTCCCTAACTTCTGGTTCAGAATACAAATATTATTGTTTTATTTTATTTTGTTTTATTGGACAGAGTCTGTCTCTGTAGCCCGTCCTGGAGTGCAGTGGCGTGATCTCGGCTCACTGCCACCTCCACCTCCTGGGTTCAAGCGATTCTCGTGCCTCAGCCTCCCAAGTAGCCAAAACTACAGGCATGCACCAACATGCCCAGCTAATTTTTGTATTTTTAGTAGAAATGGGGTTTCACCATGTTGGCCAGGCTGGTCTTGACCTCAAGTGATCTGCCAGCCTCAGCCTTCCAAAGTGCTGAGATTACAGGTGTGAGCCACCACACCTGGCCCACATATTATTGTTTTATATAGTCAATGTTGTTTAGAACATTGGATTTACCCACATATTTACCCCTTGCTTTCCTCAACCTCCCTTCTTGCACATAAGCCCTTCCATCTGGAATCACTTTCCTTCTATCTAAAGTGTATCTTTTAACACGGTGCTGACCGATATAGTGATCACTAGTCATGTGAATACTGAGCACTTGAGATATTACTAGTCTGAACTGAGATTTGCCATAAGTGTAAATTACACACTGTGTTTCAAAGGAAGTACCAAACCCAAAATATCTCACTAATGATTCTTATATCAATTACATTTTGAAATGATAATATTTTGGATATATTGGATTAAACAGACTCTTATTAAAATTAAATTTACTTTTTTGCTTTAAAAATGTGGCTACTAGAACTTTTAATTTACAGATTGCTCACATTATATTTCTATTGGACAACTCTGTTTTAGAATGTTCTTTAATGATGGCAAATTATGAAGTTTTGTTTTGTCTGAAAATGTCTATTTTGTACTTGCTCTTGAAATTTTTTTCCACTGGATCTGCTGTGCTAGGTTGAGTTATTTCATCTTATCATATTGAGAATATTATTTTACTGCCTGCCTTCCATTTTTGCTGTTAAGATGTCAGTTAATGTTGTTACTCTTTTGGCATTAGTTTGTCTTTCCACTCTAGTTCCTGTTTGAAAAATCTTCTCCTGGTTTGTAATATCCTGATATTTTATTATGATGAATTTAGCTATATGTTTATTATTTTGTATCCTGCTTGGATTCACTATTGATTTCTTCTATAAATTCTAGGAAATTTTTCATCATTATCTCTTCAGGTATTACCTCTTCCCCGTTCCATTTCTCCCTTGTTATGAAACTCCATTTACATGTATATTACACTTTAACTGCTAGATCTTAACCTCCTTTTTATTGTTTTCCATCTTTTTGTCTCTCTAAGGAGCATACTAAGTTAATTCTGTCTAACCTTTTGCTAATACTTTTATCTGTGTCTAATCTTCTGGTTCAGCTCCTTCATGGAATTTGTTTCATATCAATGATTTTATTTTATGTTTTGATACTGGGAGCACAATTTGGTTCTTTTTCAAATCTGCTTACTCTTACAATCCCTTGCTCTTTAATCATATTTAAAACACTTCATTTCTTTGAATATATTTTAAATCAACATATTTTAAAAATATTCTATTACCAGTAATTCCAAACTCTTTGCAGGACTGATTTTATTGTCTATTATTATTGCAGGCTTTCTCAGATGGTAGCTTCTTTCCTTTCGTATTTTGTAATTTTTGACTGTAAGCTGCTCATGGTCCTTGGAATACCTTTGGTGGGAATTCTTTGAGGCTTTTGCTGAGGGTTGGTTCATTGAAAAAATATTAACATTTGCTTCTTCCATGAGCCTAGGGACACTGAAAACCCAGGGGGATAACTTTAAATTAAGTTCTCAGGTTGGTTAGATCATCTAGATAGAGAAAATTTCAGATTCCCGAGGGGGTTAGGCTGTGGAATGAATTTGCATACCTTCTTTACCCCATCCAAGGTTTCAAACAGGCAATTTTCTCTCTTATGCCCTTGGTGTGTGAGGTGTTTGATTCTATTCATCTTACACTGATGTGCAAGTAGTTCTTTGGGAACCCACTTGTTATTTGGCCAATTTTCCATGAGACTGTGCATCATAGGTGAGCTTTGTCTTCTGTCCTCTGCAACCCATGAGCCTGTGAAAACAGAAGCCTAAGGTCACCTGGATTCAGAAAATGCCTCAAAACAAAGCCAGGTTTAGTTCTCCACTTATTCCTTTAGGTATTTTTTTGTTCTTTTCAGTTTTTATTGTCCAAAGGTTGTCTATTTTCTTATCAGCTTATTGAGTATTTAAAAAGAAGTTTAAAAACTATATGTATATATATTTATTTATTTAGGGCCAGGTATGGTGGCTCATGCCTCTGATCCTAGCACTTTAGGAGGCCAAGGCAGATGGATCACTTGAGTCCAGGAGTTCAAGACCATCCTGGGTAACATGAGTGAAAGCTCATCTCTACAAAAAATACAAAAATTAGCTGGGTGTGGTGGTGTATCCCTGGTCCCAGCTACCCCAGAGGCTGAGGTGGGAACATAACTTGAGCCTGGCAGGCTTGTAGTGAGCCATGATTGAGTCACACTGCACTCTAGCCTGGGCAACAGAGTGAAACTTCATCTCAAGAAAAAGAGTTAATTAAAAAATACATATATTTAATCTAGCATTTTTAGTCATTTTCACCAGTAGGGTCAATCATGGTCTTTAGTCCATTATGATACCATAAATGGCATTCTTATGTTTGCTTTGAGTGAAATTTTAAAATTTTATTTGCAACAGGTTTTGTAGTTATTTTATGTGTTCTATTGTCATGTTATCTTGTCTATACTGACACTAGTGCTTTTATATTTTGACTTTTGACTTCTTGAATCCTCTTTCAACTACTTTAACTTCAGAATGTAGTTTAAGACATTTCTATCAAAGGTGCATTTGTGGAATTCTTGCTGTATCTTTAGCATGAGAAGTTTTTTCTGTTGCTTTTGTTTGTGAAAGTTGACAAAGTTTAGAATTTTAGTTCACTATGTTTTTCCCCTCAAAATCTGGCAGACATATTTCCATTTTCTTCTGGAATTTACATGTGATGAAGCTTGAATTTTTTCCATTTCTAGATAAACTTTTCTTCTTCTTGTACTCTATAGTATTTTTTTTATTCATGTAATTAAAATAGTTTGCCTTTTGTGTTGGGTTTCTTGTTCAATAATTTTTCCCAGAACATACTGAACACTGTTTTTGAATAGACTCAGGATTTCTATTTTTTTAATTCCAGAGATTTTTTTCTTTCTTTTATGTTTTTTGTTCAGTTCGTTTTTGGATCCTAATGTTTCTGACTTTTCTGTTTTTTAAAAATATTGTTTTTCCTGTCATTGTTTAATTTTTGTTCTTATTTTCTCTCTGTGCAGTGATAGATTCTCAAGTTTGTCTTAAATATCATTGTTTCAGTTTTACTCGGTGTCACATCTGCTCGTTACCTTCTTCAATGGAGATTTTAATTTTTTTATAAAATATTAGAATTTTTTGTACTTGTTTTTCTCATTTCAGCTAGTTCCTTCTGCATCTCTTTCTTCATTAAACTATACTCCCCATTCAAACTTGGAGTTTTTGTTTTACAAAGGTCATGTCTTCTTATAACTCTGGGAACACTAGGAAACTGTTATCATAATTTTCTTCTGATTCTTCTGGAAGTCATTTTATTATTTTTTTAGAGTCTACTTTTCTCCTGAGTTTTCATGCCTTATGTTTGGCTTCCTTCTTTGTTGCACTGTCTTTTCATTGATTCTATATTGATTTATTTGTTTTTCATTTAATTTTGAATATTTAGATCTCTCCAGGCATGGTATGGTCTACAAATCAGGATAGAAGTTTATCTATCTATCTATCTATCTATCTATCTATCTATCTATCTATCTATCTGTCTATCTGTCTATCTTCTATCTATCTACACACATATACACACATATAGTATTTAAATAATTCAGATTCTGTTAGCACAAGTGTTTTTAAAATGTGCTCTACAGGTTCCTAGATTTCTAGAAAGATCCTTCTGGGCAGCCTCGGGGGTCAAGAATGAGCACAAGCCTACCTGTCTGAGTTCTCTTATCCTGAAAACTGAGGCACTCCACACTTACCTGTTTTATATATCAAGTGTCTGCATTAAAATTTATTTGAAGAAAGGAGCAAGCTGTTTAAGACATTTCTGAAAACGATTCCTCTGATGTATGAGTAACATCTTAGGTTAAGTTAGTCACTTTGGAAACTTTGCTGTTTCAGGATATTAGAGTACCAAAAAGTATAAAAGCTGAAGGAAATAGGTCCCAAGAGAAAACAATGGACTACTAACTGCCTAAAAAGACTTAAAGGAGGGGCAAATGACTTAATAAGAGGAAATAGATGTAAATTACTTGAACAAAAATCAGCCAGCTACCATGAAGATGTGCTTAGCTAAAGCGAAATAAGTATGACTTGTATCTGAACTCTGAAATAAAGAATGAGTCAGCTTAGAGGTTGATGAAGTTTCAGCTCCTTTGGTTTCTACTTACTCCCTTGTGACAGCATCTAAAATACAACTGTTCCAATGAATGCTCCAGGATTTGATAGTTTCTGCAAAGGGAATCCAAGGGGACTGATTGGCTGGAAGCGGGGCACAGGACTTGAGAATGTCCATGGCGGAAACATTGTGGACAACAGTGGGACTGACGTCTCAAGGTGAAAGACAAAACTTAAGGAACATCCAGCTCCACTAAGAAAGGATTTTTTCATATCACGCTTTTTTTTTTTTTTTTTTTTTTTTTTTTTTTTTGACAGAGTCTCCCTCTGTCGCCCAGGTTGGAGTGCAGTGGTGTGATCTTGGCTCACTGCAACCTCTGCCTCCTGGGTTCAAGCAATTCTCCTGCCTCAGCCTCCTGAGTAGCCTGAGATTACAGGCATGCGCCACCATACCCGGCTAATGTTTGTATTTTTAGTAGCGACAGGGTTTCACTATGTTTTCCAGACTGGCCTTGAACTCCTGACCTCAGGTGATTCGCCTGCCTTGGCCTCCCAAACTGCTGGGATTACAGGTGTGAGCCACCATGCCCCACTTCACACATATTTTCGTAAGTGTGTTTATGTGATAGGAATTGAGTGGATCAAAACTATAAGATAAAATTTGAGTAAGGAACTAGAATTAACATTAGTGTAGGGTTTGGATACATGGTAGAAGGTGGAGATGGGGGTGTAGTTCTGGGAGCATAATTTTCTCTTTGGCTCTTGTCATTGGCTTCTGCTGGCATCAGTTTACATTTGGGAGTAAAAAGCACACACTGCTTCTCTTCCCTTTCCTCTGTGTTCTTCTTCCTCATTACTTCATCTGTTATCTTACGGGTAATCACATGTTATCTTACAAAAGTATGTTTTTGCTTAAAAGCTTTCCTTTTTTATGCAACGAATTAATTTAATTTAATTTGTTTTTGGAAACAGGGTCTCAGTCTGTTGCCCAGGATAGAGTGGAGTGCAGTGGTGTAATCATAGCTCACCATAACCTTGAGCTCCCGGGCTCAAGAGAGCTTCCTGCCTCAGCCTCCTGAGTAGCTGGGATTATAGGCACGTGCTTCTGTATTCAGCTAACTTTTAAAATTTTTGTAGAGACAGAGGTCTCACCATGTTCCCTAGGTTTGTCTCAAACTCCTGACCTCAAGAAATCTTCCCACTTTGGCCTCCCAAAGTGCTGGGATTACAGGAGTGAGCCACACTGGCTGGCCAAAGAATTGATTTTTTTTTTTAAAGGAATTATCTCACGTAATAATCTTAGAATATGTGTTTGTATATATATGTATACGTATGTATGTGTGTACATATATAAATATATATGTGTGTATATATCTATATATCTATATGAACACTTTATCTGTAGATAGTTGATGAACTTTGAGATATGTCATGGCTAAGTGGCAGGAAATGATTGAGCCACCTCAAAGGAGTGACTCAAGGTTGCCTTGAAGCTCAGCAGAACCTTTCCCAGAAAGATGCTGGCCCCTGTGTGAATGCATTCCAATGCTTCCAATGCATTCGAATGCTTCCAGCCTGAAGCATTTGAGGCAGAGGGAGAAAGATCATCAAAAGGCCTGGAGATCCACCTTTGAGAGAGTTGATTTCTCTACTGAATGTGTGCTAGGATTGCTATGAAGGCCAGACCAGAGGTCAAACCCTCTGTTTCTCAGGCTGTATCATTAGGATAAAAGTGAGGCTACCCTATGTGGAGAAATCGTCTATCTCAGGTGAGAACCCTGCTACTATCTTGAAAGGTGGCTCAGATGTTCAGAGGGACCTGCTCGGCAGAACTGGTTTTATACCCTTCAGCAAGCCACATTGGCATAGACGAAACAGTATCACCGTCCTTGATATGGCACCATCTAGAACAAGGTGCTTAAACTGTGGCTGCCCCTAAGAATCACCTGGGGAAACTGTTAAAAACACAGACTCGTGGGCCTCACCACAGACCTACTAAATCAGAGCTTTTACTAAGGCAAAAGAAAATGAGGTAAACCTAAGACAAATTGTGCCCATATTTGTACCTTGTTGAACATATAACTCATCTTGCTAACAGTCATTATGATCGAGGAAAAGGTGGCATTGTAGTCTAGTGAAAAAGCACAGGAGACTAATCACCAGAGAACCTCAAGTGTAAATAACACTCAATTATGTAATAGTTGAATGACCTTACACATTTAACTTCATCTTCACAGCTTCAGTTTATTTATCTCTTCTCTTTTTTGAGACGGAGCCTTGCTCTGTCTCCCAGGCTGGAGTACAGTGGCGCGATCTCAACTCGCTGCAAGCTCTGCCTCCCGGATTCAAGCCATTCTCCTGCTTCAGTCTCCCGAGTAGCTGGGACCACAGGTGCCCGCCACCATGACCGGCTCATTTTGTTTTGTATAGGCCTGGCCTATAATTCTTAAGAAAAGATAAATAGGCCGGGCGCAGTGGCTCATGCCTGTAATCCCAGCACTTTGGGAGGCCGAGGCGGGCAGATCACGAGGTCAGGAGATCGAGACCATCCTGGCTAACACA
>NW_012108252.1:6982350-7010362 GCF_000951045.1 Mandrillus leucophaeus | reverse complement strand
AAAAAGAATTATAGGCCAGGCATGGTGGCTCACCACTGCAATTCCAGTGCTGTGGGAGGCCAAGGTGGGAGAATCGCTTAAGGCCAGGAGTTTCAGACCAGTCTGGGCAACCTAGTGAGATCCTATCTCTACATAAAAATAAAAATATTAGCTTGGTATGGTGGTGCATGTCTGTAGTCTTAGCTACTTTGGAGGCTGAGAGGAGAGGACTGCTTGAGCCCTGGAGTTTGAGGCTGCAGTGAGCTATGATCGAGCCATTGCACTCCAGCCTGGGTGACAGAACCATACCCTGTCTCTAAAAAAAATAAAATAAAAGTAATAGGAACTGCGAAAGTTTAAGTTTCTCTCTCCTCATGTGTGGATCCAAAGAAATAGACCTTCTGAGTTTCACTGTAACTATATTATAATGAATTTGTATGTTCTCTATGTAACAATTCTACCATATTGAATAAGAAGTTTGTGATATTCTGCTTTGCTTCTACTGTATTACGGAAGTTAAAAGTATATTCCTTTGAATGTGCTTTTTTAAAAAAAGATTGCCCAAGGTGAAATAGTAGTTTACTGATCTGCCAAACAAATTAGCTGAATACTGTGTTGTTCCTTGTGCATGGCAAATTTCATGAGTGGATTTGGAAAACAGACTAAAACTATGGAAATACAAAAAATTTCTTTACATTGATCTGACACTAAGTTGGACGTAACTGTGTTTCTTCATATGCCAGTGGATTTACAAGCTTTTCAAGCTTGGTTAGGAAAGGGGTTGTATTTTAGGTACTTATTAGTTGAAAAGAATGTGTATACCATATTGATTTGCAGACAACTTGCAGCCCTCCACAATCTCAAGTCTCTCAGATTGGGAAATATCGCCTTTTAGGAGACATTTTGGGATTGAAGGAGACTTATTTAGGTCAGAAAATTCAAATCCTCTCCTTAGTTTTATGCTGCAGATTCGTTTTTAGGACATTGGAGGTTTCTCACATTCCAGATGAATCCTTAACATTCAGATAATGGGGACCAGTTTCAGCACCTGCAGGTTCAGCACTCAGTTGGGGTCAGATGGAAGGGCATTTTTATATCTTGTTATTTGATCTGTCACAATCTATACTGAACAACATCTCCCAGGTGTACTGGCCAGTCAATGGGCCTACAATTTGCGGTTTCTACAGTAAAAATATGAGAAAAGCATTACATTTGTTAGGTCACAATAATGACTCACAAATCCTTTCAGTATGTGTGTGTAGCGGGGGTGGGGGGTGAGTGAGGGAGCTGGGAGAGGCTGTACTTTTTGCTTTGCCTGATTTTGGCTCATTGGTAACGGTAATAGTGTAAATGTGTTTTGCTTTTTATTATAACTCAAATGTTGGAACTCATCGGAGAAATCCATACATCTAAAAATCAATGCAAAATACAAAAGTCTAACTCAAAAACGTTTAAAAAATGATGATCCTTACTGTTGTTTTCTTGTGAAGATGGGGGAAGGGTTTCAGTGCACACCTTAGAACAAAACTCCCTAAAAGTCCTCTGTAAGCATCTTTCTTCTGTAAAGTTAGTTTCACTCCACATAGCAGCTGCTCTATTTCTCCCCTTTTCACTTTCTCTTTCCCACCATTTGCCTGAAACTCCTCAACCCCTTCCTTGTGCCTCCTCAGAATTCTGCCAGTGCACCTTATTCAGGCATTCATCAAGAAAAAGTCCAGTTGAAGGCAGACAGCCAACAAAACCCAGTCGTTAGCTACAGCTCTGGCCGTCCTCGTCCCTCAAGCATGCCCATCGGGAGCTTCCATTCATCTTACCAGTCTGTTATGGAAGAGCTCAGTGAAATGGAAAATGCACAGAGGACTCAGAAGACCTGCTACTAAGAAGCAGTGTGGTACCAGTAAGCTTATTGAATGCTGAGCCCCATCTTCCTCATTCTACAATGAGGCTAGTAATTTCCACCTTACCAACCAGAGAGGTTGGCCCTGTATAAGGGCTAAATTCAATGATGAATGCAGTGGAAGTGCTTTAAGAGCTGGAAACACTTTGATACTGGTATGAGTTTTAGAATAAGAATGTGATCACTGGCTGGGGGTCTTAGAGTTATCTAGTCCTATCCTTTACTTTAACAATGAGAAAATTGACAACCCAGAAAGTGTTGTAACTCACTCAAGGCCATATAGGCAGCTGGAAGCAAAACCAGGTTAGAGCCAGTTTTCCCAGTTTGATGGCCTAGAGTTAGAATGACTTTTTCAACTGTTCCATAATGGAACAAACACAAATTGATCAAATGGCTTTCGGTGTTGGAAGTGATGCTAGCAGATTAAGGATAACATGGAGGAACAGAGTCAGTGATATTGCTGATAGTGGACAACAAGGGAAAACCATGTGAAACAGGGCATCGATGTGGGAAAGAGTGATTGAATTCTTGGAGTTGTTGGTCAAGGATGATAGGGTGTCAGTAACATTTGTTATCCTACCTATTCTAAAACGCCACACAAAGATGTGTTTTGTTTGGAGCATTTATTTATTTTGAATGATTAATGATAGGTTATCATCTCAAATTGAATTCCCTAATTTCCAGTCTTAATTATGGCTATACAACAGCTGTGGATATGTGTCAGAAATTCATTTACTGGAATGAGAAAATTCCCCTTACCCATGAGTCATAAGAATCTTCTTGCCATTGGAGTTTTATTTTAATAGATCCAGTGATTTTTTTTTATTTTTTTATTTTTTTATTTTTTGAGATAGAGTCTCACTCTGTCGCCTAGACTGGAGTACAGTGGCATGATCTTGGCTCACTGCAACCACCACCTCCTGGGTTCAAGCACTTCTCCCAGCCTTGCCTCTTGAGTAGCTGGGATTATAGGTGCCCACCACCACACCCGGCTAATTTTTTTTGTTTTTTTTGGATTTTAGTAGAGACGAGGTTTCACCATGTTGGTCAGGCTGGTCTTGAACTATTGACCTCAGGCGATCTGCCCACCTTGGCCTCCCAAAGTGCTGGAATCTGCACCTGGCCAGGCAGTGATTAAGCAACTGGCAAATCATTAGGTTCATGATGTCCAGATTCTCATAATCTGCCTACATGTATTGCTTACCTTTTATTTTGGGGTTCTCCATCACTTGGGTGAATAGACCTCAGATAAGGCAGATGGCCAGGTCATTCTCTCCTTCTAAATGGCAATGTCATGAGAGACCTGACAACCTGATGGTGGCTAGGTGAGAAGCTGGTGTTCCCAGGTAACAGAGTGATACGCATTAGGAATGAAGTGAGTTAGTTTACTCCGTGTCCTTGCTTTTGTGTTTCTTCCGTTTACATGTCACATGATGTGTGCTCTTAAAGCTTACTCTGTCACCAAGTGTTACCATTTTTCTTAAGCAATTCCTTCAAGGGAAGTTTCATTACCTCTTTCTTTGAAATGATACTCTCCATCTGTTTTTGTTGGCAATGCATGGAACAATTTCCAGTACCCAATTGAAGTTATGCAGGCTGACTTTCATTAATATGTTGCCAAACATTTCTGACTCTTGTGCATTTTTTAAAAATAAAAAATCAAGGTCCCTTGGTAGTCACTTTCTGAACTTTCTACGGCTTACATCTGTTCCAAGTCCTCTTTTTGGAGGTACTAATGCTTCTTTCTTGTTATGGAGACAGCATTTTTTTTTTTTTTTTTTTTAATGTGAGGGACAATGCCTTGAAGAGCTCCGATAATGCTCATTCAGGTTCTTACCATGAACAGTGGGCCAGAGTATATGTATATTGCTGTGGTTGAAGTACTTAACTTTAATATACATTCACAGTTTTGATTATCTTCTTGTACAATTTTGAAATTCTCATGTCTGAAAGCATGTTTTGTCTCATCACATCTCAAACTCTTGAACCTATTCTCAGGATGGACTTAAGGACAATAAGAGTTTATCTGCTCGTTGCCACATTTACAATTCATCACAATTAATTTCATTTGATATAAAACAGATTCTGAAAGAAACTTTTTCAATTTTAACATGGTTGGATATTTCTTGAAAAAAAAAAACCATACAGAAGCTAGAAAGAGGGGGCAGATCTAGAGAGTGAGAAGAAATTATACATTCTGATCGCAGGCTCTGTGGGGGTGAGGGGAGGGAGAGAGAGAGAGACAGAGGGACACAGAGAGAGAGAGAGAGAGAGAGAATGAATAAATCCTAGATAGCAGGTGCTGAGATCTGAAACCCCCTTGGATCCAGTCATCCTTGTGCTGAGTGTTTCCTGGGGAAAATGACTGCTTGTGGGTGTGTATAAGGTCAAAATAAGTAAGGCACAGGCTTGAGTCTGGGCTATTGGTTGAGAGCTCTAAGAATCTGTGAACCCAAATGATATGGACCACATCCAAGCATGTGGCTGTGTTTCCTCTATCTTTTTACCCAATAAAGTCAACAATTGTACAAGTGGGAAATTATTGGTTAATGATGTCCAGGTACTCACAATCTGCCTACACATATTGCTTATCTTTTAGCCTTGGGTTCTCCACTACTTGGGTGAATAAACTTCAGATGACATCTGTTGCCACTGGTAGAAAAGCCTGAACTAAGGGCTCTATGCCTGGAAGTGGACCACAGTTATCACAAAACTGATGGGTTGGCTGGGCATGGTGGCTCATGTCTGTAATCCCAGCACTTTGGGAGGCTGAGGCATGTGGATAACCTGAGGTCAGGAGTTCCAGACCAGCCTGGCCAACATAGCGAAACTTCGTCTCTACCAAAAATACAAAAATTAGCTGGGCACGGTGGCGTGTGCCTGTAATCCCAGCTACTGGGGGAGCTGAGGCAATAGAATCACTTGAACCTGGGAGGCGGAGGTTGCAGTGAGCCGAGATTGTGCCACTGTACTCCAGCCTGGGCAACAGAGTGTGACTCTGTCTTAAAAAACAAAAAAACAAAAAAAACAAACAAAAAAAACCTGATGGCTTGCAAGATTTTGATACAGGTGTGGGCCCATTTTACCATAAATCTAGCAAGAAAAAAAGCTGGATCATACCCAAGTTACTGAACCACCTGGGCTTCACTAGTGACCTCATGTGGCAGTGTCAACCCCAGAGGCAGTAGAGTATGGGCCCATCTGGTGGACAAAATTTTCTCTCTGGCTGCATCCATGTTCCTGCAAAGGACATGATCTCGCTCTTTTTTATGGCTGCCTAGTATTTCATGGTGTATATGTACATTTTCTTTATCCAGTCTACCATTGATGCACATTTAGGTTAATTCCATATCTTTGCTATTGTGAATAGTGATGCAATGAACATATGCGTACATGCGTCTTTATAACAATTTCTATTCCTTTGGGTATACATCTAGTAATGGGATTGCTGGATCAAATGGTAGTTCTGTTTCTAGCTCTTTGAGGAATCATCACACTGCGTTCCATAACAGTTGAACTGATTTATGCTCCCACCAATAGTGCGTAAGTGTTCTCTTTTCTCCACAACCTTGTCAGCATTTGTTATTTTTTGACTTGTTAATAATAGCCATTCTGGCTGGTGTGAGATGGTCTCTCATTGTGGTTTTGATTTGCATTTCTCTAATGATGAGTGATATTGAGCTTTTTTTTCATATGCTTGTTGGACACATCTATATCTTCTTTTGAAGTGCCTGTTTTGTGTCCTTTGTCCACTTTTTAATGGGGTTGCTTGTTCTTTTCTTGTAAATTTGTTTAAATTCCTAATATATGTTGGATATTAGACCTTCGTCAGATGCATAGTTTGCAAATATTTTCTCCCATTTTGTAGGTTGTCTGTTTTCTCTGTTTCTTTTGCTGTGCAGAAGCTCTGTTTGATTAAATCCCATTTGTCACTTTTTGCTTTTGTTGCAATTACTTTTGGTATCTTTGTCATGAACTCTTTGCCAGTTTCTATGTACAGAATGGTATTGCCTAGATTGTCTTCCAGGGTTTTTATAGTTTTGGGTTATACATTTAAGTCTTTAATCCATTTTGAGTTGATTTTTGTATATGGTGTAAGGAAGAGGTCCAATCTTCTGCATATGACTAGCCAGTTATCCCAGTACCATTTATTGAATAGGGAGTCTTTTCCTCATTGCTTGTTTTTGTCAGCTTTGTCGAAGATCAGATGGTTGTAGGTGTGTGGACTTATTTCTGGACTTTCTGTTCTGTTCCATTGGCCATTATCCTGAGCAAACTAACACAGGAACAGAAAATCAAATATTGCATGTTCTTACTTATAAGCGAGAGCTAAATGATGGCAACACATGGACACAAAGAAGGGAATAACAGATGCTGGGGCCGACTTGAGGGTGGAGGGTGGGAGGAGGGAGGGGATCAGAAAAAATAACCATTGGGTACTAGGCTTAGCACCTGGGTGACAAAATAATCTATAAAAAAAGCCTCTGTGACATGAGTTTACCTATTTAACAAACTTGCACATGTACCCCTGAACCTAAAATAAAAGTTATTTTTTTTCTCCCTAAAAGGCATTTGTAACCAAGAATGAAGCTTTGAATTGAACAGTAAATTCTTGAGGTTGGTGGACTTATCTTGGATGTGATAGTGGTGTGTTGAAGGAGGAAGAATAAAAGGCATGCTTTAAAGAGAGATGAAGGATTCAAAAATAAGTAACTTTGTTTTATATCCTAAGCTACTAAAGCAGGAACTATCTGTTGCATAATATTAATTCTATGAGATTTTCCTTAAAACTGGAAAACAGAGAAATCACTTCCCAATTGTAAAGGATGCTTATGTTTTTAATTATTACATTCAATCTAGAATATGTAAAAATCCCATAAAAGGGTAAAATGTCAATATTTAGATAACAGAGGTCAAGCTATTATGCAAACGTGGTGAATCCTAGAAGCCTTTAGGCAGATTTTCTGTCCCTCACTTGGGAGAAAGAGCGCATCCTACCACACTCTGGTTGGTCTTCTTTATATGAAAGTGGAATTTCTACTTGTTTTGAATGAAACAAAAATATCTAGGGCATACTTTGATAGGTAGAAACAAAATGTAAAGTTTCGGGGTCTTAGTATTTCTGCGGTATTTGGATAATTAGAATCTGATTTGACTGCGCATATTCCCAAGCCAGCATACAATTTTTTTTTTTTTTTTTTTGAGACGGAGTCTCGCTCTGTCGCCCAGGTTGGAGTGCAGTGGTGCTATCTTGGCTCACTGCAAGCTCCGCCTCCCGGGTTCAGGCCATTCTCCTGACTCAACCTCCTGAGTAGTTAGGACTACAGGCGCCCGCCACTGCGCCCGGCAAATTTTTTGTATTTTTAGTAGAGACGGGGTTTCACCGTGTTAGCCAGGATGGTCTTGATCTCCTGACCTCGTGATCCACCCGCCTCGGCCTCCCAAAGTGCTGGATTACAGGCGTGAGCCACCGCGCCTGGCCACAGTTTTTTTTTTTTTTTTTTTTTTTTTAAAGCCATAAAATTACACATCGCAGAATGTAAATTCTGAATGTAAGACTTGAGCAGGAAATGGAGTGTTATGGCCTTTTTACTCTTTTGTATGACTTACCTTGCAACTCAGCGGTGAAGAAGAGCGTCATGGGAAGGTTATGACTTTGAAATCATACTGACCAGGGTTTGAATTGTTGCTCTAGCTAGCATTTGCTAGCCAGTGTGACCTTGAACCTCAGTTTCCTTATTCATAAAATCTACCTTGTTATAAGAATAAGAAATCTGTGGCCAGGTGCAGTGATGCACACCTGTAATCCCAACACTTTGGGAAGCTGAGGCAAAAGAATCGCTTGAGCCCGGGACTTTGAGACTAGCCTGGGCAACAGGGCAAAATGCTTCCTCTACAAAAGATTTAAAAAAAAAAAAAAAAAAAAGCTGGGCATGGTGGCGTGTCCCTGTACTCCTGGCTAGTTGGGAGACTGCGGTGGGAGAATTACTTGAGCCCGGAGGTTGAGGCTGCAGTAAGCCGAGATAGTGCCACTGCACTTCAGCCTGGGTGACTGAGCAAGACTCTGTCTCAAAAAAAAAAGGTTAAATAAAGTTCCAGGCACCTAGAAGTTACTCTTTAATGGAACTATTATTATGACGACATGTGTTTTTCATTCATGAGTTGTGCTTTTATGTGTATACATTCATATAAAATCTATACATAATATTTTTTAGGTTCTTACATCTTTTACCATCTTGTTCAGAAATAGTATACATCATATTAGTAAGCATCAACAATTGATTATATCAGTAATCAACCCCCCTTGTCCAATAAGACAGTATAAAATTATAAAAACTGCAACTTATTTTATGCATTGTTTATATAGATATTATTTTACATTCATTTATAATCTGCATCTATGATTCCTTTTGTACTTGGGCACAAAGTCTAAATATTGTCTTTAGAGTTATCTAAAACCTAAGAAAAATTATTAGAGGGCAGAGTTCAACAGAATTTTAAGGAGCAAAGGAAATAAGATAATTTCAAAAGATAATGAAGTTAAGTAAATGTGAAAAAACATCTCCATTGGAAATCAGGGGAAAGGAAGCAATAAGATGCCACTCCCCACTTAATGAGATAACAAAGAAAAGAAGAAAAATTGTAAGATAGAAGTTGAAATTCTTAAAATGACAATACCCCAAATTTGAAAAGAAAGTAATGAAAATGATTTTTTTTTGGTTATTTTTGGTAAGAACACATTTTGAAGGAAAAAAATCATCATAGAAAGCTGGTTTGATTATACGTATTTATTGAGAATGAAAATTGTTTATTTACTTTGACTCAATATCCAGCTCCTCCTGGGAATTTAGAATGCATTGATTCAGGGAAAGGCTATTGAAGATATATATTCTTTACAACATTCGAAGCAGTGTAAATGTTTAAATTTGGGGGGTGGTTAAGCAAATCTCAGCATAATCATTTAATGGGCTATTGTGAAGTGGGTGAAAAATCATGAAGGCTGTAAAGCATATGAAAAATTGCTAATGACAAACTTTTAAAGAGAAAGGAAAAACATAAAAATTGATAATAGGCTATGTCCACAGTATTTTTTTAAGTGGTCTTTCTTCTCTATGCTGGGAGGAGGCTGGTCTGGCTTATTTCTCAAGTCCTTGACATTCCCAGGTCTAGTGAGAGATGTTCTCCCTTGAGTCCTCCTTCCCTACACCTAAAGCCAGCTTGCTACTTACAGAAAATACCTTTTGCCCTTTCTCCGGTTCCTTTGACCCACACTTCGTTATACAGACTAAATTCTTTAAAGAGCAATTCTGCCTTGTGTTTTAGTGTCCTCATAGGTGTCTAAATCCAGCCCTTTTCTGTTTATCATTTAGTATCCACAGGGCTCCAGCACAGACCCTTAGGGGAAAGGGATCGTGCTGGAGAAAAATCTGAGTTGCATATACAACACTCTACTGAAAATGACACCTTCCTTCTGGTCCTTAGGCAGTGTGCTTGGCCTAAGCATGCGTGCCACATATTTCCTTTCCTTATGATGGGTCTTTAGCAAAGAAGCGTCTCACTTTTCTAGTAAATAGCCCTGCATGGGCGATTCCACCAAATATCCAGTCATGCCCAAACCCATCTGAATTTAGATTGAGCATGTTCCAATGCTGTTCCACTGAAACCACCAGTCCTCCCCCGACCCTTCACATAAGCTTTTGGAGAGTATCTGTGTTGCATATTGTGAGCTTTGAAGAGATTATATTGTTACGTAAAATCCTTACACATCTTTTTTTTTCTTTTTTTTTTTTTCTGAAGTAGTTTGGTAATTTCCAGGATGGTTTTCACTGAGTCCATTTGTTTCTATGTGTTTTGACAATATAGTCTTAGTTCTGCTACTGGATCGTTATATAAACTTACATAACCTGCTACTGGATAGTTATATAAACTTACATAACTACATAACTGTGTAATTTGCAATTCTGAATTTGCAAAAAGAGCAGGTAGACTTCCATGTGTTTAAAGCACTCATCAGAAAACTCTGGGAACTCTTGGTTAAGGACAAGATGAGCTTCCTAAGGGGACCTTTGATTGTCCTCTCAAATCCCCAGGGACTCAGACTGTATTCTTACTTGCCACTGCCTACTTTCTCTTTTGGGGTTGAATAGCCTTCAGATTTTCATCAGCATGAGCTTTAGTATTTTCAGATCTTATTGTCTTTTTTGTGTGTGTGTGTGCTGAAAGGAAGCAAATATGTCCTTGTAGCTTTGAGTTTTCCTGTTGTAAGGAGACAGACAAAACATAACCAAGGCAATAATTCTAGAAAGTTAAAAAATGATCATGGTTGTGTTCATAATCTGTGTTTCCCGAGTTCCTTTTTTTGTTTTGTTTTGTTTTCAGGAGAAAGCATGAATATAGTCCCAAGGTCCCTGTTCAGTTGGTAACTGGAAATGTCTTTTAGATGATGCTGAAGGTTGCTTTTAGATAGCTGAGTTTCAGAGTAAGCTACTCATAAGGCAGCCTGCGACAGCTGCTACTGCCAGGTCTGGTGGTACACTGTATTTTCAATCTGTTTTCTAATCTTCTTTCATTTGCTGTTTTCATCCATTCTTCCATTTGTCCATTCATCTATCAACCTATTTCATGTTGAATCTCACAACTTGCTATTCAGAAATGAATAAGATTCATGACCAGGTGTAGTGGCTCATCCCTGTAATCCCAGCACTTTGGGAGGCCAAGGTGGGCAGATCACTTGAGCTCAGGAGTTTGAGACCAGCCTGGGCAACACAGTGAGATCCTGTCTTTACTAAAAACACAAAAAATTAGCTGGGCATGGTGGCACGTGCCTATGGTCCCAGCTACTCGGGAGGCTGAGGTGGGAGGATCGCTGGAGCCCAGGAGGCAGAGGTTGCAGTGAGCTGACTTCACGCCGCTGTACTCTGGCGTGGGTGACAGAGTAATACCCTGCCTCAAACAAAACAAAACAAAACAAAAAACAGCCTGGCTAACATGGCGAAACCCTGACTCTACTAAAAATACAAAAATTAGCTAGGCATGATGACCCATGCCTGTAATCCCAGCTACTCGGGAGGCTGAGGTGGGAGGATCGCTGGAGCCCAGGAGGCAGAGGTTGCAGTGAGCTGACTTCACGCCGCTGTACTCTGGCGTGGGTGACAGAGTAATACCCTGCCTCAAACAAAACAAAACAAAACAAAAAACAGCCTGGCTAACATGGCGAAACCCTGACTCTACTAAAAATACAAAAATTAGCTAGGCATGATGACCCATGCCTGTAATCCCAGCTACTCGGGAGGCTGAGGCAGGAGAATTGCTTGAACCTGGGAGACGGCGGAGGTGGCAGCGAGCCAAGATCACGCCACTGCACTCCAGCCTGGGCTTTCAATGAACTTACAGGATATAAAGGAACAATGTATTGCTGAATGTGAGAAATGTAACAATCCAATCATGCACAAAATGAAGCAGCAGCACATTGGAGCCAATATCTGGCTAGGTTTCAAAGAAGAAGAAAACTTTTTTTTTTTTTTTTTCCATGAAGACAAGCAAGTACAGAGACATTCCAGGCAGAGGCAATAGTATATGCAAAAGCGCTGATATAGAAAGTAGTGTGGTGTGTTGGGGCCATAATGAGAGATCAGCTGGCTGAACAGGGGCCACATCGTGAAGAGCTTTGAGTGTCTTGCTAAAGAGCTTGGATTTGATCCTGTAGAGAATGGGGAGTCATCGAGGGATTTCAGACAGAGGGAGGTGTGATTCCATTTGTGCCTTGGAAGAATGGATTGACAGTACACAAGGCTAGACGTGTGAAGAACAACTATAAACATGTCCAAACATGAGAAGCAGGACCCAGGCATTGTTAGTTAGGATTAGAACAAAGACGGACTAAAATATTTCGGAGGTAAAATGGACAGAAATGGGTATGTTTAGTATTGGACATGAAGAAGAGAAAGGAAGTCAGGGATGACTTGTTTGTTCTGGGTTGGGAAACTGAGAAACTTTTGTGGTCATATACTTAGGGGCACTAGAGAGGTAGTTTGGGTTCCTGGTTGAGTAGTTATGATAGATACCTCCAAATACAATTGTTTAAAGAAAGATGAAGTTTATCTTTCAGTTCTCTAAGTGTCAGAATAGGTGGCTTAGGCAGCTGAAAACTTTTGGAGACCTAGGCTCCTTCTACCTTTTTTTCCTGTCATTCACAACATGTGGTTTCTATATCAAGATCTGGGATAATTGCTCCAGCCCTGGCCATCATGGACACACTGCACACACACCTTCTCTTTAGGGGAATGATTCAGAGGCTGAGCTCATCATTTCTGCTTACATCCACTCTGCTCACATTTGTTGGCCAATCTTAATCAAAAGGCCATAGCTAGATGTAAGAGAGGCTGGAAAATGTTTTCACTTGGGCAGCTATGTACCATTTAAAATTCTGGTGTTCATTATTAAAGGAATCAGGGGAGATCAAATACTAGAGGACATTCAGCAATGTTTGCCACATGTATGCTATTTCAAGTGCCTGTTGGATATCCAAGTGAAAATGTCTGTATGTATTTTGAATATATAGGCTTACAGACCAGGAAAGAGGTCTAAACTGAAGAAAAAAAATTTCAATACAGGACATTAACTCTCTTCGTTCTTCCCCCCAGCAGAGATTGCCAATTCTCCCCAAGTATCCATTCTCTCCACCTTCCTATTAGTGATAGGAGTTGCAGAAGGCCAGGTGACTGCTCAGCTACAGACTCTATCTACCAGCCTCCCTTGCAGATAGGTATTGCCATGTCATGAAGATCTGAACTTCTTTAACTATTTTTTTTTTTTGAGACAGGGTCTCACTCTGTCACCCAGGCTGGAGTGCAGTGGCATGATCATGGCTCACTGCAACCTTGACCTCCTGGGTTCAAACCGTCTTCCCATCTCAGCCTCCTGAATAGCTGGGACAATAGTTGTGTGCCAGCCACCATGCCTGGCTAATTTTTAATTATTTGTAGAGATGGGATTCTTACTATGTTCGCTTACTATATTCCCTATGTAGGCTGGTCTCAAACTTCTGAACTCAAGCAATACTCCCTCCTTGGCCTCCCAAAGTGAAAACTGAACCTTTTTTTTTTTTTTTTTGAGGTGGAGTCTTGTTCTGTCACTCAGGCTGGAGTGCAGTGGGGTGATCTCGGCTCACTGAAACCTCTGCCTGCTGGGTTCAAACGATTCTCCTGCCTCAGCCTCCCGAGTAGCTGGGATTACAGGCACATGCCACCATGCCTGGATAAGTTTTGTATTTTCAGTAGAGACAGGGCTTTACCATGTTGGCCAGGCTGGTCTCAAAGTTCTGACCTCAGGTGAACTGCTTGCCTTGGCCTCCCAAAGTGCTGGGATTAGAGGCATGAGCCACTGTGCCCAGCCAGAACTGAACTTTTTAATGAAAATTGTTTTTTTTTTCTTTTTAAAAATTTCCTCTCCAAGTATAGTGGCTTATTCCTGTAATCCCAATGCTTTGGGAGGCTGAGGCAGGAGGATGACTTGAAACCACACCAGCCTGGGCCACGTAGTGAGACCATCATCTCTATAAAAAACTAAAAAATTAACTGGGCTTGCTAGTGTTCACCTGTAGTCCCATTTACTCTGAAGGGTGAGGCAGGAGGTTGAGCTCCAGAGTGTAAGCAGCAGTGAGCAATGATCACACCACTACACTTCAGTCTGGGCGACAAAGCAAGATCCTATCTCTATTAAAAAGAAAAATCTGAAACCCTAAATGGAGAAGGAAGAGAGATGTTGAGTCAGCACACTGGAGCAGTAGTGGGGAAGAGAATGCTGGCAACTTGAGACCCTGCACAGTTTGGCCTGATGCTTCCAACTTTCAAATTTAAATTACTTTTCTTTAACTTTCTTAGTTCTTTTTCCAACCATCAAACTGAAGGTCTTAGAGTCACAGAATTGCTTTATACCCATTTAACCAAGAGCAATGCTATTGTATACAAAAACAATTCTTTAATGTAGCTGTCACTTAAAAAAAAAAAAAAACCAGGGAAATGATTGTAGCCTTCATTTCTTTCTGCTTTGTTCTGTAGTTCAGTATGTGACACTTTCCACCACAAAATTGCAAGTCCTTATCCCCATTTCTTATTTATTCATCTTTGTACCTTTATGTCTATCATCTTGTAGGTTCTGCATAAATGGATTTTGAAGTGATTAAAACCACCATTATTCCTGGCTCCATCAGCTGGTGGAAGAAGCAGCTCTCCTATTTCACCTTTCCTCTCTCTTCCAGCTCCATTGCAATCAGAAGATTATTTATGTATAAAAAGCAAAATGGAGATATTTAAAAGACTGAGAGAGAGCAGAAAACTGCTTAAGAAATTGCTTTGAGTCCACAGGAGGGAAGCACAAAGGAGATGGGATAATAGTTTTATACACTACATGGTAAGTGTAATAAACTCCAAGCTGGGAGGACAGAAAGGGCACTCTGTGTGGGTTAATTGGTGCCCTGCCTACACGCAAGAGAGAATAAATTTTCAACCACATCAAAGTCTTCTCCAGGAAAAAAAAAAAAAAAAAAGCTCATTAAAAATCCCATTTCCAGGAACCCTGGCAGCCAGACAATAAGAAGGCTTAAAAAAAAAATCACCTCTATTTGGCCTGCTACTCCCTCAAACATTAAACTATTTGCCTTGAGAAGAACAAAGAAAGTATGTAAGTAATATGTTTAAATTCAACTTCTTAGAAAGTGGAGTGATTTAGCCAGGGTTGGCTTCGATCAATCTGAGACCTCCCAAAGCCTCAAAATGTATTATTTAGAACTGTGTAAAAATTCACCTTTGGATACCCTTCTGTCCTGTCCTCTTGAAATGCTTACAGTGTGATACATAGACGCATACAAAATTGCACAATTCCCCTGATGGGGAAAAAGGCAGATTGGCTTCTACATTCACTTTCAAAGGAAGAATCGGTAGTTCATAGTTTTTTTTTTTTTTTCTCCCGCTATTTACCTCATTTATCCCAAGATTTTGTGTCACTGTGAGATCACTGATGGCAGGGAACATACCTTACTCAATTTTTAAGACTTTTAAAATTTGGAATAATTTTAAGTTTATGGAAAAGTTGCAAAGATATTATAGAAAATTCCCGTATATCCTTCACCCAGCTTCCCCTAACATTATCATTTTACATAACCATGGTACATTTGTTAAAACTAAGAAGTTACATTAGTACAATGCTATTAATTAAACTACAGACTTTATCCAGATTTCACCAGGTTTTCCACAAATATCCTTTCACTATTCTAGAATTCATGCCAGGATACCACATTCCATTTAGATCACTGTTGCATTTAGATATTATTCACTTTTATATTTCTGGTACCCAGGATGGTGACTAGTAGGTACTCAATGTATGTTTGCTGAAAGAACAAGCCAGAAAATACAACAAGAATTGAATGGTCAGATACTGAAGAGGGGACTGGGGTGGGGGCCATGGAAGTAGCAGACCTGGATCTAGCACTCAGCAGGGTCCACTTCTGTCTCAAAGCTTCAAAAGGGTGAAGGGGGCAGGAGACAGTTTTAATGAACTGAAGAGTGAGTGGGAAGAGGAGATTGAGTGTGGAGAACTTGCAAAGCAGATTGTCAATGAAAGCAAAGGCAGAAAAGGTACACTAATTGAAGGGGAATAAATGTCATAAAAGTAATTTTAGGAAAGGGAATAGCGAGCTGTTTTGTAGTCTGAGAAAAGGGAAACATGAAAAGGTGGGGGTGGGTTGGGGATTGAAGACCCAGTAAAGACGAGATGATTGCTGAAATAATGCCCAGGAAAAAGCAAGGGGAATATGATTTGGAGCCAGGTAGAAATGGGGTCTTGCAGAGACTGATGAAAATTATTGGAATATCTGCTATGTAGTAAGGAAGAGTAAATCAACTAAGAATGAAAGAAAAGAATGACATCATTATTGAAGGCCCAGAGATAATCAGGTCATTATATTTTGGGTCTGGCACTAATGACACTTAGTGCTACTCTTAGACTGCCAGGCTCCCTGAGAACATGCAGTTTCAGGGAGTCTGGCAGTCTAAGTGTGGCGCCAATGTGAATCTTCTTAAGTTCACTCTTTCATTTCTGTTCATACGACTACATCATTGGTCAAATCATTTACTTTGTCCCAGGATTCGGTAACAGGCTTCATTGAATTCATAATGAATAATTTTTGTTTTGTGTTGGGATCCCATAGAGTGACCTGGATATATTAACAATGGAATTTTTCTATGTTGTTTATAGCAAATTATTCTAGTAATATTTATCCTAATAAAAACAGTAACTATAATCAGAATTTTTTGAGCAGTTACTCTGTTATAGCAAT
Source organism: Mandrillus leucophaeus (assembly GCF_000951045.1). Taxonomy (NCBI): domain Eukaryota; kingdom Metazoa; phylum Chordata; class Mammalia; order Primates; family Cercopithecidae; genus Mandrillus; species Mandrillus leucophaeus. The sequence goes on along the minus strand of NW_012108252.1, from coordinate 6,994,151 downwards.
GTACTAGACATTTTATGGACTCTACAAGGCATCTTCATTTCAAATGTGGGAACTGAGTCTTGGAGAGAGTCATTCTTTCATCAAATATTCATGAAGCATCCTCCATGTGTCAGATTCCACTTGAGACAATTGGGATACTTCAACAAGAAAGTGAGACAAAGATCTCTGACCTGTGATGTCACATTTTAGCAGAAAGTCCAAGTGAGTGAATGATATACCTAAATTCACAAATGTAATAAGTAGCTGCAATGACCTTTACCAATTTTTGGCGGCCTTGTGTCCATTTCACCTTCTTTTGGGGGGGAATTTTACTTTCCCTATTTGATGCAGTTTTGTAGGACTGTTGGTCAAGGTGTCCTGTTTTCCCTAGTACCTATACACTAGGTACATGAGTAGTCTTGACTAGGCCAATTGAATGCTTTTTTTCCCCCCTGAAATACGACTCCTATATCTAGAGGAAAAAAGTACAGAAAATCATTGAAACTTATCCACCCTTCTAGTACCCTAAGATTTTTTCTGAATGAGATCCCTTGGTGTGTTTATAGGGTTTCTCTTTTCCAAGTCTGATTGGCTGGACTCCCCTTCAATTCGGAGAGCTCCTCCAAATCATTCCATCATCATCAATCATCATCATCATCATTTTCACTTACACTAGCTTTAGTTAGTTTCTGTTGCTTACTATCCAGGAACCTGGATTTGTGATTCCAGAATCAACACTTTGACTACACTTAGCTTCACTAACATACGTTCCGTCACACATTGGAATTCCTGAGAGATTGTCCAAGGATTTTTCTGTTAGCATATATATTCTGACTGGAAAATTTTCCGTCTTTAGACAGAACTGGGCATTGACTTATCTGTGTTTCTTGATTTTGAGCATGACTTAGAAAGGGTGTCCCCTGCTTCATTTCTCTTGGGATATGGAACAGGCTAGACAGAATACCCAATCAGCTTTTACTCAGATGGCCTTCCTACAATTGTGGAATTTGGCATTTACAAGTGGTTGATGTAATCTTATTTCAGCAAGGGCCCAGTCAACAGTTCCCACAACCTCTGGAGACTTCCGTTGCTAGAATCTTATACTGCAGGCCCTATTCATTGACATTCATTGACACAAACACAAGAGGAATAGCTGGCATTGCTGTCACTTGGAGGGTCATCTTATATTTGTAGAAACATGGAATTATTGTTGCTAGCCTTTATGCCTTGCTGCAGCATTGTACAAACCCCAGGGCACCATTCACATTGTAAGCATCATGAGTGGCACTCCCAGAGTCAGAAGATGCCTGGTGTGGAATTGGCTTCCTGCCTATTTCTTCCTGCTTGGCATGTTCTCCTGGATGCTGGCCCAGACTTCTTTCTTAGGACTCTTCATGGCTGCTTCCTCACACTGTGTCTAGTTGAGGCTCAAAACTTAACTCTACACTCAGAATTTATTTTTCGTATCTGTTTTATCTAAGAGCTAATTCCTGGATATGCCATGTGTGTGCAGAGACTTTCACTACTCTTCCCCCTTTGCCTGCCTGACTCTTGATACTTCCTCTGCTCACTTTCTCTGTTGCGTGCACCAAAGACCTGCACTACCCGTACAGTTCTCTATAGGTGTAAGTTCAGGCCCACTTCTAAAATTGATGGAGCCCAGTGCAAGGATAGAAGTGAGTGCCCACATGCTATGCTATCTAAATATTTACAAGTGATACTTCAAGCTAGTAACATACCTTCTGTCCACCTACCTTGACTAATATATCTTCATAATAACTTGGAAGGTCAGGGGTCTTGGACTTCTATAGGTTTTGCTTCTGAACATAGCAGCAGGGAGAACCTGTCCCCTAGTCCATATTCTGGCTCTGCCTTCTCTTCTCACTCTAGGTTTGTCTTATACAATGAGAGGTCTCATGCACATGTGTGTGGAAACTCCAGCCCATATTTACAAGCTCCATTCGCATCCCCACAAATGGCTCTCTTTTGGCCATTCCCTGGGCCTAAGGATGTTCTTTTCATTGGTGTGGTCTGCCCTCAAGAGACAGGGCATAGGGAAGAGGCCTTCTCTGGCTCTAGACGTGAGCTCAGGGACACTTTGGCAGAGAATTTTGGGGTCCAGGTACGAGAAGCCTGGTCTAGAGGGAGAGATGCAGGTTGAGAGTGAGCCTATACCCTTGGCTCCAGAAAGGTCTTCGTCTGTGAGAAGGAAGATGGCTAGAGAAGGCCAGGGGTTTTCTTTGCCTGAGCTGAAGTATGCAATGGTAAAAGGTAGAGCCAGTCTCATTCTTCTGTAATGCTGGGAGTAGAAGCCAGTTTAGTTAGCCATGCTCTTCTTCTTCACAAGGGACATTTTGGGGCAATGGGAAGTAGTGGTTATCTTTATACTCAAGATGAGGAAAAAGTGTAAAAATATGGTGTTTCTGACCTACTACTCAGAAGGTGATGAACATAAAAGATATTTCCATTGTCTCTGGATCTTGAGGTAGTTATGTAAGCCATATGACTAGCTGTTTTAGAATAGTACTGTTGACACAAATGCGTAGTCCAAATGAGAAACTGTTCAAATATCATGTGTGGGGGAGAAAGCTCTACATTACTCAAAATTTCAGTGGATAAATTCACTCTTAATTTCATGCAAGAACAAATGTCAAGTTGCTTTACAGCTACTTTGTCTTTATTAAATTTAATAATCATTTGTTGAATGTCTATTATGCTTTGAATTCTAACTGGAAGGCTATAGAACTAGATGATAAAATGTGATTTGTACCTTGAGGGATAAGAAGGGCATTACTGGGTGAGTAAATTGGAAGATTGTCCTTGAGAAACAAGTTTCCTTATCTGTAAAAAATAACGATAGTGCTTACCTTACAGGGATTTTATGAAGATTAAAAGAGTAACAAAGGCAAGACACATAGCGCATACTCAATAAATTTTAAGTATTCCTGTTTTCTGTTTTTTTTTTTTTTTTTGAGGGGGAAGAAAAAGACAAAGAAAGTGGATTGAGAACATAATGACTTGTTTGAGAAGCTGGGTGCAGCTTGTGTTGTTAGAATATAGTTTGCACAAGAGAAGTGACTGGAGATTAGTCTAAAGAGCTAATTGAAACCAGACTGTATTATCTGACGAGGAGTTCATGTATGTCCTATAGGCAAGAGGACTCAGTGAATGGCCTGATGAGAGGGCTAACACAGGGAGATTTACCATTTTAGAAAATTCATTTGCATAGTATCATAGAGGATGGTTTGGAGATAGAAGAGACTGGAAACAGGATGATCTGCAATCATTTAGATAATACGTGAAATGGTCTCAAACTAAGACTCTGGCTGTGGAATACTTAAGAGAGGACCAATGTTAGTGGCCAAGTCAATGATACTTGGTACAAAAGGTTAGAAAGATTAAGTGACAAAGATACTTGAATGTTTCTGGCTGTTGCAGCAACTTGTTTGGAGGGACTACCAACTGGGATAGGCATGACAGATTAGAGGAAGCTTTGTGGGGCAAACCTAGAATTGAAAACATGAGACATCCAGTGCAGATGCCCAGCTGGCCATTGGTAACAGAGAGATCACAGTTGAAATACAAATCTGGGGTCTCCTTCATTTGTATGATAACTGAGACATTCTCCCAGTGCACTCACCTGGTGATATGGTTTGGCTCTGTGTCCCCACCCAAATCCCATCTTGAATTGTAGCTCTCATAATTCTCATGTGTTGTGGGAGGGGCCTGGTGGGAGATAATTGAATCATGGGGAGAGCTACCTCCATACTTTTCTCATGGTAGTGAATAAGTCTCATGAGATCTGACGGTTTTATAAGAGGTTTCCATTATTGTTTCTCTCTCATTTTCTCTTGTCTGATGCCATGTAAGATGTGTCTTTTGCCTTCTTTCATGATTGTGAGGCTTCCCTGGCCACGTGGAACTGTGAATCCATTAAACTTCTTTTTCTTTATAAATTACTCAGTCTTGGGTATGTCTTTATCAGCAGCAGGAAAATGGACTAATACAGCAAATTGGTACTGGTAGAGTGGGGTGCTGCTGTAAAGATACCCAAAAATGTGGATACAATTTTGGAGCTGGGTAACAGGCAGAGGTTGAAACAGTTTGGAGGGCTCAGAAGAAGACAGGAAAATGTGGGAAAGTTAATTTCCTAGAGACTTGTTGAATGGCTTTGACCAAAATGCTGATAATGATATGGACAATGAAATCCATGCTGAGGTGGTCTCAGATGGAGATGAGGAACTTGTTGGGAACTGGAGTTAGGTGACTCTTGCTATGTTTCAGCAAAAAGACTGGAAGCATTTTACCCCTGCCCTATAGGGATTTTGAATTTGAGGAAGATTATTTAGGGTACCTGGCAGAAGAAATTTCTAAGCAGCAAAATATTCGAGATGTGACTTGGGTGCTGTTAAAAGCATTCAGTTTTAAAAGGGAAACAGAGCACATAAAAGTTTGGAAAATCCACAGCCTGAAGATGAGATGGAAAAGAAAAACCCATTTTCTGCAGAGAAATTCAAGCCAGCTGCAGAAATTTGCATATGTAATGAGGAGCCAAATGTTAATCCCTAAGACAATGGGAAAAATGTCTCCAGGGCATGTCAGAGACCTTTGTGGCAGCCCCTCTCATCACAGGCCTAGAGGCCTAGGAGGAATAAATGGTTTCATGGGCTGGGCCCAGGGCCCCCCTGCTGTGTGCAGCCTAGGGATTTGGTGCCCTGCATCCCTGCCACTCCAGCCTTGGTTAAAAGGGTCCAAGGTACAGGTTGGGCCATGGCTTCAGAGAGTTCAAGCCCAAGCCTTGGCAGCTTTCATGAAGTGTTGAGCCAGCAGGTGCACAGAAGTCAAGAATTGAGGTTTGGGAACCTCCACCTAGGTCTCAGAGGATGTATGGAAACACCTGGCTGTCTAGGCACAGATTTGCTGCAGGGGTGGAGCCCTTATGGAGAACCTCTGCTAGAGAAGTGCAGAAAGGAAATGTGGGGTTGAAGCCCCTACACAGAGTCCCCACTGGGGTGCTGTCTAGTGGAGCTGTGAGAAGAGGACCATCATCCTCCAGACCCTTGAATGGTAGCTCCAGCGACAGCTTGCACCGTGCACCTGCAAAAGCTGCAGACACTCAATGCCAGCCCATGAAAGCAACCAGGAAGGAGGCTGTACTCTACAAAGTCACAGGGGCGGAGCTGCCCAAGATCATGGGAACCCCTCTTGCATCAGCATGGTGTGGATGTGATACAAGAAGCCTAAGGAGGTGATTTTGGAGCTTTAAGATTTGACTATTCTGCTGAATTTCACATTTTGGAGCTTTAAGATATGACTTCTCTACTGAATTTCAGACTTGTGTGGGGCCTTTAGTTCATTTTGGCCAATTTCTTTCTTTTGTAATGGATGTATTTATCCAATGCCTGTACCTCCATTGTATCTAGGAAGTAACTAACTTGCTTTTGATTTTACAGGCTCATAGGCAGAAGGGACTTGCCTTGTCTCTGATGACACTTTGGACTGTGGTCTTTTGAGTTAATGCTGAAATGACTTAAGACTTTGGGGGACTGTTGGGAAGGCATGATTGGTTTTGAAATATGAGGACGTGAGATTTGGGAGGGACCAGGGGCAGAATGATATGGTCTGGCTCTGTGTTCCCACCCAAATTCCATCTTTAATCATAGCTCCCATAATTCTCACATGTTGTGGTAGGGACCTGGTGGGAGATATTGAATCATGGGGGCAGCTTCCCCAATACTGATCTTGTGAGAGTAAGTCTCATGAGATCTGATGATTTTATAAGGGGTTTCTGCTTTCGCCTCTCTCTCATTCTCTCTTGTCTGCTGCTATGTAAGACATGCCTTTAGCCTTCTGCCATGATTGTGAGGCCTCTCCAGCCATGTGGAACTGTGAGCCTTTTTCTCTTTTTCATTATAAATTACACAGATATGTCTTTATCAGCAGTGTGAAAACAGACTAATACATCCAGCAATGCCCTTCTTATCCCTCAAGGTGCAAGTCACATTTTACCCCCTTGTTCTCTAGTCCTCTGGTCAGAATTCAGGACATAGCAGACCTTCACCAAATGATTATTGAATTCAGTAAAGACAAAGTAGCTGTGAGGCAACTTGTCATTAGTTCTTGCATGGGTTCTCACTTATAAGCGGGAGCTAAATGATGATAATACATGGACACATAGAGGGGAACAGCACATACTGGGGCCTTTTGGAGGGTATTGGCTGGGAGGAGGAGGAAGAGGACCAGGAAAAATAACTGATGGGTACTAGTTTTAATACCTTGGTGATGAAACAATTTGTACAACAAATCCCCATGACACAGGTTTTCCTATGTAACAAGTCTGCACATGTACCCCTGAACTTAAAATAAAAGTAAAAAAAAAAAAAAGCATAAATTATCCACTGATGTTTTGAGCCATTTGGAGCTTCCTTTCACACACATGATATTTGAACTGTTTCTCATTTGGACTTGGCATTTTAGTCCACAGTACTATTCTAAAACACCTAGTGGTATCACTTACATAACTACCTTAGGGTCCAAGACAACGAAATGCTTTTCATGTTCCTCACCTTCTAAAAAGTAGGTCAGAAACATCATATTTTATACTTTTTCCTCATCTTGAGTATCATGGGCAATGATCAGGTATGTCAGTGAGAGTATAAAGTGATGAAGAAGGAGAATCAAAGAGAAAGTGGGGGAAATAATGAGAATGAGACGAGGTAGTGTGGCAAGAGAGTTAAAGGACTTAGGAAAAGAAGGCTGGACTTAGGTTGTAAAGTGCTATATGTGAGATGGTAAAATGAGGTAAAGACTGAAAAGTGGCCATTGGATTTGACAGTGGGGAGGTAATTGTTGATCTTAATGAGATTAAGGGTTGAACAAGTGACAACAGGAGGAAACAGCTAGTTAGATCTTGTTATAGTGAATTTTGGGGCATTCTCTTGGGCGAATTTGAGCATACAAAACACTATTTTTATTAGAAAAACCTGTATATGTGTATACACACATGTGTATATATTTGTAACTCATAGAGATGTGGAAAAATACATTCTTTATGGGTGATAGTGTTTGCCTCAAGATAATGGGAACAGAACAATGGAGAGATATTAGTAATATTTCCTTCATAAACTGTATGGTTTCAATGTTTATGAGTACTTCTTTTGTAATAAAAGTATTTAAAATATGGCATTTATTAATAGTTGGTAACTTGAAAAATTAGATTCATGCAAAAATAAGAAGAATATTTGTAATAATAATAAATACATCTACTGAGTATAAATCAACCACAGGAGAAAACATGCTGAATATGTATTAAAACTCTGAAGTATAGATGACTTTCTAAGCTCAGAAAAAAATAAAGAGATCTGAAAGGAACAAAGGAACATGTTTATTACTAAGGAAATATTACAAGATGTTAAAAATTAATTTTTAAAAAGTCACAACTGAACACAGGTGGGGCAAACAGTAGATTGGGGGAAGCTACGGCAAAAATAGCAGAAAGTCTAGTGTCTTTATGACACAGAGTCAGGAACGTGCGAGCTGTTATCTGATGGATGAGGTCTTCCAGCGCATTGTGGTGTACAATTTCTGCAACCCCTCTGTTTTCCCTCTCTCTTTTGAAAGTTGATCGGGCAGGACAGTGTGAGAAGTGACCTCCCAAGTGTGCTTCCTCTGTGGCAGGTTTTAGTACAAGAGAATCATTGTCTTTTCTTACTGGACTCACCCCTCTTTTGGAACCAAAATGTTTCTTTTGCCTTGAAGAGTGCTAACTTGGTCCTGTTCCCTCTCTGAACCCCAAAGCATTTTAAAATAAAATAACTTTACTCAGAATCTTCTCAATTTTCTAAAACCTCTTGGCTGGAAAATATTAAAACAAAAGGCTTGTTTCATTGAGCAACCTCAAGCCATGTTTTAGGAATTATGGAAAAAGAGTTTACGCAGTCTTTTTACTTAGGATGAGCTTTCCCAGACATTTTAGATAAAACTAGTATTTTATCTTGATATTACTGAAATCATGCCAAAGAACTTTGAAAGCATTTTAAAAAGCAGAGAAACCAAGGACTTGATGATCTCAAGGCTTAAAGTCTGCAGCCTGCGTTTGCTAGAGCAAGACTTGAAGGGATCTTTCAAGATGCCTTCAGTGAGTGTAATTTAACAGAGTGCCATAGACAGAGTAAAATAGAACTTTATTTTATTAAAATAGAGTTCTTATTTGTTTTGTCAATTTGAGCACCAAGTCTTGGTTCAAAGAGTCAAGCAGAGTCCAACTACTTACATATAATAAATTTTATGGAACTTTGGAGGATGACGACAAAAGTTCAGAATCCATACTTTGAAATAAGAACTAATGTTCCTAATCAAACACATCCACACATAAATATGTGTAAAATATTATATTTTTTCATAAAATCCAACTCCTGCAGAATAAAATATTATTACATGGGATTCTGATACCAGTTCAAGTTCCTCCTCAGTATGTGAAGATAACTCTTTTTTTTTTTTTTTTGAGATGGAGTATTTCTCTGTCCCCCGGGCTGGAGTGCAGTGATGTGATCTCAGCTCATTGCAATCTCTGCCTCCTGGGTTCAAGTGATTTTCCTTCCTCAGTCTCCCGAGTAGCTGGGATTACAGGTGTGTGCCACCATGCCTGGCTAATTTTTGTATTTTCAGAAGAGACGGGGTTTCACTATGTTGGCCAGCCTGGTCTTGAACTCCTAGCCTCAAGTGATCCACCTGCCTCGGCCTTCCAAAGTGCTGGGATGACAGGCGTGAGCCATTATGCCCTGCCCAATATGTGATGATAACTCTGAAAATTCAAATAGTTTTGGTTCTTATCCAGTCTGGCATTGCTTTCCCTGCATTTCTCCATGTTTGCATTAGAATGTCCCTTGCTTATTTCACATTGTGGCCTTATCAGGATTTGTACACAGTTCTTAGTCTTTGCATCTACAAATGCTCTAAGTTCACTTTCAGTACAGAATTTTGATGCACTACAATTTGTCCAGTAACATGTTCACCATATGCTTGATGTTAACATTGGGGTTTGTTGGGTCTAATGTTCCATTACCAGAGTTCACCATCCTATTTTTAATTCTCTGTTCTGGGTCTTTATTCTCCAATACTCTATGGCAGCATTTCTGAACACTGGCTGACCATCAGAATCACTTGGGGGAGGTTTTATTTATTTACTTAATTATTATTAAATTTTTTGAGGAGGAGTCTTTCTCTGTCACCTAAGCTGGAGTGCAATGGTGCGATCTTGGCTCACTGCAGCCTCTGTCTCCTGCGTTCAAGCGATTCTCGTGCCTTGGCCTCCCGAGGAGCTGGGATTGCAGGTACGTGCCACCACGCCTGGCTAATTTTTGTATTTTTAGTAGAGATGAGGTTTCACCATGTTGCCCAGGCTGGTCTTGAACTCCTGACCTCAGGTGATCCACCCACCTCGGCCTTCTAAAATGTTGGGATTACAGGCATGAGCCACCACACTCGGCCAGGGGAGGTTTTAAAACATACAGATGCCCAGGTCCCATCCAAGACTAATCAGAATCTCTGGGAGTGAAACTTGAGCATCAATACATTTTTAAAGCTCCCTAGTGATTCTAATGTGCAGACTGGTTTCAGAAATTTTACTCTAGGGTTAAAAGGGGGAAGATTTTTATGCTGTTTCTTTTGATAGCAATTTACCCCCTTTTTGGATGCCAAAAGTTAATTCATCATCTGATTCTACAACACAGTGATACTTCCAGAATAACTCTATTAAATATCTCCCTAGGAGTAGTAGTTCATGAAAGCATTTCATGTCCAATATTATGTTGGCTGGTAGTTAGCATTAAGTATAGGATAGACTTCTTCAAGAATTGGGCTTCTGATTCTAGTTGCTTGTACGTTGACATTCATGGAATAGGTAGATGGGATAGATGACTATGTGTCATCAATGTTAAATTGGAGAAGGACTGATAAATTTTCTTTTTATTCTTGGGGTATAATTTCTATGATGAGTTTAGATCTACAGGGTTTCTGAAATATTACACTTCCTCTGTTTTCTATTTGTCTAATCCTTGCATGTAGGAATCTGAAGGTGCTACATCACCTGCTGTCTTCATGCACAGTGATAGGTTGAAACCTTGGGAGTGACTTGCTTTCTGGAATAATGAGGTTAAGGCCTTGGGAGGAAGTTGCTTTCTGGAATAATGAGGTTAAAGCCATGGGAGAGAGTTGCTTTCTGGAATAATGAGGTTAAAGCCTTGGGAGGGAGTTGCTTTCTGGAATAATGCTTGATCACACTGTCCTGTAGGGGAGGCTAGTTTGGGGTGTAATATCTCTTTTTCATAGCTGTTGTGTATGAGGCCAGAGGCTAAACTCTGAGGGACAGTGTTTTATTTGAGACCAAGATGCATGTCCAAGATTGGTCATAAAAGCAAAAAGCAGGCATGAGGCTAGATTTAGAAGCTTTAAGCATGGATTTGAGCCCAACTTTGAGATCAATAGAGGTTGATGAACTAGGAATAATGAGAGGTGCATAGATCTGAAGAGTAAATATGAAGTCATCTTAAAGAATTCTGAAGATAGAAGTCAGTGATTTTCACTAATTTTTCACATTGTCATGCTAGGTATCTCTATAGGAGAATATTATTTACTGGTGGCTGAGATGGTTGAACATAAAATAAACAATCCCAGGGCCATTTTGTCTGAATTATTTGGTACATCCCAGAGGTATTGATATTACTTTTGCAAAACTCAATTTTGTGTCTGCCTTAGTTCTCGTCCATCTCAAATTCATAGTAAAAGTAATGATGTTTCACTGAAGTTCACTAAGGCATTGTTTGTAACTCTTGTCAATATAAATCCATTAATTCCTTCTTTTTTTCATTTGGAAAACATTTATTGGTTGCTGTTATGATTTGGATATGGTTTGCTTGGCCCCATGAAGTCTTATGTTGAAATTTGATTCCTAATGTTGGAGGCAGGGCCTGGTGGGAGGTGTTTGGTTCGTGGGGGTGGATCTCTCCTGAATGACTTAGTGCCTTCCTCAAGGTAATAAATGAGTTCTTGCTCTATTAGGTCCTGAGAAAGTTCCCTTAGGAGCTGGTTGTTAGAAAGAGCTTGGCATCTTCCTTCTCGCTCTTGCCTCTTCTTTCAGCAGGTGATCTCTGCACACCAGCTCCCCTTCCCCTTCTGCTGTGAATGGAAGCAGCCTGAGGCCCTCACCAGATGCAGACATCAGCGCTGTGCTTCTTGCACGGCCTGTGGAGCTATGAGCCAAATAAACCTCTTTTCTGTACTTTGTAAATTTCCCAGCCTCAGATGTTCCTTTTATAGCAACAGAAACTAACTAAAACAGATGTCTACCATTTGCTAGACCTATGATACAATACCTATAGAATTCATTTCTGATATTTAAAAATTTTTTGAGATATAATTAATATTTCATAAAATTCACCCATTTAAGGTGTACGATAGATACATTTGTTATTCTGGAAATTTGCCTATAGACTTTTAAAATGTCTGCACATTTGATATAAACAGAATCACATGGTAAGTGGTCTTTTGTGTCTGGTTTCTTTCACCTCATAATGTTTTCAAAGTTCATTCATCTTGTAGTAGGTATCAGTACTTCATTACTTTTTATTGCCAAATAATATTCCACTATATAGATTGATCACATTTTATTTTATTTTATTTTTATTATACTTTAAGTTCTAGGGTACATGTGTACAACGTGCAGATTTGTTACATATGTATACTTGTGCCATGTTGGTGTGCTGCACCCATCAACTCGTCAGCACCCATCAACTCGTCATTTACATCAGGTGTAACTCCCAATG
>NW_012108252.1:6947175-6976570 GCF_000951045.1 Mandrillus leucophaeus | reverse complement strand
CCTGAAGCCTTCTTCTCTCAACTCGTCAAAGTCATTCTCCATCCCGCTTTGATCTGTTGCTGGTGATGAGCTGCGTTCCTTTGGAGGGGCAGATGCGCTCTGATTGTTTGAATTTCCAGCTTTTCTGCCCTGCTTTTTCCCCATCTTTGTGGTTTTATCTGCCTTTGGTCTTTGATGCTAGTGACGTATTGATGGGGTTTTGGTGTGGCTGTCCTTTCTATTTGTTACTTTTCCTTCAAAGAGTCAGGACCCTCACCTGTAGGTCTGTTGGAGATTGCCTGAGGTCTACTCCAGACCCTGTTTGCCTGGGTATCAGCAATGGAGGCTGCAGAAGATAGAATATTGCCGAACAGCGAGTGCTGCTGTTGATTCTTGCTCTGGAAGCTTCGTCTCAGGGGTGTACCCTGCCATGTGAGGTATGAGGTGTCGGTCTGCACCTAGTGGGGGATGTCCCCCAGTTAGGCTACTCAGGGGTCAGGGACCCACTTGAGCAGGCAGTCTGTCTGTTCTCAGATGTCAGCCTCTGTGCTGGGAGATCCACTGCTTTCTTTAAAGCTGTCAGACAGGTTCATTAACATCTGCAGAGGTTTCTGCTGCTTTTTTTTTAGCTATGCCCTGTCCCCAGAGGTGGAGTCTACAGAGACAGGCAGGCCTCCTTGAGCTGCTGTGGGCTCCAACCAGTTCGAGCTTCCCAGCAGCTTTGTTTACCTACTTAAGTCTCAGCATTGGTGGGGGCCCCTCCCCCAGTCTCGCTGCTGCCTTGCAGTTAGATCGCAGACTGCTGTGCTAGCAATGAGGGAGGCTTCATGGTTGTGGGATCCTCCTGGCCAGGTGTGGGATATAATCTCCTGGTGTGCCATTTGCTAAGACCCTTGGTAAAGTGCAGTATTGGGGTGGGAGTTACCAGATTTTCTAGGTGTTGTGTGTCTCAGTTTCCCTTGGCTAGGAAAAGGGATTCCCTTCCCCCTTGCACTTCCCAGGTGAGGCGATGCATTGCCCTTCTTCAGCTCTCGCTGGTCGGGCTGCACCAGCTGACCAGCACCGATTGTCCAGCACTCCCTAGTGAGATGAATGCGGTACTTCAGTTGTAAATGCAGGAATCACTCGTCTTCTGTGTCGCTCGTGCTGGGAGCTGGAGGCTGGAGCTGTTCCTATTCAGCCATCTTGCTCCGGAATTCCGACATTTTATTTATCTAGCATCAGTTGACGGACTTTAGGATTGTTCCTGTTTTTTGCCTATTATGAATAATGTTGCTATGAACGTTTGTGTATAAGTTTCTCTTGAGTATACGCCTAGGAGTGGAATCGCTGGGTCATATGGTAATACCATGTTAAGAAACTACCAAACTGTTTCTAAAATGACTGCATCTCTTTACATTCCTACCAGCAATGTATGGTGGTTGTAATTTCTCCACATCCTTGCCGACAGTTGAGTGTTGTGCTGAACAATCTTTTTGACATTCTTGATTTTCCAAGTTAAATGATATGTGTATGGTGTTTACAATCCTTTGGATTTTCTAAATAGTACATAACAGTACAGAAAATTGTCTACTTTGAAGTTATGCTTTTTCAATGAAATATTTTATCTGTAAAGTTTTAGTGTTTTAAAAAATAAAATGCAGTATGAGAATCCTTTTAGCAAAATAAGGTAGACTGTGTGAGACATATCAACTCTGAATGAACTCTATGAATGAAAATTACTTTGTACAGGAACATGAAACACCTGGCACAGGAAACTCTCAGTGTTTTGAGAACTGGGGCTGTGTGGTGAAGCTGGAGCCAGATCCTGGTGGTTGTTTGCCTCGTCACTATGGGAGAATACAAGGGATTAACACAACCTCTCAAAGGCTTCCTTTTGGAAAATGAAAAATATGATTGGCAGGAGTGAGGAAAAACATCAAGATTGAGAACGGGACTGGTTCCTTATTCTAAGACTGAATAATGACCTCTGGATTAGGACATGAAAACAAGAGAGCTCTGTATTGCTACTGCCGGCTCTAATGGGCATGCTCTGTCCTAGGCTAGTAATCTTTTACTGCAGGTAACAGTTGGGGGAAGGAATGGGAGACAAACATGCTGACCTCGGCAAGCTGTTTATTGTCAGCCTGCCCTGCAACATACTGATAGCAGAGTTCTAATCCTACCAGTTTTTCATCCTTTCCAACCCTGGCTACCCTCAAATGCAAGCCTTTCTTGTCACCTAATCTTTCCCATACTTGCTTGCATTCTTGTATCATGCTATAGTGCTCTTCCTTTATGCAAATCCACATGACTCTCCCCTTTCCAAAGGACTCCTCTGTGCTCTTTGGCACATTCACTCCATTCTAAACGAACTCTGTTATCTTTTATGTCTTTTCTGAACGATCCTTCCACTTCCTGCCTTAATTGAAATGATGCTCTCATTTGAGGAGCGACCCCTTCCCCTGTAGCCTTCTCAAGAGGCTGCTCCTTCACCCCAGTCTCAGCTACTACTCAGATCAACATCCTCCCTGATTACATTGCATTTACAACCCATTGCTCTTCCAGTTGCATGGGAAAATGACCTTCTTGTGAAATTCATTCTATCTAGGTAAACCGTTTTCTAAGTTCAGTTCATGCATGTCATCCATGACTGTGAGCCCTATGACCATATTCATGAACTACTCTGGTACTTGGCTCAGTCTTCTCTCCATCCAGACTCCTTGTATCATCTGAACAAATATCATATTCATGGAACAATCTCCCAAGACTCTATCCTCACAGTTCTTTGACATTTTAAGCTTGAATGACTCTCAACCACCCACTTTCAGGGTTATACCTTAGCTTCATTATCATACACTAAAGTAGCAATCTCTTAAATCTGATTTATTTTATTTCATTTTTAGAGATTCATTCTTGCTATGTTGCCCAAGAACACCTGGGCTCTTGTGATCTTCCTGCCGCAGCCTCCAGATAGCTGGGACTACAAGCATGAGCCATCATGTCCTTAAATCTTATATCCTAATAGCATACTGTTTGCCATGAACTATTCATCCCGATCTCTGTCTTCCTTGTTCTATGCTTGTTCTTTGGCCTCATTCTGGATCTACTTTCTCTAAACTGAAAATGTTTAAGAGTAAGAAACAAGTGAGGTTTTTGTTATATTTTGCTGGGTTTGTACCCACAATTATTGTTCATTAGCTGTCTATTTTTACTATCTCTTATTTATTTGGAGTTCTTCTTTGAGTAACTTTTTCCAGGAAAGGTCATTTTGGGGCCTTTGCATACCTGAGAATGCTTTTCTGTTACTTTCACATGTATTGTGTTGCCTGTACACAGATTTCTTTTTACTGCCTTTTCCCCAGAAAACTCAGAAAAGCATTGCTGTACAGCACTTATTATTGTGGACTAGTATCTGGGGCCAGACTGAGCTTTCTTTGTACTTTAGTGGACTGTGATAGTTTTTTTTTTTTTCCCCTACCCAGTTCTTCTGGTTCCTTAGGGAAAATCTACATGATCCCGTTGAGCCTGTCAATAATAATGCCATGCGGGCCTCCACCCCACCCTACACTCCCACAGGGTGTGTACATAATGCAGGCTGATCAATCAAAGCACTGCAATCACTACACATGCTGACTGCTTCTTGGATGGAACCTGACTCAGCCGGGGCCAACCAGAATCTTCCCTGCAGCTGATACAAGGAGTTGGAAGAAATAGTTATTTCTGTTGGGTTTGATAATTGAGGGAATGTGAGTCTGGGATTACTGATAGCTATGTTGAGAGAGAGAGGATGGGGAGAGAGCAAGAGTGAAATCAAGGGAGAGAGGGAGAATATGAACATGAATATGAAGGTAAGCAGCGGCACACAGAACTGAGAAGTGGAAAGAGAAAGACAGCCCTGAAGGTATCATTTGAAGCCTAGAGTCAGCTGACTCTGAAGCACAATTCATCCTAGACTTCCCAGATTACATGAATCAAAACATTTCTTAAGCTAATTTGAGTTGGGTTTCTTTCACTTGCAGCTGAAGGGTTTTTTTTCTAAATTAAAAATAAAAAAATCATTTTAGACTGGGTTCAGTGGCTCGCGCCTATAATCCCCACACTTTGGGAGGCTGAGGTAGGCAGATCACTTGAGTTCAGGAGTTCGAGACCAGTCGGGGCAACATAGCAAAACCCGTCTCTACAAAAAAATACAAAAATTAGTTGAGTGTGGTGGCGTGTGCCTATAGTCCCAGTTACTCAAGAAGTTGAGGTATGAGGATCACCTTAGCCCAGGGAGGTCAAGACTGCAGTGAGCTGTGATCACGCCACTGCATTCCAGCCTGGGTGACAGAGTGAGAAGGTGTACAAAAAAAAAAAATTCTTTTAGAGTTGGGGTTTTGCTGTGTTGCCCAGGCTGGTCTTGAACTTCTGGACTCAAGCAATTGCTCCCACTCCAGCCTCCTGAGTAGCTGGGACTACAGGTATGTGCTACCAGGCCTGGCACGCTGAAGGATTTTGACCAGTAGTGTCTTAGTCTATTTTGGCTGCTATAATAAAATACCACAGACCAGGTGACTTATAAACAACAGAAATTTATTTCTCACAGTTCTAATGGCTGGGAAGCCTGAGATCAAGGTGCCAGCAGATTAGGAGATGTCTGGTGAGGGCTCATCTTCTGATTCATAGACGGTGCTTTCTTGCTGTGTCTACATGTGATGGAAGGGATGAACTAGTTTTCTGGGGTCTCTTTTATACAGGCACTAATCCCCACCATGAAGATTCTGCCCTCATGACCTAATCACCTCCCAAAGGCCCAGTCTCCTAATACCATGACTCTGGGAGTTAGAATTTCAATATATGAATTTTAGGGGGACACAAACATTTAAACCATAGCAAGTAGTAATAAATCCACTTTTTCCCCTTTGAGTAGTTGCAGAATTCTTCTCCTCATGAAATCTTAAAACATCTGCAGAGTACGGTTGAGATATCTTCTTAGCAGATTTGCCTGAATTGGTAAAATCAGAATCATTAAAGTTTTTTTTCTATTATTTCTCTGAATACTGCTTTTGTTCTATTTGTTCTTTTCCCCAAATGTTGAACTTCTTAAAACCAGTAATCTATATTTGTCACCTGTTTAGTTTGTTCCCATCCTGCTATGAAGAAATACCCAAGACTGGGTAATTTATGAAGAAAAAAGGTTTAATTAACTTACAATTCTGCATGGTTTAGGAGGCCTCAGGAAACTTACAATCATGGCAGAAGGGGAAGCAACACATCCTTCACATGGCAGCAGGAGAAAGAAGAATGAGAACCGAGTGAAGATCTTGTGAGAACTTACTATCATGAGAATAGCATGGGGGGAACCACCTCCATGATTCAGTTACCTCCCACTGGATCACTCCCACGACAAGTGGGCATTATGGGATTATAATTCAAGATGAGATTTGAGTTGGGGACACAAAGCCAAACCGTATCATCACCTTTCTTGACATTTCATCTTCTTGATCTTTTTTCTCTGTAGTCGAGAAACCTTCCAAAGTTTGTTCTCCATATTACTGATTTGATTTTCTACATTATATACTTGGTCTTGACTACTTCCAATGAAATTTTGCCTTCTCTTACACTACTTATTTCCCAACATTACTTCTGTATCAAATTCAGATTTATTTTTAAATTTCTGCCTATTTTGTAGCCTCTGTCTTTGAGTCTATAATTTTAATGAGTCTATATTTTTTCAAATTTGTGGAAAGCAAAAGAAATTCACCGGAAGTTTTTCTTCCTGTAACAAATCTTTTGCAAATGCGTATGCTTCCTCCATAGAATATTTTCATAAGCTGTTTTTTTTCCTTCTACTTATATCTTCTTAAATAAAGATAGATCTATTTGTCCTTAGTGTTTACCTGTTTATCCACAAACAAGGGGGCTGAATTATTCTTGGATCTACTCCCTATACACCTAATTACTATTAGATTTTTCTTTTCAGGTTTTAAGCTGGAGGACTAACTGGTGCATATGTATATTTCCAGCACATTGAAGTGAGTGAAGAGGGACCATGATCCTAGGCTGTTACATGGGTAAGAACTTGGTATTTATTTATCTTCCTCTTTCCCTGAAGCTGTTGTACTTGGTGCTAATTATTTGTGCCCAGCAATCCATGCGGCATGGCTCTCTCTGTCATCCAGTCTTGTTCTGCTGCCCACTGCCTTGAAAGCCTTGCCTCACTGGGGAGAAGTGCTGTCATTTCAGAGAAGTCTTACTACACTGCCTGCTTCCTTCTTGGCAGAACAACAGCACAGTGCTTGAAATCTCCTTAGATAGTTGCTTTTGATTGTTGCTATCTTAGTCAGTTTGGGAGGCTATAACAAAGTACCATAGACTGAGTGGCTTCTAAAAAACAGAAATTCATTTTTCGCAGTTTTGGAGGCTGTGAAGTACAAGATCAAGGTTCTGTGGATTTGGTGTCTGATGAGGACCTACTTCCTGGTTCATAGACAGCACCTTCTTGCTGTGTTATTACATAATGGAAGGGGCGTGGGATCTCTCTGGGGCCTCTTTTACAAGGGCACTGCTCCCATTCATGAGGGCTCCACCCTCAGAACCTAGTTGCTACCCAAAGGCCCCGCCTCCAAATCCCATCATGTTGTGAATTAGGTTCAACATTTGAATTCTGGAGACACATAAACATTCAGTCTGTAGCGCTACCCACAGCTACTGGTATAATTCTAAGGAGTGCTTCTCTTTTATTCACTGCTACCCCATCCCAGTCCTTGCTCCTTCACATTTGTGAAGGTTAGTAGGGGTATGCCAGGATGTTGTCCACTTACTTTTTTTTCATTAGAGGCTCATCAATGTTGTCTCTAGGCATTATCTTTCCATCTGGTTTCATCAGAATCATTCAGAACCCATACAAAAGAATCCTTTCTCAATTTTTAGCAGGGATTCAGGTTTTCTCCCATGTTCCTTTTTTTCATTTTCATGGGGTTTGGGAGGAATAGATGAAAGTTAGGCCCAGTTTTTCTAAATATCTTAAGTCTGACTCCTTTATTTCATCCCCATTGTTACTGCCTTATCTCATATCTGAGCATATCTAACTCTTTATTGCAAGAGTTAGATATGCAATAAATATCTAACTTATTGCAGCTCTTCCTGCCTCTTTTTTGTCATTGTTCCTCTAATGTTGGTGTTCAAGTGAACAATGGTTTGAATCCTAGGAGATATTTTATTGTATTAGAATTGTGTTCAGTTTCAAGTAATTAAAAATGGTTCTACTGTTGCTTTAGTAAGTACAGGGGTGGTCAATCCAGGACCAGTGGAGTGACTCGATGATACCATAAAATCCAGGGCCCTTCTGCCTTCCTGCCTTACCATTTTCAGTGATGTCTGCTGTACTTCCAGGCTGTGTATGTAATAGTGAGAGGAAGACTAAGGAAAAGAGGCAGCACCAAGAGATTCTGCTTACATTTCTTTGTCTGGGAGTATGCCTCATGGCCATGATAGCTGACAGGAGGCAGGGAAATTGAGTCTTTTACAGACTTCATGGCAGAGGCAAGCAAGAAAGAAATGGGTTGGGGAAGGAAGTGGGTCAGTTAAACTCTCTTGTTCACCACCTTCTTAGTTCCCAACACCTGTTTGTAAGAGGAAAAAACAATGATAGGATATGGCTACTTTATTAGTCTGTTTTCACACTGCTGATAAAGACATGCCCGAGACTGTGTAATTTATAAGAAAAAGAGGTTTAATGGACTCACAGTTCCATGTGGCTGAGGAGCCCTCACAATCATGGTGGAATGTAAAAGGCACGTCTCACATGGCAGCAGATAAGAGAGTTTGTTCAGGGAAACTCCCCTTTATAAAACCATCAGATCTTATGAGACTTATTCACTATTACAAGAACAGCACAGGAAAGACCTGCCCCCATGATTCAATTACCTCCCACCATGTCCCTCCCATGGCACATGGGAATCGTGGGAGCTACAATTCAAGATGAGATTTGGGTGGGAACACAGTCAAATCATATTCACACTCAGGTCCCAGGGTATGGTTTCTAGACAGGGGGAAAATAACAGGAGGAGGAGAATGGCTGCAAGTGGATGTTTCTCATTTTTTCCCTTAGCTCCCATCTCTAAATCTCTGTCTCTTCAAATTAAGGGATATAATGTTTCCTTCCAAATTTCTTCCATTTTATGCCATCACACTGCACAATTATTTCAGTAACAGTGATATGTGGGTTTAATAGTTGTTAAGGTTGAAACATTCCCCTGGAATTTACATGGATTATTTTTGTTGAATAATTGTGCCTTTTTTAAAAAAATTGTAGTCTATTTTAGGGAGGGGTGATTTGTATATATATATTTAAGTCACAGAATTACTCAGAAATGTCCTAGTTTTTTAGATAAAGATGTTTTTGTGGCTCCAGATCTTTAGTACCTTGCTTTTCTTATTTCTAATAGTCCAGCAATGTCTTTTCTTTCTTTTTTTTTTTTTCCCCACCCTCTATGCTCTGACTGCTCCTTGGCATTTTGGACCACTCCAGAACATTAAGTGGCTTTTTCCATTTCTTTTGTGCGTCTCAATGGCCACAGCAGGTTCACAGCTGCAGCACAACTGTGGAGAAGGTCAGAGAATGCTAATGGGACATTTAGCAGCAAGCGTTCCTGCTTGACTTTTTGTTGAAAATAAAATTGAATTGACAGAAGGAGAAAGTGCAATTCTAACTTAATGTAGAAACAGTTTCAAGTTAGGCTTTTAGATTAGTCATTGATAGATACAATTAAAGATATCATTTCACAAGAAATAATATCCTTACTCTAAAAATGGCCTTTTGAGTGAGTGATGAATCATTATATGAGTCACCAGACATACCCTACTGAGTGCTTCTTCTGTAACATATTAGAGAGATTTGGACTGTGCCTAGTAAATATGCAGTAAAATGTGTACGTTACAATTATGTTGAAATTTGAACATGAGGATAAATGAATAATTTGGGGATGTACACTACTACAATTGTAATTCAAAAGACATTTTATCCACCTACTTATGGAAACATCGTTCCCTGTAAGTACAGTATTATGTGCTCTTGCTTTCCCCCTTAGGCAATGTGATAAAGTGAAAAGGTCAGGTGATTTAAGGTTAGACGCTCTAAGTACAAGCCCTGGATCTCACATTTACTGGCTACATGAATTCAGATGAATCACTTGATTCCTGACTCCAGTTTTATCATCCACAGAATGATGATAGTAGAGTACTTCACAGAGTTGTTGGAAGTATCACATAGCAGGATGTAGTTTGCAAATTGCAAAGTGTTATATATAAGTACGTACTATTTTGTGAACTGATTTTTTTAAATTTTATTTTTTGATGTTAGTGCAATGGCGTGATCTCGGCTCACTGCAACCTCGGCCTTTTTTATGCAGCAAAGCTAAGTACACTTTTCAAGTGGATGCATGCTATTCCACTATATGGATGATTCCAACATTTAAGTTATTTCATATATATATATGAGAAACACATACATATCATATATGTAAATTATTATAAATACTGCTGCAATAAACAGCCTTGTAGACAATCCTTTGCTCATATACATTATTATTATTATTATTATTATTATTAGAGATGGAGTCTCACTCTGTCGCCCAGGCTGGAGTTCAGTGGCATGATCTCAGCTCACTGCAACCTCTACCTCTTGGGTTCAAGCAATTCTCCTGCCTCAGCCTCCTGAGTAGCTGGGATTAGAAGTGCCCACAACCCCACCTGGCTAATTTTTTATATTTTTGGTAGAGACAGGGTTTCACCATATTGGCCAGGCTGGTCTCAAACTCCTGACCTCAGGTGATCTGATCACCTTGGCCTCCCAAAGTGCTGGGATTACAGGTGTGGGCCACCATACCTGGCCTCATTATTATTTTTTAAAGAAAATATTAGTTCACCTTGAACATTCCTGTGACTCAATGACATGTAGAAGTTAGTTAAGCCCTTATCTGATTCCTAAGTATTCACAATCTAATGCTAACTCTGCCTTCTAAATTTGATTGGTTAGATTACAATCTCTTTTAGTTCAGAAAACATGCCTATTCACCACTGTATCTTCATTTGTTAGGTGATTAGACAAATGACTCCATTAATTGTTGCTGTTATTTTTATCATAATTTTTCTCATTAGAAAAACTTCTTATGTTGTATGTTCTATTCATTTACAGTCATGTGTTGCTTGATGGGGTTATGTTCTGAGAAATGTGTCATTAGCTGCTTTTGTTGTCGTGCTAACATCATTGAGTGTACTTTCTGAGAAATAAAAAACTTTTAATCTAGGAATGTGAAACCCCTTTAGTGATCAGGCCCAGAGAGGCACTGAAATGCAACAGCAGTCACGTCTTACTCCCGCTTCAGTGAAATTATAACCTCCCGAAGCCACCTCTTATGTGCGCTCTGGACTAACTTTCTCCAAGGAGCCGTAAAATGCAATATGCTGAACACCGTAACTTATACCCTGTGGTTCAACAATGCATAGCCAATCACTAACCCATGTAACTTCTGTAAACCAGGGAGAATTCCTGTAAAACAACTTTCTGTCAGCTAATTTCTTATCCCTTTTGCCTTTAAAATACCTGCTTGCCAACATGACAAAACCCTGTCTCTACTAAAAATACGAAAATTAGCCAGGTGTGGTGGATTCACTTGTAATCTCAACAGCTACTCAGGAGCTGAGGCAGGAGAATCGCTTGAACCCGGGAGACACAGGTTGCAGTGAGCTGAGATCGTGCCATTGCACTCCAGCCTGGGTGACAGAGCGAGACTCTGTCTCAAAAAACAAAAACAAACAAACAAAAAACGCTGCTTGTAGCAAAGGCTGAAGGGAGCACTCCCCAAGGCAACTTGGAAGTGTGTCTCAGGCTGTGGTCCTTGACCTTAGGCCAAATAAGCTCTCTATATTAATTTTGCCTCCATTTCTTTTTTTAGGTCAACATTACACCAACCTAGGTGATATAGCCCTGCTACACACCTAGACTAAATGGTATAGCCTGTTACTCCTAGGCTACAAACTGGTACAGCATGTTACTGTACTGAATACGGTAGTCAGCAGTAACACAATGGTAAGTATTTATGTATCTAAACATATCTAAATATAGAAAAAGTACAGTCAAAATCAGCATTGTAATCTTATGAGAGCACCACCATATACGTGGTCCATCTTTGAACAAAACATTGTTATGGCACATGACTGTATTTCTATTTCGCATTTGAATCACTTATTTCTCCCACACATGGTATGAGGCAAACAGTTACTAGACAGAAATGATCCAGATGAAGGTCCTGTATGGTTTGTTTCTCAAGTTAATTTTATTCTAAATATCCATAATCTTTACATTAAACAGCAACAAGAGTACATACAACAGCTGTTTCTCTGTTTTGTACTCTTAATTTCTCTTCCCATCATTTCTGAATGATTTCTAGATCAATTTATTAATTATGGTTTCAGCCTCATTTTTATCCTTTTCATGGAGAATTGTGCCAATATTCTCCAGTGTACTCACCTTACAAAGAGAAATCCTAAAGCATTTATATGAGCTTAAGTAGAGAGAGAACATGAAACCTTCAGGAGGCATATGGAAGCCTAGTGCTGTTTTGTACATCCTACCATGAGAAGGTCATGCACCAGTGGATCATAGAAGCAGAGTGAAGGTTTAAATTTCTTCATAATCATTGAGAAGATTTTGTATAAATTCTTCTAAAGGTCTATTTCAAATACACTTTGGTTAAAGTATATGTTAAGAAAGGAAACATATTTTCATTTATCTTTTCTAATAAGGACAATTATAAAAGTAGAGTAATTTGCTTCTGAGCACAGCTTTGGCTTCCTCTCATATTATTTTCCAAAAAAATCAGTACAGTAGTCCTCCCTTTTCACAGGGGATATGGTCCAAGACCCCTAGCAGATGCCTGAAACCATGGATAGTCTTAAACCCAATCGCTGTTAATAGAAACATGTTTAGGTCTTCCACCCACAGATTTAATGCCTTTTCCATCTTCACAAGGCACTTATCGTGCACTGTGGACCCTTGCAGTTTGAGGTGCAACAGCAAAACTAGCATGAATTTCTTTTTTCTTCACAATTTCACTGATAGAAAGCTTGTTCTTATGGTAGATTTTAGCAACCTCAGTACGCAATGTTTTTATTTCCTTACTAACTTGAGAACTTTCACCTTTTCGCTTAAGGGAAGCAGCTTACAGCTTCTCTTTGGCATATCAGAATTGCCATTGTCACTATGCTTGTGCTTTGCGGCCATTATTTAGTAAAGTAAGGATTCTTTGAACATGAGCACTGGATACCATGACAGTAGAATGGATAACTGAGACAACTAGAGACAACTAATAACTGACTAGCGAGCATGTAGTGTAGACAGTGTGGATACTCGTGACAAAGGGATGATTGAAGTCCTGGGTGGGACAGAGTGGGATGGTGCAAGATCCCATCATGCTACTTCAAACAGTGTGCAATTTAAGACTTCCTAAGTGTTATTCTGGAATTTTCCATTTAATATTTTCGAACCATGGTTGACCTCGCGTAACTAAAACCAGTGGGGTTGTGGGGAATACTGGTAATTGCTATTTCGATTTCCTTTTTGTGTATCTGATACTTTTTGTGACAAAAAGTGTTAAATCATACAGAAAATTTGAGAGAGTAACACAATGTAACAGATACTTTCCACCTAGATTCAATCATTGTTAACCTTTTGCTACTTGCTTTAACTGTAGATCTACATTTATTTTTTGCTCAGGCATTTGAACCTAAGTTTCAGATAATGTGACATTTCACCCTTAATTACTTCAGCATGCATCTCCTAAGCATGAGATGTTCTCCTAAGTTACCACAATAATATTGTCATGCCTAGGAAAATTCATAGTAATTTCATAATACAGTATTCTGTATGATCCAGTTTGTAATCAAGTATATCAAAAATTCCCCTCAAAGTATTTTTAAACTAGGATCCAATCAAGATTCAGCACCACATTGATTATTGGCTCTCTTTAGTCTCTTGTTCTACATATTTTTTCCCAGGGACACTGACTTTTCAGTTCTAGGCGGTTGTCCTGCAGAACGGTCTACTTCTGGGGTTGTCTATTTCCTCTTGATTAAACGTTTTTGTCAGGAATACGTCAAAGGTAATTCTGTGTTCTTCATATTACATCCCATCAAGAGGTATAAAAACCATGTTGTTATTAATACAACGCTAGTGATGCCAACTTTAGTTTTGTTACTTGGTTAAGGTTGTGAATGTTAGATATCTCCATTATAAAGGTACATGTTTTCTATTGCAATTAAGACACAATGTGTGGGATGGTATTTGGTGCCAGGCCAATATCCTGTTTTCCAATAATCTTTCATCTAATGGATTTTAGCATTCATTGATGCTAACACGAGTGTTATTACACTAAGACTTGAAAACGGTGATTTTCTAATTCTATCACCCCTTTTACAGTTATTAGCTGGGACTCCTCTTAAAAAAAAGAGACTGTGTCTCTCACTTCCCTCTTCTCTCTCTCTTTTCCTTCTTCTCTCTCTGACACCATTATCCAAACATGGATTTTATTCTACGTATTAGTTCAGTTACTGTTGTTGTGTATTATGTCACCCATACTGTCCCAAAGTGGCCAATGTGAGCCCCTTCAAACTAGCTCTATGTGTGACTGACATGCCCCACTGGCCTTTGAGAATGTCTTTGCTTTCTGGCCCCTGTGTTTTACCTATTCCAGACCTGGTATTAGTCATTCCAAGGAACCCTAGGTCTTTTTAGTATAGAATAATATTTAGAAACAAATATTTGGGTGTTAAGTATACTCCTTGATTTTACTGTATCATCTGCTTCCAGGATATTGTAGTGTGTAGATCTAGAGAATATATGTTTTTTAAAAATCATGAGGTCATGTTGATATTTCCAAATCAAGTTTTCATTATTGGCTATTGTCTTTGTTTACTTGTCTCTGTTGTTCTTATACTATATATCTTTTTTTTTTTTTTTTTTTTTGAGTCTTGCTCTGTCATCCAGGCTGGAGTACAGTGGTGCAGTGTCAGCTCATTACAGCCTCCACCTCCTGTTTTCAAGTGATTCTCTTGCCTCAGCCTCCTGAGTAGCTGGGACTACAGGTGCGTGCCACTAGGCCTGGTTAATTTTTGTATTTTCTTTTAGTAGAGTCAGGGTTGCATCATGTTGGCCAGGCTGGTCTCGAACTCCTGACATCAAGTGATCCGCCTGCCTTGGCCTTCCAAAGTGCTGGGATTATAGGTGTGAGCCACCATGCTCGGCTGATGTCTTTGTTTTTAATAGCAGTATATTTACTTATTTGTTTTCTACTACAATATACATCAAATGGGTTTAAAATTAAAATAGAAATACTGTTACTACAACAAATCTATATTTTTGTTCTTTCAATAAACTTCTCTAAGAATATGCAGTCAGCATACTATGCTTAAAAGTTTTGGAAATAATTATTTATGTGATGATGTAGCCAATTTGACAGGTTCACCTGTTCCTCTTTGAGCACAAGCACGTGATTTTTTTCTTTTTTATTTAATTTTTGAACATGTTTAAATCATTTACATGGTTCAAAATTTGAAACTATATAAAAAGGTGTAGTTGGAGAAGTCTTACTTTCATCCCTATCTTCTTGATCCCTACTCCCGCAGGTACCCTTTTTTTTTTGAGACAGTCTCACTCTGTTGCCCAGGCTGGAGTGCAGTGGCACTATCTGCACTCACTGCAATCTCCACCTCCTGAGTTCATGCCATTCTCCTGCCTCAGCCTCCCGAGTAGCAGGGACCACAGGCACCCGCCACCACTCCCAGCTAATTTTTTGTATTCTTTAGTAGAGACGGGGTTTCACCATGTTAGCCAGGATGGTCTCGATCTCCTGACCTCGTGATCTGCCCGCCTCAGCCTCCCAAAGTGCTGGGATTATAGGCGTGAGCCACCACACCTGGCCAAGTATCCATTTTTAATAGTTTCTTGTGTATCTTTCAACATTGTGGCAGCATAGTTATCCAGTGTGTGGTGTGTGGCTATCTTAGAGGTTAATCAGTCCCCTCCTGATGGGTGTATGCATTGATTCCAGACAGATAGTGTCGCACTGAATAACCTTGAGCAAAGCATGAAGATATCTCTTTAGGATGAATTCCCAGATAAGGGATTGCTAGTGAATGCATATGTAGTTTTGTGAGAAATTGCCAAAGTCCCCTTCAAAATAGTATTTGCATTTTGTACTCTCATAATCAAATGAATAAGAGTGCTTGTTTTTCAATATCTTGTCACCAAAGGTATTGTCAAACTTTTAGATTTTTTGCTAATCTGAAATTGTAATTCAGTGTACAGTCATCCCACAGTATATGCAGGGGATTGACTCCAGGGCACCTGTGGATACCAAAATCCTCAGTTGCTCAAGTATCTTATATAAATGGCATAGTATTTGCATATAACCTATGCACACCCCCCTGTATACTTTAAATCATCTCTAGATTAATTATAATACCTAATGCTTTAAATCATCTCTGTATACTTTAAATAATCTCTAGATTAATTATAATACCGAATGCAATGTAAAATCTATGTAAATAGTTGTTATACTATATTGTTGTAAATTTGTATTATTTTTATTGTCATATCATTATTTTGTATTGTTTTATTTCTTGAATGTTTTTGATCCATGGTTGGTTGAATCTGCTCATGTGGAACCTGAGGATATGGAAGGCTGATTGTATTTTTGCTCACTTTTTTCTTACTATGAGTGATGTCGAGCATATTTTCATATGTTTACGGGATATGTTTCTTTCTTTTTCTATGAATTTCTGACTTTCTGCACAGGACTACCTCTTCTTCCATATGAATGCTATTCTTATCCATTTGGTCTAATTATGGATATGTTATCAAACGGCATTTTAATTTTTTCATTTTCCACCAAACTCTTCCTAACTATAATTTATATTAACCAACTAGTGTGTAATCTTTTATTTGTTTCTCTATGCTCAAATAATCACATATATGTCCTTTTATTTTTAAAAAATGGGGTAACATTATGTACTCTTCTCTGTGCCTTGACATTTCTTTTCTCTCTTGATGATGTATCATTGGCATACCCTCCAAGTCAACCAGTATTGTTCACTGTGTCCTTTTTAAAGGCTGTATAATATTCTACAGTATGGATTTGTGATGCTTTGTTCAAACATTTCCCTGAGATGGGCATTCCTTTTGTTTCTGATCTTTTGCTACTGCAGACATAGCTACTGCCAATATCCCTGTATCCAATTG
Source organism: Mandrillus leucophaeus (assembly GCF_000951045.1). Taxonomy (NCBI): domain Eukaryota; kingdom Metazoa; phylum Chordata; class Mammalia; order Primates; family Cercopithecidae; genus Mandrillus; species Mandrillus leucophaeus. The sequence goes on along the minus strand of NW_012108252.1, from coordinate 6,960,330 downwards.
CTAGATTACTGAGTCTTATAGACTGACCAAGGGGAGGTTCAATTCAGGCATTGGGGAAAAAAGAAGCTGTTGATTATTTTCCTCTGGTTCTGGAAGCAGTGCTTTTATCTGAGACTTAGATTTGGGTTTGGGGGTGGGGAAGTATTACTTAAATGGCCTATTTCATATATAAAAAGGAGTTTCCCATATGCTGCATCCTATTTTTTGGCAAGTTACCTTGGATTTTGAGGCCAAACCCCTAAACTGTAATAAAATGCTGCTTTATTCAGCTTTGCCTATTATGTACACTTATCTCCCTAAGACAGTTGTTTTCAACCGGGGGTGATTTTGTCTCCCTGAACTCAAGGGAATATTTGGCAATGTTTGAAGACACTTTTGGTTTTTACCACTGGAAGGATGCTACTGACATTGAGAAGGTAGAAGCCAAGGACACTGCTCAAAATACGGCAATGCACAGAGCAGTCCTCACAGCAGAGTTATTCAGTCCAAATGTCAACAGTGCCACTTTTTCTTAAACTTTTATTTCAGGTTCAGGGGTACATGTGCAGGTTTGCTATATAGGTAAATTGCATGTCACGGGGGTTTGGTGTAAAAATTATTTTGTCACCCAGGTTATAACCATAATACCCGATAGGTAGTTTTTTGATCCTCACCTTCCTCCCACCCTCCTTCCTCAGGTAGACCCCAGTGTCTGGTGCTCCTTTGTTTCCAGGTGTATTCAGTGTTTAGCTTCCACTTATAAGTGAGAACATATGACATCCGGTTTTCTGTTCATGTGTTAGTTTGCTTAGGATAATGGCTTCCAGCTCCATCTATGTTGCTGCAAAGGACATGATCCTGGTTTTTATGGCTGTGTAGTATTCCATGGTGTATATATACTACATTTTCTTTAGCCAGTTTACCATTGATGGGTAGGTTGATTCCGTGGCTTTGCTATTGTGAATAGTGCTGTAATGAATATGCATGTACATGTCTTTATGATAGAATGATGTATATTCCTCTGGGTATATGCCCAGTAATGGGATTAGAGAAACACTGTCATAAGTGAATTCACAGAGAACTTGAATGGTTGAGAATAGATTCAGAACATCATTGGTCATCTTGGTCATGACATCACCAAATGCCAACTTAGTATCTCCCCATAACTGTACCCCAACTTAATATTTAATATAATACACATCAATTCATCTCATAGGCTCAGTTTCCAACAGAAAGCTCAATCAACAGATTGTTTATTTAAAAACTTAGGATCAGTTGGGGTCCCTTCTGATAATTAGCTAGAGGACTGGCTAAAATGTGTACATACTAGACTAACTTCCCATGTTTTACAATATTCATTTCATGTGGCTGTGCCAGATCGAGGTATGTATTCCTGTTTCCACCAACTCTTTCTTTTTCCATTTGGTATCAATAACTAAATGGATAAACATAAAAAAGGACAATATTCTGCATGCAGGATTTGCATCACTCTATTTCTCTTTTGTCCTATGGTATTTTCCTTGTTGGGACTACACCTCCCCAAATGTCCTGCATAACTGACCCTCAATTCCACCCTTTTTGATGTCTGTAATTGTTTAACTTTGGATGTAAGTTGCATGAGAAGGATGAAGAGGAAGGGAAGCGGAAGAAATTAATTTTTGGATTCTTTAGAAAGCAATACCCACACAGTTATGGAAGGCTACTTAGTTTTCTGATTGGTTTAAACCCAGGGTTTCTGAGAAAGGAGTAAGCAATGGAGGAAGTGGTGAAATCTCTACTTACAGGTTTTCAAGATGGTAGTCTCCCTTCTTAAAGCAGCAAATCATATGTCAGCATGAGCCCTTGTTTATAATTCTCATTTTAGCTTTATGAATCTTATAATTTAGGAACATTCCTCCATAATTTGGGAAAAAAGTTGTCTCTCAGATTTGATATTGATTATTGTCATTAGCATTTGTCTCTTTCTAGATATTTTAATGAGAAGTTGAGGAAGTCTGGTTTAGACCTCCAGCCAAACCCTATCTTAATTGTGATTTTAGCTGGAATAAATTGTTCTATGTTAATTGAGATAAAAACCTAAAGAAATCAAATTTGTTCAAAGTCATCATTTGCCAACTTTGGGAAGAAGTCCAAAAGAATCTAGCTAAATTAGTCTCACACATTTCACGAAAAATGGGGAGAGACAATCTATCTGTCTGTGGTTGCCTCTAGCATTTTATTATTTAAGACTGCATGTCAATTTAGGGATAAGCTAACAGTTGAGCCAGGCACAGTGGCTCATGCCTGTAATCCCAGCACTTTGGGAGGCCAAGGCAGTTGATTGCTTGAGCCCAGGAGTTCAACACCAGCCTTGGCAATACAGCAAGACTCTGTCTTTACAAAATAATACAAAATTTAGCCAGGTATAGTGGCACTCACACTTCTTGTCCCAGGTACTTGGGAGGCTGAGGCTGGGGGATCACCTGAACTGGGGAGGTCGAGGCTGCAGTGAGCCATGATTGTACCACCGCACTCCAGGCTGGGCAACAGGGTGAGACCCTGTCTCAAAAAAAGATAGCAGTTGATATTAATGAAATAGAAAGCCAAAAATGTTAGAAAGGACACATTAATCCAAAAGGTAGATAACCTCCTGGTATTTTGAAGTGGAAAAGTAAGATGCAGAGAAGAATATGTAATACATTTGTACATTTTATAAAACAATCAATGGCTTAAACTCCTGCTATGTATGTACATATACCTGTATGTTTGTATTTGAATATGATTTTATTACTTTATTATTAATATAATAATTAATTATTATTAATAATACTTTTATTATTACTAATTTTTGAGTGTCAGCAAAATAAGCAAACAAAGGAAAGCAAAGGCTATCTGGGGAACTGAAGAAAACCAAAGTACTGCATTAAAAATGATTATGTGAGCTGGGTGAAGTGGTTCATACCTGTATTCTCAGTGCTTTGGGAGACAGAGGTGGGAAGCCAGGAGTTAGAAATTAGCCTACACAACCTAGTGAGACCCTGTCTCTGCAATACAAAAGAAAAAAATTAGCTGAGTGTGGTGCTGCTCACCTGCAGTCCTAGCTGCTTGACTAGGACTACAGTCAATAGTAGAAAAGAGGCTGAAATAAGAGGATCCCTTGAGCCTAGAAGTCTGAGGCTGTATAGTCTGCTGAGTTGTGATTGAGCCACTATACTCCAGTCAGGGCAACAGAGTGGAGGCCCTCTCTCCAATAAAATAAAATAAAATAAAAAATAAAAGTAAAGATGATAATGTCTCATGTTTTTGAGTTTTTAACATATGTCAATATGTGTTTAGGGATAAAAAGTGATGCAAGAAAAAATGGTCACCAAAATATTAATGATTATCTCTAAGTTGGTGGTTTTCAGATGAATTTTTCTATATAATTTTATGTATTGTTCCAATTCATTGTAATGATAACTTATTGTTTGTAAATCATGAAAAACTGTTTTTGTTGCAAAACCTCACTCTCAACTTCTGCAATGCAAACAATCCTATAAATTAGATAAAAGGTGAAAGACCAATTGGCAGTGTCTTTTTATTACATATATAGTAAATTAATCTCTTTGATACACAAAGAGCTTTTAAATAAATCCACCAAAACCAGTTGAAAACATTAACATAATTTAGGTAAAGATCATCAACTGGCAAGAAATAAAATTAAAATTAGAGTTCATTTTTTCCACTTAACATTTTGGGAAAGATTAAAAAGTTTGAAAATACAAAATATATTTGAAGGTGTAGAAAACCAGGCATAAAATATAAATTGGTGAAACTTTTGAGGAGTCATTTCATATTTTCAAACATTTCAATGTAAAGTTTGACCCAGTATTTTAACTTCTAACAATTTATTCTATAAAAAAAATAGTTGGACACTGGGGCCTGTCATGGGGTGAGGGTCTGGGGGAGGGATAGCATTAGGAGAAATACCTAATGTAAATGACGAGTTGATGGGTGCAGCAAACCAACATGGCATATGTATACCTATGTAACAAACCTGCACATTGTGCATATGTACCCTAGAACTTAAAGTATTATAAAAAAATTGGATAAATATAAAAAGATAGTAGTATAAGGATGTTCACCGTAACATTTGTGCATATATAAGTGTTAGCAAAACTAACTAGAAACAACTCACGTAGTCTGTCTCAACAGGGCATTGATTGAATTATGTACAATCATCCCTTGGTGCCCAGGGCGGATCAGTTCCTGGACCCCTTGAGGATACCAAAATCCAAGAAAATTCAAGTCCTTTATATAAAATGGTGTAGTGTTTGTACACAACACACACACATCCTCCTGTATGCCTTAAATCACCTTTAGATTACTTAGAATACCCAATACAATGTAAATGCTGTGTAAATAGTTGTATTATTTAGGGAATAATGATGAAGAAAAAAAGTCTGCACATATTCAGTACAGGTATAACTATCCATTTTTTTCCCTGAACAATTTTTGATGCAAAGTTGGTTGAATCCATGGGTGCAGAACACAAGGAAACAGAGAGCCAACTGTATATTCATAAAATGAAATTTCATATAACTAAAAAATGAGACTGATTTCTGTATACTACATACTGATTTGAAAAGATTTTCCTGATGTGTTGATAACTGAAAGCAAGTTTCAGGTTTGCTCTTATGCACTTAATGTTATATGATGCATGCCATCAGGTACAAAAAAACATGTGCTCATATATGTACAGACAACTTCTGGGAGGATACATAAGAAACTGTTAATAGTGAATATCTTCTGAGAACCAGACTTAAGTAAGTGAGTAGAGTTTACTTTTCACTCTATGCTTTCTCATACTTTTGGAATCCCTTACTCCCAATATTTTATTATAAGAAGCTTCAAACATACAGAAAGTTTAACACCTGTATGGTGAACACAGGAGTTAAAAATAAATTTGCCAGACCTGGTGCGGTGGCTCATGCCTGTTATCTCAGCACTTTGGGAGATAGAGACGGGAGGACTGCTTGAGCCCAGGAGCTGGACACCAGCCTGGGCAATATAGTGAGACCTTCTCTCCCAACAAACAAACAAACAAACAAACCACCTAGATGTTACAATTAACATTTTGCTATCCTTGCTTTATCACTAAATTTCAAAAAGGAAGGATGATGAATTATTTTAAAAATATACCTAGCGCCCAGGCACAGTGGCTCATGCCTGTAATCCCAGCACTTTGGGAGGCCAAGGCAGGTGGATCACCTGAGGTCAGGGGTTCGAGACCAGCCTGGCCAACATACTGAAACCCCGTCTCTACTAAAAATACAAAAAATTAGTTGGGTGTGGTGGCGAGTGCCTGTAATAGCTACTTGGGAGGCTGAGGCACGAGAATCGCTTGAACCCAGGAGGCAGAGGTTGCGGTGAGCCGAGATCACGCCATTGCACTCCAGCCTGGGCAACAAGAGCGAAACTCTGTCTCAACAACAACAACTATACACACACACACACACACACACACTTAGCAAGAAATGAAAGCTTTAGCCAGAAGAGCGTAGAATAATGAAACAATAAAATAAAAAAGTACATAAATTGGCTGAAAGAGAAAATTAAATGTGATAAATGTAAGCAGCTGTTAGGAGTATAAAGTCCAGTGTTCAGGTCTATGCAAGAGCAAAGAAAAAGACTCTGTGAAGCATACAGGAGGAGTTTCCGTCCCGCAGTTCCTCAGGCCTGTGGTCAAGGGAGGATGTTCCCAGAACAGGAGACCTCGGAACAGGTAGCTTTGGCTCCATGAGAGGTTTATGGCGGATACATGCAGTGTGGTCTCTGGACCTCTAAGACTCTGCTTCATCAGGAAGATTTGCTGAAATGCATTTGACCCCCAGGAACCCTTACCTTAGATCTCATAAAAGTGTTGCAAATCAGTTTGGATTTGGATAATGCCTAAACAGGAGGTGGTTTTGTTTTGTTTGTTTTTAAAAGAATTCCTAGTTATTTAACACGAGCTATTCCTTTGTATGTAAACCTTCAATTAAAAGAAAATAGTTGGGTTCCAGAAATCTAAATTTCTGAATTCTGAAATCTGAAGTTTTAACAAGCACCCAAGGTGAGTTCATTGCAGGCAGGTGTTGCAAATATGGTCATCTTCTAAAAATGTGGTCTATTTGGGCCTCATGAAGATTCACCTGCTGCAGGAGTCTACAACCTTGCTTTGCCAGGAATGCCTTTCTTCTCAAACAGCTAGTACTTATCTTCTAAATGAGCTTAATTACTAAATTCCTAAGGGAGTTGAACATCAAGGACTTTATCTCTTGGTGTAGATAAATTAGCTCGCTCAAATGTTGTAAACCAATTTGGACCTGGGAGGGGTCTAGAGAGAGGAAATTATTATTATTTGATACATAACATTTGTACATATTTATGGCATACAGATGGTAGTTCATCACATGTGTAGAACGAGTAATGATTAAGTGACAATATTCAGAGTATCCATCACTTGATTTATCATTTCTATATGTTGGGAACATCTCAAATCCTCTCATCTAGCTGTTTTGAAAAACACAGTACATTGTTGTTAGCTATGATTATTTTTAACTTCCTTGTTATTTAATACTGCTGCTATGCCCCTTTGTGTAAACCTTCACATGGGCATTTAATACCATCTTCTTTAACCCCTGGTTCACTGGGGTCTTCCAGATACAGGCGGTTTAATTCTTCGCGTTTCTAAGTGAGAAAAGTCTGCAAATCTTTTTTTCTAGTGTTTTTCTTTGGAAGCTTCGTCCCACTGTTATCACAGAGTATTTGAATTCTCATCAGTTTCCTTGTAACTTCTGTGGAATGTGCTGGTAGAACTGCAGCTGTTAGTCCTTGTACTTAGAATAAGTTTTCTTCCCCTGAAGGATTAATAAGGAGGCCAACTATTTGCAGTTGCTTCTACCCCAGCTCTGACAGTTCTTTAACCCCCTAAGAAGGAAGGATCTCAGAGTTTCTCATTCCTTCTCAGGGTGACAATTGTTGTGAATTCTTTCTTGTCTATTGTTTTTACCTCCTCTTTTTCCATTTTGGCCTGTCAATTTGAGTTGAATTCGTTTCTGGGTGGTCTATCACCTAACAGAAAACATGGTGCACCAAGTAATGAGTAACTGAGTTTTTATTATGTTTTAAAAAATACAATAAACATTTCTTGAGCACTTTCTGTGCACTAGGCATTTGCTAAATGCTGGTGACATGAGTGAGAAAGTGGGGACAGAGGCAGCCAAGTCTCTGAAGAATCTTGACACATCCAGTTTGAGAACATCCATCAAACAAGAAACAGCGTTAAGAAAAAGCCTGGAAGTAAATTTGTAAGATGGAGACAATTCAGGTATGCTCAGGATCCAGGGTACCTGGTGAGAAATAAAAGCTGCTTTTCAGACTTGAGAGCTGCTGTTAAAAATCTGAATATTACCCAGTAGGAAATTATTTCTTAACCCGCTTCTAAAAGTTAAGCTATGGAGAACTCATTCTCATGCAAAAGCACAATTATACATAAAATGATGCTTCTACTTTCTTTTATAGTCAGTTTAGACAAGGGAAGTGTGGGAAGGGGTAGAGATGATAAAAGAAAAAGGGGGAAGAAATCCAGATTGAAAGATGGTCAGAAAACAGGAGGTATCAGCAAAGGGAAAGCTACGTAGAGAAAAAGGTTGACAGGTCTGTTTCTTAAGGGTCTAGAACAGCATCTGGCACATAGTAGGTGCTTATGAAATGCAGTCATGTGCTGAATGATGTTGTGGTTATGATGGACCGTGTATACTATGGTGGTCCCATAAGATTATAACAGACCTGAAAATCCCTATTGCCTAGTGACATTGTAGCCATCTTAACATGTATGCCTAGGCTAATGTTTGTATTTGTGTCTTGGTAGTTATGAAAAAAGTTTTAAAAGTTAAAAAAAAGTTAAAAATAGAAAAAAGGTTATAGAATAAATATTTTTGTACAACTGTACAATGTGTTTTAAGCTGTGTTATTACAAGAATTGAAAAATATTAAAAAGCTGAAAGTTAAAAATGTTACAGTAAGCTAAAATTTATTATTGAAGAAAACAATTAATATGGCCTAAGGGTACAGTGTTCATAAAGTCTACAGTAGTGTGCAGTAATGTCCTCAGCCCTCACATTCACTCACTGGCTCACCCGGAGCAACTTCCAGTCCTGTGAGCTTTATTCATGGTAAGTACCCTAGACGTACCATTTTAAATCATTTATACCATCTATTTTTTGTTGTATTTCTTCTACGTTTGCAGATGTTTAGATGCACAAATACCATTGTGTTACAACTGCCTACAGTGTTCATTACAGTAACATGCTGTACAGGTTTGTAACCTAGGAGCAAAAGACTCTACCGTATATACCAGACATGTAGTGGGCTATGCCATCTAGGTTTGTGTGAGTACACTTGGTGATGTCCACACAACTTTCATCAGTGCCTAGCAACATGTTTCTCTGAACATAGCCTCATGGGTAAGCGACACATGGCTGTAGTTATTATTAAAGGAAAGAAGAAATCTTTTGGAGAGAAAGATAATAAAAGGGAAATAGATGGACAAGCACAGATGTACAAAGAAAAAAATGTTGAGAGAGGCAACTAATGCAGATAGAAATACAAAAAGGAGGCAGGATGAAAGGGACATAGGGAAAGAAGGGATTGGGACTCAGGGAGGCTCACACATTTATGCCAAGTACTATTGAGCAAATAATTCTTTTTATGTTCTGTGTCTTAGACACTGTGTGGAGTATGTGATGTGGACCTGGGGAGAGTCATTCAACCATTTTGTGTTTATTTAAAAAAAATTCTGAAAGGAAATGGAATCAAATACAGTATTGTAAAATGTTAAGAAGACCTGGTGGGTAGTTGGGATTTTTGCCTTACTAGTCTCTATATAATGTATGCTTGAAACTTCTCATAATACAAACTCAAAAAAATTTTAGAATGATCAATAATTGAGCATGGGCCCATTTAGGCCCCATTCCCTTACACAAAGTCCCTAGAGTTAGAATTGTCAAGGTCTGGCAACAGATTGCATGTGGAAGGCAAATGGGAGAAGGTCGTGTTCACTCCAAATGTTGGTGCCCTGCTGATTAAGAGGATGATTATTCCTCATGAATTGCAGGTTTTGGTAGAAAGCTAAGTAGTTCATTTCTATTTTCCCTGATGGGGTCTTACTCTGTTGCCCAGGCTGAAGTGCTGTGGTGCGATCTCCTCTTACTGCAGCCTTTTAACCTCGCAGGCTCAAGTGATTCTCCCTGCTCAGCCTTCCAAGTAGCTGGGATCACAGGCATAAACCACCGTGCTTGGCTGATTTTTGTATTTTTTGTAGAGACAAGGTTTCACTATGTTGCCCAGGCTGGTCTTGAACTCTTGGGGCTCAAATGATCCTCCCCACTTGGCCTTCCAAAGCACTGGGATTACAGGTGTGAGCCACAGCGCCTGGCCAGAAGTTTTTTTTATTAATGTTGGGGGAATTCTCAAGGAAATATTTGTAGTCCAAAGGAATTTTGTTCTTTATAGAACCGGGGTTTCACGAGGCACAGTGGAGAGGCTCAGAGAGAGAGAGAGAGCAGGGCCTGGGTGGGGAGCTAGAAGACAGGGCTGGGGGCTGTGGCTTCTGGTTTTCAATAGTGAAGAAGGATGAGGTTTGGATGGAAGCCCAGACCGAGGGTGTGGCCAGGATAACAGCTGAATTGGTTGAATTATCCAGCACAGAATTCCTGGTGGAATGTTGATTTGTTGGCTTCTGCAGGGTTCTTTCGCCTCCCAGGTGCTGGGCACAGTTGCTCAAAGCGGCTCCTGCAGGGGAGGTCAAAGGGTCAGAAAGGAGGGAGGTCAGAGGAGAGAGCTGGCGATCTCAGCCTCTGCAAAATGCACTTATTTTTCTTGGCATTTAACAGGTGGACTGGATTGAATCTAGCTGAGGGCTGGGCCGGTCAACAAATTCCCTCAACTCTTTCTCATCACTTCATAACCTCCTCCCTTGTTTAAGGGATCTCTTCTTTTTAAAATTCTTTTTATTTTTATGTTTTGCCTCTGGTGGATATTCTACTTCAGTGTTCATTTGCTAAATGATGGTTTAAGGGAAGAATATTAACCTAATCAACAAAGCAGTGGTGTGAGTGTAGTGGTGTGATCATAGCTCACTGCAGCTCCAACTCCTGGCCTCAAGTTCTATCTCGGCCTCCCAAAGTGCTGCGATTACAGGTGTGATCCACAGCACCCAGTCCTGAATTCCAGATATTTAGCACTATTTTTCAGGACTTCAAGCTGGCCAACTCAATTGAATTAGAGAAAGATTTTTTGATGTATGAGATTAAGAAGCAAAATTTTAATTTTGTCTATGTAAAGGAAGATTTCTAATGCAGTGATTACTGATTGGTTTAGAATATCACAAACCCGCCCTGTAACACGCTCATGACAACAAACAAATACCACATCAACAGGGAGTCTCAGCAAAAATTAGCATGTCCTAAAACAAACAAAACACCAGCTGAACATCATAGAGGGGGATGAGAGAATTCAAACTTAATTATTTCCTTGGTTGGAAAACAAAATCTTTAAACAAAGAGAACATTATATCTATAAGGCACTAGGATTTCCAAGGTTCCACCCACAATAAGGCCAGAAGACATAAAGCCAAGTCGTTTGCTGGTTTTTAAATTACTCATATAAACTCGGAAAATTACAAGAGAGTATAACTGAGAGACTGTGTCTAGATCAGCAGTCGCCAGCCTTTTTGGCCCCAGGGACTGGTTTTATGGAAGAGGATTTTTCCATGGATGGAGTCAGTGAGGATGGTTTAGAGATGAAACTGTTCCACCTCAGATCATCGGGTATTAGTCAGATTCTTGTAAGGAGTGCACAACCTAGATCCCTTGCATGTGCAGTTCACAATAGGGGTTGTGCTTCTGTGAGAGTCTAATGCCGCCCCTGATCTGACAGAAGGTGGAGTTCAGGCGGTAATGCTTACTTGCCTGCCTGCAGCTCACCACCTGCTGTGTGGCCTGGTTCCTAATAGGCCGTGGACCGATACCAGTCCATGGCCCAGGGGCCCAGTGTGGGAAAAGTTCCTACGACAGATGATAGTCAAAACACCGGTCTGCTTCCCTTTCTTTGTTTTCCTCCCTGAGTGTACCAATCAGTATTCTTGTCTTTTATTCTTTTGCATCCAGGTTGTCATCAAATCTGATTTCTTAAAAGTACCATCTATTTCTTACGATTCTTTAATATCAGTTGCAATCAAACTGCAAAACTTGTTTGTAAAGTGAGCGGTAAGAGTGAAACTTCATTGACTACCAGACACTATCCTAAGCACACACTATCACCTTTCATCCTTATAACAACTCTCCAACAAGGTATCATCATCATCATCATCATCGTTGCAGTTTTACAGATGAGGAAACTGGGGCTTACAGCAGTGGTTCACAGCCATGCTGCCCATTAGAATCTCCTGGGAGCTTTCAAAATGATCAGTGCTCAGGCCATCATTCACCTGGATCAATTAAATCAGAACCTCTGGAGGTGGCACTGGGTTTTTGTAGTTTTTTTTTTGAGACGGAGTTTCACCCTTGTTGCCCAGGCTAGAGTGCAATGGTGCGATCTCAGCTCACAGCAACCTCCGCCTCCCGGGTTCAAGTCATTCTCCTGCCTCAGCCTCTGGAGTAGCTAGGATTACAGGCATGTGCCACCATGCCTGGCTAATTTTGTATTTTTAGTGGAGACAGGGTTTCTCCATGTTGGTTAGGCTGGTCTTGAACTCCTGACCTCAGGTGATCCGACTGCCTCAGCCTCCCATAGTGCTGGGATTACAGACGTAAGCCACCATACCTGGCCAGTTTTTGTAGTTTTTAAAGCTCCTCAGGTGATTACAAAGTGCAGCGAAGGTTAGAGCCACTGGCTTAGAGAGCAAGTAAGCATCACAAGGTCACAAGATTGAGTAATGGACTTGTGATTGGAATCCAAGTTTGTTAGATTTCAGAGTCTCATTTTAACCTCCCTATTATGTTGTCTTTCAAAGTATTTAATTGCTTTTAAACAAAAACCAATTAATATTTTCATATTTTAGATAACTGTAGGAAAGTGCATAAAACATACGTAGAGCTATGAATGGTAAACATACAGTGGTAGTGAAACCACACACATTTCAACATAGAACACTTCCCTATGGTGCCTTCCATGAGTGTAACTTTTATCTTCTCCCTTTAAGAATCTTATGTCCTGACTGTTGAGATAATTACGTTTTGCTTTTCTTTATGCTTTATTGCTTATGTATTTCTAAACTGTACTTAAGTTTTGGCTGTTTTTGAAGTTTATATGGAAGGATTCATACCATATGTAGTATTTTGCGTCTGGCTTTTTTCACCCAACATTATGCTTGTGACTCACCTGTGATGCGTGGGTATCTACTGTTGCTCATGTTCATTGTGATGTGATATTCCATTGTAAAAATGTAGCATAATTTGTCTACTTTATGAATGACAGATATTTCAGTTGATTTCAATTTGAGGCAATGGTAGCATATTTCCTGTTGTATGTGTAAATGAGACTCTAGAAGCCGACTTGCTGTAAGTTATGCCTACTTAAATTGACAGGTAAAAATTGTACATGCTTGTGGTGTACAACACGTTTTGATATATGTATATATGTGGAATGGCTACATCAACCTATTTAACATATGTATCATCTCACATTTTTTTTTTTTTGTGGTGAGAACACTTAAAATCTACCCTTAGCAATTTTCAAATATATAACGTTATTATTAATTATAGTCACAATGATGTACAATAGAGCTCTTGAACTTATTCCACCTGTCTAACTGAAATTGTGCGTCCTTTGACCAACATCTCCCCAGTTCTCCCACCCAGGCTATACCTATTTTCAGATTGATAGGTAATGCTATTCACATTTCCAATGTAGCTTATACTATTAGGTTGGTGCAAACAGAATTGCGGTTTTTGCCTCTAAAGTAATGGCAAATTACAATTGCGATTACGTTTGCACCAACCTAATACTTCATCTTCTACACAGTGGTGTGTGAGATTTCCTAATGTTCCATTTTCTACAATGCGTGCTAGTGTCAGAGTTTAATGTTTGCCGGTGAGGTGGTTCTGAAATAACTGTTGGTATTTTTAATTTATATTTTTCTCATTACCTATGAGGTATAAAATTTTCTCATAT
>NW_012108252.1:6943199-6945440 GCF_000951045.1 Mandrillus leucophaeus | reverse complement strand
ATTTGGTAAGTTTGCTTGATACAAAAATCAGTATACACAATTATATTGCTATATTCTTGCCACCTACAGTTAAGGTAATTCTAAATTACCTAGGAATAAATGTGACAAACATTTGTGAGACTTTTTAAGGACAAAATTATAATATTTTATTAAAGTAACATTAAAGTACATATCATGTCCATGGATCAGAAATCTCCAAATTCATAAAAATTGCAATGCTCCATCAATTGATCTGTAGATTTGATTGAAGTCAAAATACCAACTTTGTTTATTTTTACAGAACTTGCTAATCTGGGCCTAAAATTTACATGGAAAAGCAAAAATTAATAACTCACTCATTCCTGAAGAACAAGGGAGGTAGATTTCTTTACTAGGTAGCAAGAATTATTTTAAAGCCATAGTAGTCTGATATCTGCAAAGGCAGAGATACAGAGACAAATGAAACAACAGAAACAACAGAAAACTCAAAACCAGAACCAGATATATATATATATATTTGACTTTTAGCAAAGTTTGCATTGAAGATAGACTACAATAAATCAAGCCACTAAAACTGGTTACTCATATTGTAAAAAGATCAAATTGTATTCCTATTTCTATCATAGCTTCTCCCAACAGATTCCACATGTGTAAAAGTTTAAATATGAAAGGTAGAACTATACAACCTTTAAAGGAAATTATCTTTATGACTTTGGAATAAGTTTCTTAAAGGAGACACATGCACCAATTGTAAGATAAATTATTGATAAATGTAGCTATACTACAATTAAGAACTTACGTTTACCAAGGGACACTGTAAAGAAAGTGAAAAGACAAACCTGGAAGAAGTTATTTGCAACACATACAACAGTAAAAATAATTATAACCAGAATGTAGAATAAAAGTACAGAATAATAATAAAAATATCCCAATAAAAAACAAAAGTCTTGAATGGCATTCCACAGAGGAGAATTAGCCAATAAACACATGAGATCCCCAACTTCTGTAGTTATTTGATAAATGAAAAATTAAAACACTGTGAGATACCCTTTCATATTCTCCACAGTGAAAATAATTTAAATGTCTGACAATATCAAGTGTTGACGAGGATATAGAACAATGGGTGCTATATATATCACTGATGGTAGCATGAGTTTATATCACAGTATTATAAAACAATTTGGCATTATCCAGTCAAATTGAATATATTCATCTACCTCTGAATATATGCTAGATATTCTAACAATGGAAGCCATGTATAAGAATATTTATAGTAGCCATTTTTGTAATAAGCAAAATCTAGAAACTGAAGTGCTCAACAGTAACATGGTTAACTGTGGTATGTTAATAAAATGAAATACAATATAGCAGTAAAAACAGAATGCACTCTAACTTTGCACAAAAACATGAATATTCAGGCACACAATTTTTAATAAATCAGGTTCTGGAAAACACATTTCCATTTATTCATAATCATAAGCCATGTAATTTTATATTTGGTTATATAATATTTGGGGAAATTTCCAAAGAAAAGAGAAGGATAAAGCAGAAATTTAGGAAAGGTGCTGGGTCATGAGAGGACTACACAGATAACTTCAAATGTAATGTAATGTTCCATCAAACTGGATGGCGAGTATGCAGGCATGAAAATTTTATTTTCATAGGCATTTGCTTTAGTCTTTATACCTTATACATATTTTATAAGCATTTTTTTATGTTGATAACATATTCTTAAAAGGTTATAGAAAAGAAGCACCATGAAGTACTTTTTAAGCAAAAAGCTAAAATAAAAAAACTAAAACAAAACCCAAAAAAGCTTATCAAAAATATCAGCACCCAGAAACACACATTAGGTGATAATCATTTCACAGTATTCTTAATACATATATACAGGAAGGATAAAATAGAAACTATTAGGACTGTCTCAGTTATCTACCATGCATAACAAACCACCCCAAAATTTAGTGGTTTATAACAACAAAACCAGTTATTTACTCATGATCCTGCCACTGAGCAGAGAGAACTTGATGGGATGGCTAACTTTATTCCATGTGTTGGCTGCAGTTACATAGTTGTATTTAGCGAAGAACTCGGCTGGGGTTGGAACATCTCAGATTGTTTTACTTGTCCATTGGCAATCTTTGCTGGAACAGCTGGGATGGCTTGGGGCCTATCGGCTGGGCTTCTCCTTTCCCATAGTTTCTTATCATTCAATGAATCTCAAAAATGGGGAAGCAGAAGCTACAAGTCTTTTAAGATCTG
>NW_012108252.1:6938165-6940140 GCF_000951045.1 Mandrillus leucophaeus | reverse complement strand
CACTTTAGGAGACCAAGGTGGGCAGGTCACTTGAGGTCAGGAGTGCCAGAGCAGCCTGGCCAATATGGTGAAACCCCGTCTCTACTAAAAATACCAAAATTAGCCCTGCGTGGTGGCATGTGCCTGTAGTCCCAGCTACTCAGGAGGCCGAGGCATGAGAATAACTTGAACCTGGGAGGCGGAGGTTGCAATGAGCTGAGATTGCACCACTGCACTCCAGCCTGGGTGACAGAGCGAGACTGCCTCAAAAACAAAACAAAACAAAAAACCAACCAACCAAACAACAAAAAAGCAAGAAATATAACATTGTACTCATTCATAAATGTACTCCACAGTCCATATTCCAATTTTGTCAATTACTCCAATAATGTTTTATGAAACGATTTACCAGTCAGTCTCTTTAGTCTTCTTTAATCTGGAGGAATTTTTCATTTTTTTTCCTGATGTTTTTACTCTTGACTTTTTGGAGAGTAAAGGCAGTTATTCTCTAGAATGTTCTTCAATTTCGGTCAGCCTCCCTGCCTCCTTTCTTTCCTCTCTGCCCCCATCCCTTCCTTCCTCTCACTATGTTGGCCTGTTGCCCAGGCTGGCCTTGAACCCCTGGACTCAAGTGATTCTGTTGTCTCAGGATGCCCAGTAGCTGGGACTACAGGTGCATGCCACCATGCCTGGCTTTCTGATATTTCTTAAGGAAATATTCACAATATTTATTTGTAATAGAAGAAATGTGGAAACAATCTATATGTGACATTTAAAAAGTTTGGTTGAATACATTAAGATATACCTATATTATGAGATATTATGTAGCCATCAAAATCATGGTATAGATATTTAAATATTAACATAAAAAGTTCTGAACACATTAAGAACAAAAGGCAATGTACAAAGCTGTCTGTATAAATGATACAATATTTGTAAATAAACATATTATTTACATGTGCAAATATGCATAGAAAATAGTTTGGAAGGAAATACACCATGTTATTAACAGTAGTTATCTCTGGATATCATTGCTATCTAAATGATGACCTAGAGCTTTTTCCTCACATTTTTCTTTTTAAATTCTATTTCCTGTTTTTCTATAATAAAGATTATGGAGTTTTAAATAGGAGAAAATTCTTTCTTATAACCTCATCGTTCATTATATTGAAGTTATTGTATACACTGTCACTGTATCTCAGCGTAGTCTTAATAAAAAGAAACACATTTGTGAGGTTCCGTTGCCAGGAATGGATGAGTGATTTGTTGAGCAACTGCTTTATTTTCATTTCATAGGCATTTAGAGTTATGTCATTGTCTTTGCATTAGCTGGAAAAGCATATTAGAGCCAAAGCTGTGGCCCATTCTTATCAATGCAAATTGTACTTTATGGCTTACATTTTGTGTACTTAACTTTTCTTAATGTCATCTTATTTTTTTTCAGACTTTGGTTTATCTTCTTTTCCCACCCTAGTTTTCTCATACCACACTTTAATTTTCTTACTGATTAAAAAAAATCCTTTTTATGCTCCACATTCATTTCACTTTGAAATCCTCTTTTGAATAAAGTGTGATACAAAAAATAAAATGAATAACTTGTTAACTGACCAATTAGTATAAAATCATATATATAAAATACAGTAGAATAATAGCTATTTGAGTGCTTACTCTCTGCCAGACCCCGGGTTAAGCAATTGATAGACTTTTTCTCATGAATGCTAACAACCATCCCATATGGTTGATCCTATTTATTTCTCATAATTTTTAGATAAGCAAAGTGACGCTTTTTTTTTATTTCTGTATCAATTTTTTTCTTTATTTGTGAATTATTTCTTAATTTTGAAAGAGTATGAAAATTTTTCCTTTAGTCTTTTGAAATTTCTGATTTGTCATATCCTAGGAAATAGAAATAATAAAAAGCTGCCAATGAGTGTGTATTGTCACTAGAGGTATAAGCAGATGCTCCTGGGTTCTCAGAGGTTAAATAACTTTCCCA
>NW_012108252.1:6934607-6936455 GCF_000951045.1 Mandrillus leucophaeus | reverse complement strand
CATTTCAGAGATTCAGGCAATCATTCAGGTCATATGCAATTTTATACCAGAAGTCAGGATGGCAAAAGAGTGAATGTTTGGTTAATTTAAATAAAAGAATAGCAACAAGCAATAGCTGCTGACTGTACTCAGTGGCTCAACTGAACTCAGAACTAATAGAACAAAAGTTTCCAGAAATATGAATCTGCTTGAGATCCCATTCAAACAAATTCAGCAAATACCTACTATATAAAAAGACCTTTCCTAGCCCACTAGAGTGAGAGATTATTTTGAAAGCATTTGGTTTGATTCAATTAGGATTTGTTGGACCTATTTGTGAGCTGCCGAAGGAGATAAAAAAGATTAAAAGCACAGGATTCCTGGCCTCACAGTGTCAACGATGTTGAGTACTCGTAGCTATGATACCAGGGAAGTAAAAGTGCCATAACTTGATATTAATGCTAGGGGCACTATAGAAGCTAATATTTCATTCATCTGTGGGAATTGTGTCTTCATGAAGTAGGTAGCATTGTGAACCAGTTCTTAAAGGTTGCCCACATTTTTATTTGGCAGGATGCCAGCAAGCTTGAAGAAGGACATACTAGCTTAATGTGCTCTGTACTATCAGCTTTGATGGTAGGTGTGTATTTCCTCTTTGTTTCTGACTGAAACTTGTGTGGTGCGTTAATGGTAGTTCAATGATTTCCATTTTCTATTTGAATTCCTTGTTTAAATGACCTATTTACATTACTAGTCTGGGTGACATCTGTGCCTAGAGATGCCTACTAGTTGAAAATGAACACACAGCAGCTAGGTATTTCTTATCTCTAATGGATGGTCTGCAAATCCCTTTGCTTTAGAATTTTGTGTGCAATGAGTTTTTTTAAAAAAGGAATAAAAGTGACAAACACATATCCAAGTGCTTTGTGTAAACATGATATTCTTCTTCTGTCGAGGTGACTCTAAACATAGGATATACAGTTGGAATGTGATTGATACAGAATTGTTTGTGCCATTTCCCTTACTCCGTTTCCTGTTTGAAAACTGGACTTATCTTTGGGGTGGAGAAACACTTGAGATTTCTCACCTTTCAATGTCTTAATGTCTGCTATATTGAGATTCTTAAGGTATGCTTTTCATCCGGATATTCCTCTATAGAAAAGGCTAAAATGAGTCTGAACAGCTGACTGCAGTCAGGCCACCTTTTGGTGCTCTGGGTTCTCAGAATAATATTTCTACTGTATCATGAACATCTTTCTCTTTTTCCTCTTCCTAACAAATATTCATCCATTGCTTTGACAAATTAACATTTAAATAACTGTTGTATACCAGCCGCTATTCTATGGACTTGGGATACATTTATGAAGAAAAGAAACAAAATTCATGCTGTCTTGGAATTTATAGTCTAGCTATAAGTAATAAACTCAATAAGGAAGGAAGTTATAGAATATTAAAAGGTGACAGGTGCTATAAACAATTGAGTAGGGCAATGGGGGCAGGGTGAGAGTGTAAATTACAGCTGTAAAGAGATTTGTTGGGATGATGCTCATTAAGGAATGAGTTAGCTTTTGGTCCTCTGGGTGTAAGAGCCTTCTGAGCAGGGGGAGCCACCTGTGTTCAGGTGCTTTAGTGGGAGCTTTTCCAGGATGTTCTAGGAACAGCCTGTAGGTTAATGTGATGAGCAGACAGTCAACAAAAGGGAGAATAGTTGGGAAGGAGGTGAGAGTGGTAACAAGGACAGATTGCGTGGGGATTTGAAGGAGTTTCTAAGGACTTTGACTTTTATCCACTGGAGGCTCTTCGGCAGACAAGTGACTTTTTCCCTTCTTTTGTAGTGTTGCTGTCATATGTTTTACCTCTGCAAATGTT
>NW_012108252.1:6929375-6932342 GCF_000951045.1 Mandrillus leucophaeus | reverse complement strand
AAATTGTACTTTATGGCTTACATTTTGTGTACTTAACTTTTCTTAATGTCATCTTATTTTTTTTCAGACTTTGGTTTATCTTCTTTTCCCACCCTAGTTTTCTCATACCACACTTTAATTTTCTTACTGATTAAAAAAAATCCTTTTTATGCTCCACATTCATTTCACTTTGAAATCCTCTTTTGAATAAAGTGTGATACAAAAAATAAAATGAATAACTTGTTAACTGACCAATTAGTATAAAATCATATATATATAATACAGTAGAATAATAGCTATTTGAGTGCTTACTCTCTGCCAGACCCCGGGTTAAGCAATTGATAGACTTTTTCTCATGAATGCTTACAACCATCCCATATGGTTGATCCTATTTATTTCTCGTAATTTTTAGATAAGGAAAGTGACGCTTTTTTTTTTTTTTTTTTTTCATTTTTTTCTTTATTTGTGAATTATTTCTTAATTTTGAAAGAGTATGAAAATTTTTCCTTTAGTCTTTTGAAATTTCTGATTTGTCATATCCTAGGAAATAGAAATAATAAAAAGCTGCCAATGAGTGTGTATTGTCACTAGAGGTATAAGCAGATGCTCCTGGGTTCTCAGAGGTTAAATAACTTTCCCAGGATCAGTCAATAAGAAGCACTGCAGAACTGTCAACTACATAAAAGAAGTATGTTGCATAAGAAAAATACTGAAGGGAACACAAACTCTTAAGTAGTTACCATGAAACTGGTAATTTGCGAATATGATTGCTATTTTTTCATGTTTTCCAAAATTTTCACAAGTATATAATTTTAATTAGAAGGAAAAAAGTTTGTGAACACACTAACCTGATCAACCATCTTAAAATGAGACCATTTCGATAATTTCCGATTGACAAAGTTGGATTTATGAATGCAGATCTGTTCAGTTATTCACAGTTGTGTCTTTCTCTTCTTTGACCAGGTCCTACCCCTGACCATTTTCCCCCTGAATATTTAAACAACTCACAACTGTATAGTATGGAAATTTCACTTCTGCAATGGCCTCTTCAAGTTGGCCCTTTGCCTACTGATCCACTCGAACAAGATGGGGAATGTTTCCTGCTTATATTTATAAGGATGGGCATTATCGATGAGGTGGTAAGATAGGGAAGATGTGTCCAGACAGTGCAAGAGGGCAGGAGTATTCTGTGAACATGCCGGTGAAGCCACACCAACTATATTGCAGTTGTGTAGCCAGATATTGTTATATGAATAGCAAAAGACTTAACTGCCACACAAATAACCTTTAGATATCTGGAAAAGCCAGTTTCATTTTCAATGTTTAAAATAGGAGCTCCTTAACTTTTCCAGAAAGCTGGGGGTATAAAAAGCCATTAGGGTGTAATGGAAAATACACTGCACTGAGATCAAGGCCAAATATCATTACTTACTTTTTGTAAGATCTTGGTTAGGAGCCTTATGATTGTTTTAATTTTTAATTTTGGACAAGTTCTCAGTCTGTCGCCTAGCCTGGAGTGCAATGGCATGTTCATGGCTCACAGTGGCCTCAACCTCCTCGGCTCAAGCAATCTTCCCACCTCAGCCTTGTGAGTAGTTGGGACCACAGGAGGGTGCCACTATACCTGGCTAATTAAAAAAAAATTGTAGTCATGGGGTCTTGCTGTATTGCACAGGCTCTCTTGAACTCCAGGGCTCAAGTAATCTTCATGCCTCGACCTCCCAAAGTGCTGGGATTATAGGTGAGTGCCACCACACCTGGCCAGATTTTTGAGCCTCAGTTTCCTCATCTGTAAAATGGAGAACATAGCATAACTTTCCGTTTCACAGTCATTTTGATAATCAAATGAGATAATGTAAATTATAGCTTGTTGTAATCTTTAAAACCAAATACCAATAAAAGGCATCCTCACTTTTCACTGAAATTATTCCCAGATCATTGCATGCCAAAGATGAATTTTTCCTAAAATTAAGTACAGTAAAAAAACCCCCCAAAAAACCTCAAACTATCAGGCATTTGAACTTCATCTTTGAAAGTCTGCAGTGTTACATTTCTTCATCCAGTGACATTGAGCAGGAAGAAGAATTAGCAAGTCAACCACTGCAACATTTATCAAGATTTATCTTTATGAACTCAAATCATTTTTCCATTTCTGCTTCAAATTTTTTTCACTTATTACACAATTGGCTATTTCTTAGTTTTGAAATAGTACAGAAAATTTACCCTTTTTCTTTAGACGTTTCTGATTTGCTGTGATATAGGAAATAGAAATAAGAAAAAGCTGTTAATGAATGAGTAGTTACATCTGGATGCTTCTGAGATCTCTGAATTTCTGAGAAAGATAATGCACCCCATTTCTGGGATGGATGGAAATGCTTCACTGCCTTCTGCTTCTACTGACACCAGGACTGCAGAGCAGAGCAGGTAACTAACAGGGGTAAGGAGAAGCAGCAGCAGTGATGGATAAGATGGTCTATAAGATGGTCTTTGGTCACAGCAGAGAGACTTCTGGAGTCATCCAGGAATTTTGCTGGAAGTCAAAATAGCTGGGGAAGAGGTGATAGGAGGAAGCAGAATTGAGGCTCCAGCAGTTCATCTTGTAAGGTCACAGACATTGGTTTTGGCTGTGCTTATTTATCCAGATCCAGTGTATGGTCCTGTCTTAGGCTGGTGGCCTGTTATGCCACGTTTTCGTTGTCCATGCTTTCATTGTGATGTTTAATAAATATTTAAGTAATAGGTGTTCCCATAATGGGGTTTAGAGGCCAAGATGGCCTTCTACATCCTGTATATGAATATTCAGCATGTTGTGCAGAGTTCATTGGAAGCAAATTCACAATGGCAGTGCAAAAGAAGCCACTGTAATCTCAGTAAATTTAAGAAAATTGAAATCATATCAGGTATCTTCTCAGACCACAGTGGAATAAAACTAGAAATCAATTGCAAAAGGAGCTCTCAAAACTATACAAATACATAGAAATTAAATAA
>NW_012108252.1:6925776-6928405 GCF_000951045.1 Mandrillus leucophaeus | reverse complement strand
GCCGAGTTTGCGCCATTGCACTCCAGCTTAGGTGACAAAGCAAGGCCCTATCTCAAAAAACAAAAACAAGAAAACCCTGAACAGACCAATAATAAACAGTGAGACCGAAAAACTAATTTACAAAAAATGACTATCCTAAGGGAAATAACTTAGCAATTTAATTTTTTTAAAATTTATTTGTATAAACAAAAAAAGCTCAGGACCAGATGGATTCACAGCTGAATTCTACCAGATATTCAAGGAATAATTGGTACCAATCCTACTGAAACTGTTCCAAAAGATTGAGAAAGAGGGAGTCCTCCCTAAATCATTATATGAAGCCAGTTTCACCCTAATACCAAAACCAGGAAAGGATATAACACAAAAAGAAAACTACAGACCAATATCTCTAATGAACATAGGCATGAAAATCCTCAACAAAATGCTAGCCAACCAAATCCAACGGCACATCAAAAAGATAATACATCCTGATCAAGTGGGTTTTATCCCAGGGATGCAAGAGTGGCTTGACATACACAAGTTAATAAATGTGATAACATCATATAAACAGAATTAGAAACAATATGATCATCTCAATGGATGCAGAAAAAGCTTTTGATAATATCCAGCATCCCTTACTGATAAAACCCTCAATAAACTAGGCATAGAAGGGACTTACCTCAAAAAAATAAAAGCCATATGTGACAAACCCACAGCCAATATCATACTGAATGGTGACAAGTTGAAAACATTTCCCCGGAGAACTGGAAGAAGACAAGGATGCCCACTTTCACCACTTCTATTCAACATAGTACAGGAATTCCTAGCCAGAGCAATCAGGCAAGAGAAAGAAATAAAGGGCATCTAAATTGGAAAACAGGAGGTCAAACTACTGCTGTTCACCAATGATATGATCTTATATTTAGAAAACCCTTAAGACTCACCCACAAGACTCTTAAATTTGATAAATGAATTCAGTAAACTCTCAGGTAACAAAATTAATATACACAAATCAGCACTGCTATATATCAACAACAACTGAGCTGAGAATCAAGAATTCAATTCCCTTTACAATAGCAGAAAAACAAAACAAAAACAAAACCTTAACCAAGGAGGTAAAAAACCTCTATAAGGAAAACTACAAAACACTGCTGAAAGAAATCATAGATGACACAAACAAATGGAAACACATCTTATGCTTATGGATGGGAAGAATCAATATTGTAAAAATGACCATACTGTCAAAGCAATCTACAGATTCAATGCAATTCTCATCAAAATACCAGCATTTTTCACACAAAAAACAGTCCTAAAATTCATACGGAACAAACAGAGAGCCCAAATAGCCAAAGTAATTCTAAGCAAAAAGAACAAATCTGGAGGCATCACACGACTGGACTTCCAATTATACAACAAGATTATAGTTAACAAAACAGCATGGTACTGGTATAAAAATAGGCACTTAGACCAATGAAAGAGAAGAAAGAACTCAGAAATAAAGCCAAATACTTAAACAGCCAACTGATCTTCAACCAAACATATATAAATTGGGAAAACAACACCCTATTCAATAAATGGGAAAACTGGCGAGCCACATGTAGAAGAACAAAACAGGATTGCCATCTCTCACTGTATATAATAACCAATTCAAGATGGATCAAAGACTTAAATCTTAGCCCTGAAACCATAAAAATTCTAGAAAATAACGTTAGAAAAAGTATTCTGGACATTAGCCTATGCAAAGAATTCATGACCAAGACCTCAAAAGCAAATGCAAAAGAAATAAATGGGACCTAATTAAACTAAAAATCATCTGCACAGCAAAGGAAATAATTGGCAGAGTAAACAGACAATGCACAGAATGGGAGAAAACAGTTGCAAAGTATGTATCTGACAAAGGATTAGTGTCCAGAATTTACAAGGAACTCAAACCAATCAGAAAAAAAAATTTCATCAAAAATTGGGTGAAGGATATGAATAGACATTTTTCAAGAGAAGATACACAAATAACTAACATGAAAAAGTGCTCAGCATCACTAATGATCAGGGAAATGCAAATCAAAACCACAGTGAGATATCACCTTACTCCCTGCAAGAATGGCCATAATTAAAAAGTCAAAAAACAACAAATAGATGTTGGTATGGATGTGGCGAAAAGGAAAAACACTTACACTGCCAGTGGGAATGTAAATTAGTACAACCTCTATGGAAAATAGGGTGGTGATTCCTTAAATAACTAAAAGTAAATCTGCCATTAACTCCAACAATCCCAATACAGGGTATCTATCCAAAGGAAAAGAAGTCACGAAAAAGACACATGCACACACATGTTTATAGAAGCACAATTCACAAATGCAAAGATCACAGAATCAACATAAGGGCCCATTGACCAATAAGTAGATAAAATGTGGTATGAATAACCAAGGAATACTACTTGGACATGAAAAGGAATGAAATAATGTCTTTCACAGCAAGTTGGATGATGCTGGAGGCCATTATTCTAAGTGAAGTAATTCGGGAATGGAAAACCAAATACTATATGTTCTCATTTATGTGTGACAGCTAAGCTCTGAGGATACAACGATATGCAGAGTGATATAATGGACTTTGGGGACTTGAGGGGGAGGGTGGGAGGAAGATGAGGGATAAA
>NW_012108252.1:6916982-6922876 GCF_000951045.1 Mandrillus leucophaeus | reverse complement strand
TAATTGGCAGAGTAAACAGACAACGCACAGAATGGGAGAAAACAGTTGCAAAGTATGTATCTGACAAAGGATTAGTGTCCAGAATTTACAAGGAACTCAAACCAATCAGAAAAAAAAATTTCATCAAAAATTGGGTGAAGGATATGAATAGACATTTTTCAAGAGAAGATGCACAAATAACTAACATGAAAAAGTGCTCAACATCACTAATGATCAGGGAAATGCAAATCAAAACCACAATGAGATATCACCTTACTCCTGCAAGAATGGCCATAATTAAAAAGTCAAAAAACAACAAATAGATGTTGGTATGGATGTGGTGAAAAGGAAATACACTTACACTGCCAGTGGGAATGTAAATTAGTACAACCTCTATGGAAAATAGGTTGGTAATTCCTTAAATAACTAAAAGTAAATCTGCCATTAACTCCAACAATCCCACTACAGGGTATCTATCCAAAGGAAAAGAAGTCACGAAAAAGACACATGCACACACATGTTTATAGCAGCACAATTCACAATTGCAAAGATCACAGAATCAACATAAGGGTCCATTGACCAATGAGTAGATAAAATGTGGTATGAATAACCAAGGAATATTACTTAGACATGAAAAGGAATGAAATAATGTCTTTCACAGCAAGTTGGATGATGCTGGAGGCCATTATTCTAAGTGAAGTAATTCGGGATGGAAAACCAAATACTATATGTTCTCATTTATGAGTGACAGCTAAGCTCTGAGGATACAACGATATGCAGAGTGATATAATGGACTTTGGGGACTTGAGGGGGAGAGTGGGAGGAAGATGAGGGATAAAAGGCTACATATTGAGTGCAGTGTACATTGTTCAGGTGATAGGTTCAGTGAAATCTCAGAATTCACCACTATAGAATTCATCCATGTAGCCAAAAACCGCTTGTAGCCCAAACCAAAAGCTATTGAAATTAAAATAATAAATAAAAAGAGAAACTATTGTAAGCCCACAACACACAGAATCAGGGAGTCACTGAGTTTCTGTAAGAATGTTCAGCTAATTTTTTTTTAAATGACAACTTAATGTCCCCAAAGCAATCTAAACAGTTTAGGCATCATTGTAAACTACTTTGTGAAAGAATTATAAACACAAAATTTACTTTCCTCAAAGATAAAGTCTACTGGAAAATTAAATCTTCAGGGTATTATTGAAGATTTTCATATTCTTTCTTAAAAATTTAATTCTGAGGAAGGAAATATAATCAGGTGAAGCAATTAGATCTGTTTATGAAAAGCATGGCAGACTTACCTCCATCGTAGAACCGTCTTATGCAGATTACCTTTTACTTAGCTGTTGCTGTATGTCTTAATCCTAGGATGTTCTAATAATGTTGACAATCTCAATGGTGTATGGAGAAGGTTCATGCTCAACATACAAATTTGGGACGTGAGTCAGGCTTGGTTCAAACACATTGAGGTTTTTTTTTTACACATACTTTCTTTTGGTAAGTAATCCTTCACAATATGTCAATATCATGAGATCATTATCAGTGGAATTTAACAGAAACAGCTCAAATTGATATAGTTAATTGCACCCTACATAGAACTAGATAGGAAGCAATTAAATGGCAATATCAGTGGCATACTTCCAGTAAATCAAGAATGGGGTTACAGAAGTATCCTGGCATCTTGGAGGCACATAATGAGGAACCCAAAGGAGCATCTTGATTCTGTTTTTCAATTACCACAAAGGATGATCACTGGGTTAGAAAGAACAGAGTTGCCTATGAAAAAAGGCTATTGACAATCAGTTTAGGATGGCAATACTGGGAGCGGCAGTATCACCCCTATCCTGCATTGCATAGTGAATTTTGAAGGGAAGCAAAGTCTTCCATTAACATCAAATATTTGCAGAAATAACTGCTAAGAATTAGCAGTATGTTCCATGAAGTGAGAAGTAAATATCCTAGCATAGAACAAATGGAACGAAGTCCAGAGTGGGACATAGCAAGGAAGATGGGAACCATTAGTCAAACTGGTTAAAAAGATTAACTGTTGCTTGCCATACCAAGGAACAAAGGAAGAGATAGTCAAACTGGTTAAAGATTATCATGAATTTATTACTGAGTAAAATGTAGAAAGTGGAATCAGAATGTCCTGGAATAATGGATTGGAGCAAGGAGCCAAAGAGAGGATGGATTAAAAATACATGTTCTCTATGAGCCTGCAATTCCACGTCTAGGTATTTATCCAAGAGAAAAAGATATGTCCAAAAAACCTTTAACATAAATATTCATGTCAGCTTTATTTGTAATATTCCCAAATTAAGCTGGGAAGGAGCACACAGGAACTTTCTGGGGTAATGGAAATTTTCTGTATCTTGATTGGGTTAGTGATTGCATGGTTGTATACATTTGTCAAAATTCGTTGAACTTTGCATTTAAACTCCATGAATTTTATTGTAAATTATACCTCAGTAAAGCCAAAACAAAACAAAACAAAAGAAAACAGATGGAAGAGATTGGGGAGGTGGACGCATACCTTCAAATTGTGGCACCGAACAAGTAGAAAAATCTTCTTGCCTTCCAAGATAGCAAGTGAACAGCAACATCTCCAGGTTCAAAGCAGCTCTGTTTTCTTGAGCCAATAACCCAAACTACTTTATAGCTTGAATGTATAACTATGTACAAGTAGACCATGTAAAGTAAATAGAGTCTCAGACTACAACTGAACTATTCAAAATATCCTTATTTATTTGGACACAAAGTTATAAAAACTTGGACATGTAGAACAAATAACTATCTTTTAAAATCTGACACACTTAAGAGAAATTTGCTGTCCTGATGCTACACAATTTCTGAATATTTTAGTGGGTGTGATAGAATAATGGCCCCTGATGCTACACTATTTCCAAATATTTTAGTGGGTGTGGTAGAATAATGGCCCCTAAAATATCAGATCCTGATGTCTAGAAGCTGTAAATGTTACTTTACAAGGAAAAAGGGTCTTTGCATATGTGACTAAGGCTCTTCAGATGAATATATTATCCTGGATTATTCAGGTGGGTTCCAAATGCTTTCACAAGTGTTCTCATAAGAGAGGAAAAAAGGAGATTAGAGAGAGACGCAGAAGAGGAGAAAGCAATGTGACCATCCAGGTAGAGATTATGGTGATGGAAAGCAAGGGAAAAAGGAATGAAGAAGAGCAGTACTTTATTTTTCATTACTTAAATAAACGTCTATGTATAGACCTGTCATGTCTGCCAGGTGGAAATTTCATTTTTAGTTTCTATGAGTTGTTCAATTCCTTGAGGTTGTGCTGCAGTTTGAGGGGGCTTGCATTGTGCTAGGGTATTGGTGAGAAGCCCATCTGTTTCTTGGTCGTTGGAACACCCAAGCCAGTGCTGAAAACCCTTGTCTCTGGTTCACGTAGCCTCCCCCAACCAGAAGACCACTGCTTAATTGCTGTGTTGGGAACCTCATGGTTCTTCCGCTTCTGGCTCCTACTTTTGAAGTTAACTCCATGCAGACCGTCTTCATTCTTTTGGTCTAAAATCCAGGGGAACATCATTCTGGCATTGGGGGCAGCATGGGGAAGCCCCACAACCTTCTGCCTGTTATTCTCAAATATTTAATTTATGCCCCAACCTTCTTTTTGCTTCAACTTTTAAGTTCCAGGGTACCTGTGCAGGTTGTGCAGGTTTGTTACATATGTAAATGTGTGCCATGGTGGTTTGCTGCACCTTTGAACCCATCACCTGGGTATTAAGCCCAGCATTCATTGGCTGTTCTTCCTGATGCTCTTCCTCCCTGTGAGTCCACCCCAGCCACCGTGACAGCCCCCAGTGTGTGGTGTTCCCCACTGAGCGTCCATTCTCATTGGTCAACTCCTTTTTAAAGTTCTCTCTAAATGCTTGAAATTTTGGAGCCCCAGAAGCCAGATTTAGCCACACATTGTTTACCCTTTCTGTCACTGCTAGCTTCGTAAAATTCTAGGGGTGAACAAGTTTCCAGCAATTGTTGTATATGAGCACCTGGGCCTGGCGGACCCTGCTTAAGGATTGGAGTGAAAATTCTGATGTTCAGAGTGGGTACATCCTGTGGAATGGTTTCCTTCAGGAATTCTATTTTTTCCTGTCTCAGGACATATGTAAACACATTCAGTTCTAGTTACAATTATTAACTGACCCAAACAGTAATCTTCTGTTTAAATATCTATTTATCTGTAAAATCTGTTAAACTGCTGTTAAAATCACCCCACAAACATTATGCAAGTTTGAATATGGACTGTATTTGATGATATTATGGAAGTTTTGTTAATTTTGTAAGGTATGACAGTGGTATCATGGTTCGTAGGATAATTTCCTTATTTTAAAAAGATGCATGTTGAAATGTTATGGGTGACATGGTGTGAAATCTGCAACTTGTCTTCAAATGGGTCAGTAAAATTGTGTGTATTTGTGTTGTGTGGTATGCATGGTGTATGTATGTGTGCATGTGTGTGTGGTGTGGTATGTATGTGTGTGTGTGTCCCTTGCCCCGTCTTTACCCTTTTCTACCTCAAACACAGCAGACTTCTATAAAGATAGGGATGAGGGAGAGGAAGACAGGTAAATCACATGTGAAAAAAATATGAAAAAAATTGTTAAATTTAAGTAAAGGGTTATGGATGGTCACTGTAATATTATAATATTGATTCAACTTCTCTAAAAAACCTCAACTTCTCCTAAAGTCTCACTTTCTTTTTCAGTAAACTAATAATAATGAGAAAAAAGGATTATCAAAATTTATGATGTTCTTGTGAGATAAAGCAAGCTAATAATATATGTAAAAACACTTAGCATGTGTTAGAAAATGCTCAATATTCATCACATTAGCTGTTTCATTATCATTGTTGTTGAACCCTCAGACCCCTTGTGGGTCATGAGATTTTGGGGAATGATCTGAGTTGCTCTGGGGC
This sequence comes from Mandrillus leucophaeus, assembly GCF_000951045.1. NCBI lineage: Eukaryota > Metazoa > Chordata > Mammalia > Primates > Cercopithecidae > Mandrillus > Mandrillus leucophaeus. The sequence continues at coordinate 6,917,943 of NW_012108252.1, read as the reverse complement.
CACTAAGCTCTGAAACAGGAAATTTCAAAGTCTCAAGTTTTGAGAATTTTTTGAAAGCTTTGATTGCATAGAGGTAGGCTATTCCTCAGCTTTATTTGAAATCAGAGCAGCTGTGGGTCTCCTAAAGACTTTCCAGATATATGGAAATACTGCATTAGTAAGAAGTTGGAAATATGAAAGTTCTGTGATCCTTCTGTGGCTTGTTCCTCTTGGGACACATGCTAGGAATCTTTTTCTAGAGAGACCGCAGGTTATAAGGAGACAATGCTGTGGATTCTGTGCCTCCCTATAACAAATGTGTATTTTTTCAGTTGAGAGTTTGAAATATATAAATGTAGGAAAAGGAATGCTTTTTCTTCCTGTTGATGACTACCTAGTCTGGGTATTATTCATTTATTCATTCATTTATTTAATCATTTATCCATCCCTGTAATATTTATTGAGCACCTGTTATGTGAAGACATGTCTAGATATTTTTTTTTTTAATCTTGCTTCATCTGCCCCAGGCTTTTTTTCCTCAACGTACAGTAAGAGATGCCTGGAGAGAAATTAATTGCCAAGTGTATTTTAATCCCTTAGAAGTACTGAAATAACCTATTGGGTATTCTGCTGATTACCTGGGTGACAAAATTGTTTGTACACCAAAACCCCACAACACACAATTTACCCACGTGACAAACCTGCACATGTATCCCTTGAATCTAAAATAAAAATTGGAAAGAAGAAAAGAAAACATTTAATTTCCACTCTCCTAACTTCAATTAATGTAAGTCTGGACCTGTTACTACAAAAATAGTACTATATCCAAAAGATCAATAAGTTCTAGTCAACATTTTTCTTAGTCAATTTAATATAGATAAAAATTACAGTGCAAATGAAACGATATGAATTATTCCTTATAGTAGAGACTCTCAAACCTGGATGCTCATTAGAATCAGCTAAACATTTTTAAATGTTTCTC
>NW_012108252.1:6914362-6916557 GCF_000951045.1 Mandrillus leucophaeus | reverse complement strand
AATTTAAGAACCCTCCCACCCTCAAAATGAGTAGACCCTTAGTTCTATACTCATCAACACAAGCACCCAAGCAGGTCGTCCTGATCTGGTGAGTAGGTTCTAGAAACCCAACAACAGTCTCTTAAAATTGTATTAAACATTTTGCTAAGGAAGACTTTTCATCTCATTTCTTTGCAGTATTGGGGCCGCACGGTGTATACTGCATCAGAGCCTTACACAGAAAGCAGGTGTTGTAATGTGGTTTTCTTGTGCTGACTCTCCTGTTGATGAGACACACCTGGGGTGTTTTTCTCAGCCTTGGATCATGCAATTCATTGTTTTTCAATTTCTTCAATTTCTTTTCAATTGCTTTTCAAATCATCTTGAGGACCTAGAGACTCGCAGGACTTTTGGAGGGTATCTGATGTTTTTAGTTACAATTTATTTTTAAGTAAATATTTGAAAAACTTCTTAAATGTTCCAAATATTAAGAATGAACCTATACTGAAAATGTAAATAAAGCAAGTTTTCCACTGAGAGGATATTAGAATATTTTAAACTATATTTCCTTTATGAAAAGTGTGCCTTAGAGACAAAGTAGAGAGATGTATCAGAAAGATAATTCTTGATATTTGAATGGCATAGTTAAATATATCTTGGAATTTAAAAAGTTTGTATGCCAAAAAGAACAATATTTTGGATTTGAAGCATGGTGAATGAAATAAATTCTGCCTTCTTTCCTTTTTTCTACCCCAATGACCAATAATTCTAACTACTTAAGTAGCATGCTACCCAGCAAGTAATATAAGCTTAGTAAGTATATACTGAATATAATAAAGACCAACCTAAAATGAAAGTTAAAGAAAGACTTAGCCAATTGCCTGAGAATTCAGTTGCTATTTTGGTGAAAGTTTTGTTTTACATAGGTAGTGGAATGGCAATAATTCAATGAAAAGATGAGGGTATATATCCTGAAAAAGGAGAAAGAAGATTTAGAAAAAAAGGTAGAAAAACCAAGAGTACTTCAGGTTTATAGTTTATCTTTTTTTTTTTTTTTATTTCTGCTGTATGTTATTTAGTCTAATATGGTGCAAGACTAGATAGTACAATTACAATGGTTTAAAAAGACAACTGTGATTCTTTGACACTCCTCCCATTGACAGGCAGGGTCAATATTCCCTTCCCTTTGAATCTGGGCTTACCCTAGTGATTTTTTTTCTTCAACTTTCATTTTAAATTCAGGGGTACATGTGCAGGATATGTAGGTTTGTTACATAGGCAAACATGTGCCATGGTGGTTTGCTGCACAGATCATCCCATCACCTCAGTATTAAGCCTTATTTTTTTCTGATGTTCTCCCTCCCCTCCCCACTCTGAAAGACCCCAGTGTGTGGTCTTCTTCCCATATGTCCATGGCTTCTCATCATTGAGCTCCCACACATGAATGAGAACATGGAGAATTTGCTTTTCTGTTCCTGCATTAGTTTGCTGAGGATAATGGCTTGCAACTCCATCCATGTCCCTACAAAGGACATAATTTCGTTCTTTTATATGGCTGCATAGTATTCTGTGGTGTATATGTACCACATTTTCTTTATCTTGTCTATCATTAATGGGCATTTAGTTGATTTCATGTCTTTGTTATTGTGAATAGTGCTGTGATGAACATACACATGCATGTATCTTTATAACAGAATATTTCTATTTTGGGAAGTATATACCCAGTAATGGGATTGCTGGGTTGAATAGTATTTCTGCCTCTAGGTCTTTGAGGAATTGCCACACTGTCTTCCACAATGGTTGAACTAATTTACACTCCCACCAATGATGTAAAAGCATTCCTTTTTCTTCACAACCTCACCAGCATCTTTTGTTTTTTGACTTTTTAGTAATAGCCATTCTGACCGTCATAAAATGGTATCTCATTGTGGTTTTGATTTGCACTTCTCTAATGATCAGTGATGTTGAGCTTTTTTTCATATGTTTGTTGGTTGCATGTGTCTTATTTTGAGAAGTATCTATTCATGTCCTTTGCCCACATTTTAATGGGGTTTTTTTCTTTCTTGTAAATTTGTTTAACTTCCTTGCAGACTCTGGATATTAGACCTTTGTCAGATGGATAGATTTCAAAATTGTTCTCATTCTGCAGGTTGTCTGTTCACTCTAATGATAGAGTTTCTGCTCTGTAGAAACTCTTTAATTAGATCCCATTTGTA
>NW_012108252.1:6910978-6913226 GCF_000951045.1 Mandrillus leucophaeus | reverse complement strand
TTACTGGGAACGACATTGAATCTATACATTACTTTGGGCAGTATGGCCATTCTGACAATATTGATTCTTCCTGTCCATGAGCATGGAATGTTTCTCCATTTGTGTGTGTGTGTGTGTGTGTGTGTGTGTTCTTCTCTGACTTCTTTGAGCAGTGGTTTGTAGTTCTTTTTGAAGAGGTCCTTCACTTCCCTTGTTAGCTGTATCCTTAGGTATTTTACTCTTTTGTCGTAGTAATTGTGAATGGGACTTCATTCATGATTTGGTTCTCTGCTTGCCTGTTGTTGGTATATAGTAATGCTAGCCATTTTTGCACATTGATTTTATGTCCTGAGAATTTCCTGAAGTGGCTTATCAGCTTAAGCTTTTGGGCTGAATTGATGGGGTTTTCCAGATATAGGATCACGGCATGTGCAAACAGATAATTTGATTTCCTCTCTTCTTGTTTGAATACTGTGTTTTTTTTTTTTTCTCTCTTGCCTGATTGCCCTGGCCAGAACTTCCAATACTATGTTGAATAAGAGTGGTGAGAGAGGGCGTCCTTGTCTTGTGCCAGTTTTCAATGGGAATGCTTTCAGCTTTTCAGTATGATATTGGCTGTGGGTTTGCCATATATGAGTCTTATTATTTTGAGGTATCGTCCTTCAATATCTAGTTTATTGAGAGTTTTTAACCTGAAGGGATGTTGAATTTTATTGAAGGCTTTTTCTGCATCTATTAAGATAATCATGTGGTTTTTGTCTTTAGTCCTGTTTATGTAATAAATCACATTTATTGATTTGCATATGTTGAACTAACCTTGCATCCTGGGGATGAAGCCAACTTGATTGTGGTGGATAAGCTTTTTGATGTGCTGATGGATTCAGTTTGCCAGTATTTTGTTGAGGATTTCTGCGTTGATGTTCATTGGGATATTGGCCTCAAGTTATCCTCTTTTGTTCTATCTCTGCCAGGTTTGAGTATCAAGATGATCCTGGCCTCATAGAATGAGTTAGGGAGGAGTCCCTCCTTTTCAATTGTTTGGAATAGTCTCAGTAGAAATGGCATCAGCTCTTCTTTGTCCCTCTGGTAGAATTCAGCTGTGAATCCATCTGGTCCTGGGGTGTTTTTGTTGTTGTTGTTGTTATTGTTGTTGGTAGGCTATTTATGACTGCCTCAATTTCACAACTATTGCTTGGCTATTCAGGCATTGAATTTCTTCCTGGTTCAGTCTGGGGAGAGTGTGTATGTGTCCAGGAATTTACCCACTTCTTCTAGATTTTCTAGTTTATGTACATAGAGGTGTTTATAGTATTCTCTGATGATTGTATTTCCATGAGGTCAGTGGTGATATCCTCCTTGTCATTTTTGATTGTGTTTACTTGATTCTTCTCTCTTTTCTTCTTTATTAGCCTAGCTAGTGGTCTATGTATTTTATTAATTTTTTCAAAAAACCAGCTCCTAGATTCGTTGATTTTTTTGGAAGGGTTTTTTTGTGTCTCTCTCTTCAGTTCACCACTGATCTTGGTTATTTCTTGTCTTCTGCTAGCTTTGGGGTTTGTTTGCACTTAGTTCTCTAGTTCTTTTAGTTGAAATATTAGGTTGTTAACTTGAGATCTTTCTAGCTTTCTGACGTGGCCGTTTAAGTGCTATAAATTTCCCTCTTAACCCTGCTTTAGCTGCATCCCAGAGATTCTGGTGTGTTGTCTCTGTTCTCATTAGTTTCAAAGAACTTCTTGATTTCTTCTTTTGTTTCATTATTTACTCAAGAGTCATTCAGGAGCAGGTTGTTCGATTTCCATGTAGTTGTGTGGTTTTGAGTGAATTTCTTAATCTTGAGTTCTAATTTGATTGTATTGTGGTCTAAGAGACTGTTATGACTTCAGTTCTTTTGCATTTGCTGAAGAGTGTTTTACTTCCAATTATGTGATCATTTTTAGAGTAAGTGCTGTGTGGCGATGAGAAGAATGTATATTCTGTGGTTTTTGGGTGGAGAGTTCTGTAGATATCTATAGGTTCACTTGACCCAGAGCTGAGTTCAGGTCTTGAATATCTTTGTTAATTTTCTGTCTTGCTGATTTGTCTAATATTGTCAGTGGGGTGTTAGTCTCCCACTATTATTGTATGGGAGTCTAAGTCTCTTTGTAGGTCTCTAAGAACTTGCTTTATAAATCTGGGTGCTCCTGTATTGGGTACATATATATTTAGGAGAGGTAGCTCTTGTTGTTGAATTGAACCCTTTACCATTATGTAATGACCTTCTTTTTCTTTC
>NW_012108252.1:6908456-6910928 GCF_000951045.1 Mandrillus leucophaeus | reverse complement strand
GTGTATGTGTCCAGGAATTTACCCACTTCTTCTAGATTTTCTAGTTTATGTACATAGAGGTGTTTATAGTATTCTCTGATGATTGTATTTCCATGAGGTCAGTGGTGATATCCTCCTTGTCATTTTTGATTGTGTTTACTTGATTCTTCTCTCTTTTCTTCTTTATTAGCCTAGCTAGTGGTCTATGTATTTTATTAATTTTTTCAAAAAACCAGCTCCTAGATTCGTTGATTTTTTTGGAAGGGTTTTTTTGTGTCTCTCTCTTCAGTTCACCACTGATCTTGGTTATTTCTTGTCTTCTGCTAGCTTTGGGGTTTGTTTGCACTTAGTTCTCTAGTTGTTTTAGTTGAAATATTAGGTTGTTAACTTGAGATCTTTCTAGCTTTCTGACGTGGCCGTTTAAGTGCTATAAATTTCCCTCTTAACCCTGCTTTAGCTGCATCCCAGAGATTCTGGTGTGTTGTCTCTGTTCTCATTAGTTTCAAAGAACTTCTTGATTTCTTCTTTTGTTTCATTATTTACTCAAGAGTCATTCAGGAGCAGGTTGTTCGATTTCCATGTAGTTGTGTGGTTTTGAGTGAATTTCTTAATCTTGAGTTCTAATTTGATTGTATTGTGGTCTAAGAGACTGTTATGACTTCAGTTCTTTTGCATTTGCTGAAGAGTGTTTTACTTCCAATTATGTGATCATTTTTAGAGTAAGTGCTGTGTGGCGATGAGAAGAATGTATATTCTGTGGTTTTTGGGTGGAGAGTTCTGTAGATATCTATAGGTTCACTTGACCCAGAGCTGAGTTCAGGTCTTGAATATCTTTGTTAATTTTCTGTCTTGCTGATTTGTCTAATATTGTCAGTGGGGTGTTAGTCTCCCACTATTATTGTATGGGAGTCTAAGTCTCTTTGTAGGTCTCTAAGAACTTGCTTTATAAATCTGGGTGCTCCTGTATTGGGTACATATATATTTAGGAGAGGTAGCTCTTGTTGTTGAATTGAACCCTTTACCATTATGTAATGACCTTCTTTTTCTTTCTCGATCTTTGTTGGTTTAAAATTTATTTTGTCAGAAACTAGGATTGCAACTCTTGCTTTTTTCTGTTTTCCATTTGCATGGTAACTTTTCCTTCATCCCTTTATTTTGAGCCTGTGTGTGTCTTAGCATGTGAGATGGGTCTCTTGAAGACAGCATACTAATGGGTCTTAGCTCTTTATCCAGCTTACCATTGTATGTCTTTTAATTGGGAGCATTTAGCCCATTTACATTTAAGGTTAATATTGATATGTATGAATTTGATCCTGTCAAGTTGTTAGCTGGTTATTTCGTGGACTTGTTTATGTGGTTGCTTCATAGTGCCACTAGTCTGTGTGTTTCAGTGTGTTTTTGTATTAGCTGGTTATAGTTTTTCCTTTCCATATTTAGTGCTTCCTTCAGGAACTCTTGCAAGGCATGCCTGGTGGTGACAAATTCCCTAAGCATTTGCTTGTCTGGAAAGGATCTTACTTCTTTTTTGCTTATGAAGCTGTTTTGCCAGATATGAAATTCTGGGTTGGAAGTTCTTTTTTTAAGACTGTTTAATAATTGGCCCCCAATCTCTTCTAGCTTGTAGGGTTTCCACTGAGAAGTCTGCTGTTAGTCTGATGGGTTTCCCTTTGTAGGTAACCTGGCCTTTCTCTCTGGCTGCCATTAACATTTCTTCCTTCATTTCAACCTTGGAGAATCTGATGACTATGTGCCTTGGGGCTGATCTTCTCATGGAATATGTTATGGGGTTCTCTGGATTTCCTGAATTTGAATGTTGGCCTGTCTTGCTAGGTTGGGGAAGTTCTCCTGGGTGATATACTGAAGTGTGTTTTCCACCGTGGTTCTATTCTCCATGTCTCTTTCAGGTACCCCAATCAGTTGTACATTCAATCTCTTTACATAGTCCCATAATTCTCGGAGGTTTTGTTCATTTCTTTTCATTCTTTTTTTAAATTCTTGTCTACCTGCCTTATTTCAGAAAGATAGTCTTCAAGCTCTGAGATTCTTTCCTCTTTTTGGTCTATTCTGCTAATGATAGTTGTGATTCATTGTGAAGTTCTCATGTTGTGTTTTTTGGCTCCATCAGGTTGGTTATGTTTCTCTCTAAACTGGCTATTCTGGCTATCAATGCCTGTATTGTTTCTTGATTATTATTAGCTTCTTTGTATTGGGTTACACATGCTGCTTTAGCTAAGTGCGGTTCCTTATTACCCACCTTCTGAAGCCTACTTCTGTCAATTCAGCCATCTTAGCCTCAGCCCTGTTCTGTGCCTTTACTGAAGAGGTGTTGTGGCCATTTGGCAGAGAAGAGGCAACTCTGGCTCTTTGAGTTTTCAGCATTTTTGCATCTTCAGCATTTTTGCGTCGATTCTTTTTTTTTTTTTTGAGATGGAGTCTCGTTCTGTCACCCAGGCTGGAGTGCAGTGACATGATCTTGGCTCACTGCAAGCTCCA
>NW_012108252.1:6887905-6907996 GCF_000951045.1 Mandrillus leucophaeus | reverse complement strand
GAGGTGGCTGGAGACCCTCATTGGGAGGTCTCACCCAGTCAGGAGAAATGGGATCAGAGACCTGCTTAAAGAAGCAGTCTGGCTGCTATTTGGCAGAGCACGTGTGCTGCATTGTAGGGGACCTTTCCTTGTCTGCACCGTTTGTGTTCTCCAAAGCCAGCAGGCTGAAACAGCTGAGTCAACTGAACCACAGACATGGTGGTTGCCCCTCCCACTGGGAGCTCTGTCCCAGGGAGAGACCAGAGCTCTATCTGTAGAATCCTGGCTGGAGTAGCAGAAGCCCCCGCACTGATGTCCTCCCAGTGAGGATAAATGGAAAGGGGTCCTGCTTAAAGAAGCAGTCTGGCTACAATCTGGCAAGGCAGCTGTGCTGTGTTGTGGCGGACCCTTTCTGGTCCAGACCCTTTGTATTCTCCAAAGCCAGCAAGCTGAAATGGCTGAGTCTGCTGAACTGCAGATGTGGTAGAAACTCAGACCTGTCTCCTGCAGATTCCAGCCTGTTGCCATTGGCTGGCTGGAATTCCAAGCCAGTAGGTCTAAACTTGTGAGGTGCTGTGGAAGTGGGGCCACAGAATGACATTGCTTGGCTCCCTGGATTCAGCCCCCTTCCTAGGAATATGTACAAATGGATTTTCCACCTTTCTGGGGATCCTGGAACCAGAGTATGTAAAACTCCTGGGTCTCTGTGTATGACTGAGTGGCTGCTCTGCCAAGTCTCCACACAGCTCTGTGTATTGGACCCAAGGTCCTGGTGGCATGGGCTCATGAGGGGATCTCCTCATCTGTAGATTGCAAAGATCCGTGGGAGAAGTGCAGTTTCCCAGTCAGGGTCACACAATCACTCACCGCTTCTCTTGGCTGGGGGTGGGGGTTCCTTTGGCTCCAAGCCATTTCCAAGTGGACTGTCACCTCCCCACCCCTCTGCTTTTCTTCATTCTCCAGGGGTTGAGTTGCTTGCCTAGTTAGTCCCAATGCAAGAACCTGGGTGTTCAAGTTGAAGGTGCTGAATTACTCACCCCTTTTCATTCCTCTCTGTGAGTGCTGCAAGTCACAGCTGCTTCTAATCTTGGATTGCTCTACCTTAGTGATGTGCTTGTAATTAACAGAATGCAGGAGAAATGATGTTTCCCTTCCAGGGTCAGTCAAGGTCATGTGGCTTCTGAGTTTATCTCTTGAAATTCTCACTGGGAGAAGCCAGTCGCCATGTTCAAAGTCTGACTTCTCTCAAAGCACCATGCTGGAGAGGGTGGATGTAGGCAGTTGAGTGCTTGGCTAATGGTTAGCAGCAACAGCTGGCTATGTGATTTGCTCCACCTTGGACATCTAGCCAGGCAAGCCTTTAGATTACTGCAGCCTCAGTGGACATCTGAATGCAACTGTGTGAGAGACCGCGAATGAGAGCTGCTCAGCACTGCTTCCCCCAGTTCCTGACCCTCAAACCTGGGAACAAAATAAACGAATTGTAGTTTATACCTCTAAATTGTGGAATGATTTTTATACAGTAAGAGTGACTGGAACAATTGTGTGGCCTCATACACTTTAAGGAAAAGTAGAAGCAAAGGTTTCAAGTGTCATCCTGCTAGGAGAATTACAGAGCAGGCACATCCTTTGCCAGAATGCAGTTTTCCATTTCATGTATCACTCCCGCCTCCCATCCTCTCCCTTGGTGAAACTCCACAGCCCTGCAGCAGCCCCAAATCTTATAAGCCTGTGTGATTCAGGCTTTAACTTTTCCTAGACTTTCTCATGATTCCAACAGCCTCTAGCTCTGTAAAATCTGCATGAGGAACTGTTGTCCAAACTAGGGGAATAAAAGAATCTGTGTTTCGCTCAAAGCCACTGATTGGATTTTGAATTGTTTTCCTTCTCCCTGACATTCCCAGAACAAGATGCTTGTTTTTCCAAGATTCTTTCCTGCTGAATAACAGACTACAAACCATGGCGTAATAGACTTTTGTTGTGAACTGGCCACATGGGCTCAAAGTTCCTTTTCCCATCTCCCTTTTTTATTTTACTTAGACTTACCTTCGTTGGATTACCACGGAGGCAAGAGGAGCATGGAGGGAGCAGGATTTTTCCTAACAGATGTGTAGACTTTTCACATCTTGCTTCCATTACTGTGACTTATATTGTTTTGCACCAAATTTAAAGAAAATTTAATATACGATTTAGGGAAAATTTCATGGACCAATAACAGAACATTTTCACAATTTGACACCTATTTAAGGAGAGGCAATCCTTTCTTTCTTCCTTTCTTCCTTTCTTCCTTTTTTTTCTTCCTTCCTTTTTAATTTCTCTTACTGCATGAGACAACTTATTGTCTCGGTATTTTTTCTCCTCTAACTCCCAAAACAAAACTCATTTTATTTTTTCTTATTTACTTATTCAACAAACATTCATTGAACACCATGTGCTTCCCACTGTTCTAGCTCTGGAAATAAATATATGAGTAAAAAACACGAAGTCCCTGATCTAATGTAGTTTGATAAATTAACTTGTATTAATGGATATAGAGAAGAATAAAGTGAGAAAGATAGGGGTAGGGATGGGAGTAGAAGCTATTCCTAATTTTATGCAGGTCTGTCATCAGTTTTTGATAATGTTTGAATTAGATCTGAAGGAAATTATAGTAGACAGAATAATGCTCCCTTCTAAAAATTTGCATGTCCTAATCTTTAAATCCTGTGCATATGTTACCTTATGTGCAAAAGGGACTTTGCAGATGCAATTAAGTTAATGGTGTTTTTGTTTTGTTTTGTTTTGTTTTGTTTCTAGATGGAGTCTCATTCTGTCACCCTGGCTGGAGTGCAGTGGCACGATCTCGGCTCACCACAACCTCTGCCTCCTGAGTTCAAGCTATTCTCCTGCCTCAACTTCCTGAGTAGCTGGGACTACAGGTACCCGCCACCATGCCCAGCTATTTTTTTTTTTTGTAGTTTTAGTAGAGACAGGGTTTCACCATGTTGGCCAGGCTAGTCTCGAACCCCTGACCTCAGGTAATTCACCCACCTTGGCCTCCAAAAGTGCTGGGATTACAGGTGTGAGCTGTCATTCTTAGCCAGGTTAATGGTTTTGAGATGGGAAGATTATTCTGGATTATCCCAAGAAAATAGTCCTAATGTAATCACAAGGCTCCTTATAAAAGGGAGACAGAAGGGTCAGAGTCACAAAAGGAAACATGACATCAGAAGCAGAGTCAGAGAGATTTGAAGATGCTATGGTGGTGATTTGACAGTGGAGGAAGGGGCCATGAACCAAAGAATGCAGATAGCCTCCAGAAGCTGAAAAAGGCATGGAAACAGATTCTCCCCTACAGCCTCCAGGAGGAACACAACCCTGCTGTCACCTTGATTTTAGGGCTTCTGGTGTCTGGAACTGCAAGATCATAAATTGACGTTGTTTTAAGCTACTACACTCGTGGTAATTTATTACAGCAGCAATAGGAAACGAATACAGTAATGTGGAAGTATGATGTGCAGGGAACTGGGGAGAAAGAAAACCCTAAGGAAAGGGCAGCAAGGGCAAAGGCCTTGCTTGAGGTGGGGTGGGAGCATGTAGGATGGGTTGAAAAGAGAAAAGGAGTCCATATAGCCATGAGTCAAGTAATTTGGGGTAGGGCGTGTTATAAGGGTAGCAGTAGATAAGGCCAGAGAGCTGGAGGATATATGGAGTTAGACCTTTTTTCTGAGTGAGCTAGGAACTCCCCAAAATAGAAAGCATTCATTACAATTGCACTTTGGGAGGCTAAGGCAAGAGGATTGCTTGAGCCCAGGAGTTCAAGACCAGCTTGGGCAATGTGGTAAAGCCCCATCTTTACAAAAAATTAAAAAAATTAGCTGGGCATGGTGAGTAGTCCAAGCTACTCAGGAGCCTGAGGTAAGAGGATCACCTGAGCCCAGGAAGGTGCAGGCTGCAGTGAGCTGTGATTGCACCACTGCACTCCAGCCTGCATAACAGAGTGAGACCCTGCCTCAAAAAAAAAAAAATTATTCATTACAGCTGAAAATATATTACCCCATTTATTCATATTTTTTCCTTAATATGTCAAAGTTTCTAAATTTCCTTTGAGGAAATTTTTATGCTTAGAAATTCTTTTTATACCTCAAATCAATTAAATAACTGATTACTAATAAGTAATTACTTCCAGTTTGTAATGGTCTCACCTACACTTAACTTTTAAACTACATCTTGTTAATTTTCATGCATAGTATTATTAGGTAAGGATCAAACTTTATCGGTCTGAAATTTTTTTTTTGCCCCAGTGGAAGCTAGTGATCTCAACATTTATTAGATTGTTTACCACATTTTCACTGTGGTGTGACTCCTCTATATTACACATTAAATTCCTATACGTACTAAAATCTGTCTTCTGGCTGCATATTCTGTTTCACTGATCTGTTTGTTCTAGACCAGACCTGTTATGTTTTTAGCAAAGTGCCTAGAAATAGTATATATGTATTTTAACAACTTGCTAAAGGTCTGGAGGTTAAGATAGAGTTTGACTCATTTGAAAAGTTGTTCATATTATTGGAGTACAGGGGAAAGAAGGAGAGAAGGTGAGGTGGGGGCAGTGCCTGGAGATGATGCTAGACACATAGGCAAGACTTGTAAGTCAAGCTGAGCAGTTTATACTTAATTGCAAGGGCAATGGAAAATTATTTTATTAAAAGCTTTTAAGCAGACAGTGATAGGATCAGATACAGCAGGCCAAAACAATTGTATTCAAAATAAACTCAGTGGAAAGTGAGAACCCAAAGTCAGAAATAACCATGAGAATTTAAATCCCCTCCTTAGGCATATGCAAGATTGTGGGAGGAAGCATTGGACTTCCCCAATGCTGATCTAACGGTGCACCCAACTGACAATTGTTCACAGAAAATGGTTAAATAAATGGTGGAACAGTCACAGTTTATTATTTTCCATATTAAAATAAACCAGTATCTAACCCCTACCTTACCAATGACACTGTAGGAGAATTTTCAATGACATAGAAGACAAATTTGTGGCAGATTGTTAAATGAAACTGGAAAGTTATCTTTGGATAGATAACCCAGAGATGTATAGGTGATTGTAACATTTTTCTATTATTTGAATATTCTTTTAATAATAAATTTGTTATACATTTTATACTTAAAAATAAAAAATTAAGATAAAGACACTTGGATTCTGTATTTTCTGAATTCTTATATATCTGGAATGATGATTTTTTCTTTCATATAGGAATAACTATTCATTTAGAGATAATATTCTCATGTCACAGCTTTTCCCCCAGGAAATCCTATAGACTTTTCTCTATTTTTTTCTTTTTGCATTTTTTATTAGACAGAGTTTTGAGGCCACACAGTATCTTTTTATGGGGATACAGGGTATTCCTTTGTTTCTGTGGTAATTTTATGGGTCAAATTTCCTGGGCTAAAGGATGCCTAGATAGCTGGCAAAATATTTTTTTTCTGAGTGTCTGTGAGGATGCTTCTGGAAGAGATGGAATTGATTTGATAGACTAAGTGAAGATCTACCCTTCTCAACATTGAGGGATATCATCCAATCTCTTGAGGTCTGGAATAAGATAAATAGGCTGGTACGTCAGAGCTGCTGCTTTTTTCTTCAGACTCTGAGACTTATACCACCAGCATCCACTCCAGTTTCTTCCTCAACCCTTCCCTTTTTACCTCTTCCCTCCCAACCCCAGGCCTTCAAACTCTATTCCATTGGCTCTCCTAGTTCTCAGGTCTTTGGATTCAGAATGAATTATACCACTGGCTTCCTTGGTTCTCCATTTCACAGGCAGCAGATTGTAGGACTTTTGACTTCCATAATTACATGAACTGATTCCCATAATTAATTATATCTGTATCTATATAATCTCTATCCCTCCTATTGGTTCTATTTCTCTTGAAAACCCTGATACAGTAGGTCACATCCCTCTAACTCTGAAGACTTACAGGACATTTTCTTGGTCTTTGTAATTCAGAAATTTTGGCCTGGCTCTCCTTGATAATTTTACCTAGAACATGCTAATCACCTTTGATATGAATAATCTAATCTTTACATATTTTAACTCAGAAAAGTTTTAACTTCTAAATTCTGATTTTGTTGGCCTGTCACTAATGTTTTGACTGGATTTTTATCTAATTTCTCTATATTTATAAAATCATATAGTTTTCAGGTCTGCGTCCTTTATAGCTAAATTTTAGGATGGCTCTTCAAATTATTTTCTACATTTGTTTCTTTGCCACATAATTTCTTTTCTTCACTGACTCCATTGTAGATTTTAATTATATTTCAATGCTGGTTTCTTTTTTGTTCTTCTCTACCTCACCTGGCCTCCTATTCATCTCTAAGTACTGGCTTTGCATCAAATTTTGTTGCGCTAAGTTGTTTCTATTCTCTCTTCATATTTGCTCCATCTTCTGGCATCCTGTTAAGGATGCCAAGTTTTCTAAAAATTTCCTTTGCTTCCCACCAGTTTTTTTTTTTATTTGTTTTGTTTTGTTTTGTTTTGTTTTGTTTTTTTTTGAAACAAGGTCTCACTCTGTGGCCCAGACTGGAATGCAGTGGTGAAATCATAGCTCACTGTAACCTCAAACTTCTGGGCTCAAGTGATCCTCCTGCTTCAGCCTCCTGAGTAAGTAGGAGTGCAGGCCTGTGCCACCATGTTTGGCTAATTTTTTTTTCTTTTTGTAGAAACTGGGTCTGCTACATTGCTCAGGCTGGTCTCAAACTCCTGGCCTCAAGCAATCCTCCCGCTTTAGCCTCCCAAAGTGTTGGGATTACAGACATGAGCCATCATGCCTGGCCTCCACCAAATATTCATATGAATAAGTAAGTCGCCTCTAGTCATCTGGGTGTATTATCTTTCCTTGTGATGCATTATGTTTCTATAGAACCCACTTAATATTTTTTTCTGTTTAAAAACATTTTTAACTTTTAAATTAAAAAATTAAAATTTAAAAATTGAAATAAAAATATTTTTTTCTTCCTTTACAAAAATGGAAAGAGCTATTTAGACCTGGTGTTTATCATCGGTCAAGATGAGTGGATTATCCCTAAGTCTTTGCACTATCTCACTGGGTGCCACTTAGCCAAAATTTCACTGTACTCTATACATTTATTGAGCACATTCTACTGGAATGAGATATGCCTTTTCTCTTAGCTTTGCTCTCTGAACAACATGTGCAACATCACAACCTGCATTGTATGTTCTTATCAAGGCTCTTCCTATTTCTGCTTTTGGTATCTATCTCTCCTATGGAGCCAGAGCAAGAGAGTGAAGGATAAAGTGTATCTCCTGTTGTCTTTCAACTCAGCGTTGCCCTTCGTTTCATGTGGCGAAGCTTGAGAATGCCTGAATTATTTTTTCTCGATGAAACTCCACTGGCATTTTAGTCAATGGAAATTAATTGCCTTCCATATATTTCCATTATAGTATCTATTAATCTTATTAAAGGTTTCATAGTTTTCTGAATCTTTATCAGTATATTAGTATGTTTTCAGGAAAGGTTGCTGTAGAAGTTGCTAAGCAGTTGCTAATTTAAAAATGTTAAACTATATGTTTTTAAAGAATTTTAATTACATTATTTAATTTTTGTGGGCACATAGTATGTATATATTTGGGGTATAAGGGTTTTTTTTTTTTTTTTTTGAGACGGAGTCTTGCTCTGTCGCCCAGGCTGGAGTGCAGTGGCACGATCTCGGCTCACTGCAAGCTCCGCCTCCCAGGTTCACGCCATTCTCCTGCCTCAGCCTCCCGAGTAGCTGGGACTACAGGCGCCCGCTACCACGCCTGGCTAATTTTTTTTTTTTTTTAGTAGAGACGGGGTTTCATCATGTTAGCCAGGATGGTCTAGATCTCCTGACCTTGTGTTCCGCCCGCCTCGTCCTCCCAAAGTGCTGAGATTACAGGCGTGAGCCACCGCGCCCGGTCAGTATAAGGGATTTTTTGGCACAGGTGTACAATGTGTAATAATCACATCAGGGTAAATAGGGTATCCATTGCTTCAAGCATTTATTCTTTGTGTTACGGTCCAATTATACTCTTTCAGTTATTTTTATAATGTACTACTATTGACTATAGTCACCCTGTTGTGCTATTAAATACCAGGTCTTATTCATTCTATATTTTTGTACCCATTAACCATCCCCACTTTCCTCTGACTTCCCACTACCCTTCCTAGCCTCTGCTAACCATCATTCTACTTTCTATCTCCATGAATTAAATTGTTTTAATTTTTAGCTCCCACAAATAAGTGAGAACATGTGAAGTATGTCTTTCTGTGCCTGGCTTATTTCACTTAACAAAATGACTTCCAGTTCCATTCATGATATTGTAAATGACAAAATCTTATTCTTTATTATGGTTGAATAGTACTCCATTGTGTACATGTACCACATTTTCTTTATCCATTCATCTGTTGATGGACATCTAGGTTGCTTCCAAATCTTGGCTTTTGCAAATAGTGCTGCAATAAATATGGGAGCACAGATATCTCTTTGATATACTGATTTCTTTTCTTTTGACTATATACTAGCAGTGAGATTGCTGGATCGTACAGTAACCCTATTTTTAGTTTTTTAAGGAACCTCCAAACTGTCCTCCTTAGTGGTTGTACTAATTCACATTCCCACCAACAGTGTATGAAGGTTCTTTTTATTCTACAACCTTGCCAGCATTTGTTGTTGCCTGTCTTGTGGATAAAAGTAATTTTAACTGAGTTGAGATGATACCTCACTGTAGTTTTGATTTTCATTTCTCTGATGATTAACGATAAGCACCAAGCAGATGCCATTTTATGCCAAAACCTTGTATTTTTCTTTCCTTGGTGGAAATACCTAAGTCTTATGCTTAGTTGAAGTGTATTTTCTCAATGGAGTTTTCTCACATAATTACTTATTCTACCACAGCCTCACAATGGCTTGATTAATCTGTCTTTTCATATCATTTGAAGTCTTCTAAAATCCTTTTTGGAATTTGGAGGACGTAAATAATAATATATGAAATGAATTTTTGCTTTAACAAAAGTACCTAAATCACTAAGATTAAAATAATATAAAACTTCAAAAATTAATAATACTCAGAATTTCCAAGCCGGGTTGCCTATGTTGAATGCTTCCTGTATATTTTAAGCTAATTGCTCACCCAGCATCCTGGGTAAACATTATCATATTTATCTCTGTGCCAAGAATAAAGAGAAGAACTGATAATTTGATGTCTACACTGCACTCTTGGTTTGAAACAGCTCATGGTCATTTAGACTTTTCATTCATTTTGAAATAGTATCCCTGAGGAAGCAAGGAAGGTAGCATTTCTATCTCTGCAGACAGTAGATAGTTTGGGGCTTATAGATGGACATATAAGCATTCTCTTTGTTTTCTGTTTGTTTGTTTTGTTTTGTTTTGTTTTCCTATTTCAGAGTCTCACTCTGTTGCCCAGGCTGGAGTGCAGTGGTGTGATCTCAGCTAACTGCAACCTCTGCCTCCTGGGTTCATGCAATTCTCCTGCCATAGCCTCCTGAGTAACTGGGACTATAGGCGCACGCCACCACTCCCCACTAATTTTTTGTATTTTTAGTAGAGATGGGGTTTTGCCGTGTTTACTAGGCTGGTCTTGAACTCCTGACCACCTCAGGTGATCCACCCACCTCGCCCTCCCAAAGTGCTGGGATTGTAGGCGTGAGCCACCACGGCTAGCTGAGCATTCTTGGCTATATGTTTTCTGGCCCAGGTCTGTCTCTTTACAAATGCTCTGTTCTTTCTCTATGTCATGCTGCCTCAGTATTACCAAATAGTCCTGACCTAATATCAAGGATGATCTCCCTACTACAATTTACAGACACACAGTGTACTGTGATAATTATACTTAATTGCAAACATTTTGGGTGCTGTCATAGTTTCTGTGAAATTTTAACTCTGTCTAAATTATCAAAGGTATAATAAATTTTCAGAAAATTTTGACACTAAGGGAAATTTTTAGACAGTTCTAAAACTATATAAAGTAGTCTTTTTCCCATTGTTCAGGAATGTGAAAGAATATAAATTATTTAGATGTATGTGCTCCACACATCATCAGGCACTCTGTCTCATATATATAATGTGTGTGTGTGTGTTTGTGTATACACACATACAAGGGAAGTGAATACTTCTACCTTAAAAAATATTTAATCTGGCATACCTAAACAACAGATTTGGCTGGTGAAAGTTACTGTGACTCTTACAACTCTCAATGAAAATTGTTCAAGAAGTGATGTTTTAGGCTCATATATTGCTAGAGTATATATAACAAATGGAGTTAGTCTTTGCTGTCGAAAGTATTTTGGGTTCTATCTTGCTTAATAAGTGTGTGCACACTGTTTAGTTTGGGTCATCATGTTCCTGGTCTCTGTTTTTTTAATAAAGAAAAGCCATTAATACTCAACCAGAAAGCTTTATTAGTCACAGAAAAAGCTGGTAGACCACTGGAACTTTAATAAGATGAAATAGAATTTGTACTATTCAGCTTCTGGAGAGCTGAGTTACCAAGGAATTTGAAACACCCCATAGACCTTAAGAATCATGTATTTTACTTGGAAATAATGCTACTAAGAAGAGAAAGGGAGATATTTTGAGAAGCAGAGACGGGAGGATTGCTCGAACCCAGGAGTTTGAGACCAGCCTGGGTAACATGGTGAAAACCCAGTCTTTATTAAAAAAAAAACAAAATAAAAATTAGCCAGGCATGGTGGTGTGTTCCTGTAGTCCCAGCTACTTGGGAGGCTGAGGTGGGAGGATTTCTTGAGCCTGGGAGAGTGAGGCTGCAGTGAGCCGAGATCGCACCATTGCATTCAAGCCTGGGTGGCAGAGTGAGAACCTGTGTCACACATACAAAATAAATAAAAGGAGGGAGAGAGATTACTGGCACAAAATACTACTTAGAAAAGGATAATTTTAGAGTGTGATTGATTTAAAACATTAACTTATTACCTCATTAAGTGGATTATTAAGTCATTCAAGTTTTTTTTCTCCTTTATTTTTGTGCCAAATATACCTATATTCCCATCTTGTGCGCTAGGCTTCTCATCAATGTTTACTGCCAGTGAATGCTGTGGTATTCATGTGCATTCTCCCTTCCATTAGTGTATTATTAGATTATACAAGCTGTGGTAAAGAACATTATTCTGGTCTATGTCTCCATCATGTACTATGGATGACAAGACATTAGAGAACCAATAGATCAGACAGCATTCAGATTAAACACAGAATGTCATAAAAATGCTGGCAAGAGCTAACGAAGCAGTCATTTACACAATGACTCTTGGCACAATAGTTTTTACAGATTTCACATGTGTTAGGTAGGATACAGTCATGGAAAAGAGGCTGGAATCAGATTGTCCAGGTTCAAATTCCAGTTCTACCATTTCCTAGCTGCAGGATCTTGGGCAAGTCACTTAGCCTTTTTTCTCGGTGGTGGCAGCAGTCTTCCAGATTGGAGCTCTCATATCATCTTTTCTGGTATCACCTTCCCTACTTCTTGCCCCATTTCCTAAACCTGCTCCTCTAAACTTCTCAGCAATTTTAATAAAGCTCTTATTTAAATCAACCGTAATTTATTCTGTTGATTACTACTAATGGTTCTCAATGCATACAGGCTTCCAAAAGTAGTGTGACCATGTATTCACATGCTGTGCTTCCCTTCTACCACCAAACTTCCTTTATATCTATTGCCCAAGTTTGAACAATACATAAAATCTGACACCTAACATTCCACACTATTGCATAGTGGTGCTGTGCCATCAATATTTGCAGTGTCATCTCTTTTGTCTGTAAAATAGCAGTATGAAATTATGTGAATATTATTTTACTCCTCCTATCAAGAATTTCTTGAATAAATACCAGTACTAGGTCTATGTTAGGTGTTATAATTGTATTATTTTTCCTTTTAAATGGATTTTTTATTGCACATATGATATAGTAATATATTTTTATTAAAAATCAGAACATTATAGATTAAAGACAAATATCCTTGGACTACACTCATTTCTATTCCTGTCTAAACCTTCCAAAGCAAAACAATTACTGCAAGTTTAGAGTAACTTTCCAGATACCTTTTTTACAGATGAAGTACAACAGGAACTAGATGAAAAGTAGAAAACCACTCTGTGTTCTGGGTATAAGCATTTATTTACTTAAAATTTTTTTGTCCTACCCTCCCTGGTAGCTGAAGACAGAGGGCATATCTTGGGAGTGCTAGGGTCCCGACCACCGCTGGTTCCTCTTCATGCTACCACAGCTGATGCTCCCTGGAAAGCACCACTTCCCAGCAGAAGGCAAACCAACACAAAAATAGAGCATTAAGCCACCAAAGCTAAGAACTCTCATGTAGTCCATTGCACCCCCCTGCAACCTCCATCGGAATAGGTGCTGGTATCCACGGCTGAGAGACCCATAGATGGTTCACATCACAGGACTCTACGCAGACAACCCTCAGTACCAGGTTATCCAAATACCCTCACTGAGAAATGAAACAGGAGATGTTACAACTGACACCACTGGAATACAAAAGACCATTCAAGGCTACTATGAACACCTCTATGTGCATAAACTAGAAAACCTAGAAGAGATGGATAAACTCCTGGTAAAATACAACCTTTGTGGCTTAAATCGGGAAGAATTAGATACCTTGAACAGACCAATAACAGGCAACGAGATTGAAATGGCAATTTAAAAATTACCAACAAAAAAAGTCCAGGACCAGATGGATTCACAGCAGAATTCTGCCAGAGATTCAAAGAGGAGTTGGTACCAATCCTTTTGACACTATTCCACAAGATAAAGAAGGAATCCCTGCTAATTCATTCTATGAAGCCAGCATCACCCTAATATCAAAATCAGGAAAGGACACAACCAAAAAAAACAAACTACAGACCGATATCCTTGATGAACACAGACGCTAAAATCCGTAACAAAATACTTGCTAACTGAATCCAACGCATATCAAAAAGATAATCCACTATGATCAAGAGGGTTTCATACCAGGGACGCAGGGATGGTTTAACATGTGCAAGTCAATAAATGTGATAAGCCACATAAACAGAATTAAAAACAAAAATCACATGGTCATCTCAATAGATGCAGAAAAATCATTCAACAAAATCCAGCATCCCTTTATGATTAAAACTCTCAGCAAAATCTGCATACAAGGGACATACCTCAATGTAATAAAGGTCATCTATGACAAACTCACAGACAACATAATGTTGAATGGGGAAAAGTTGAAAGCATTCCCCCTGAGAACTGGAACAAGACAAGGATGCCCACTCTCACCACTCCTCTTCAACATAGTACTGGAAGTCCTAGCCAGAGCAATCAGACAAGAGAAATAAAGTGCACCCAAACTGGAAAAGAGGAAGTCAAACTGTCACTGCTGACAATATGATGGTTTACCTTGAAAACCCTAAAGACTCCTCCAGAAAGCTCCTAGAACTGATAAAACAATTCAGCAAAGTTTCTGGATACAATATTAATGTGCACAAATCAGTAGCTCTTCTATACACCAACAGCAACCAAGCAGAGAATCAAACCAAGAACTCAACCCCTTTTACAATAGCTGGAAAAAAAAAACCCTTAGGAATATAACTAACCAAGGAGCTGAAAGACCTCTACAAGGAAAACTACAAAACACTGCTGAAAGAAATCATAGATGACACAAACAGATGGAAACACATCCTATGCTCATGGATGGGTAGAATCAATATTGTGAAAATGAACATACTGGCAAAAGCAATCTACAAATTCAATGCAATCCCCATCAAAATACCACCATCATTCTTCACAGAACTAGAAAAAAACAATTCTAAAATTCATATGGAACCAAAAAAGAGCCCACATAGCAAAAGCAAGACTAAGCAAAAAGAACAAATCTGGAGGCATCACACTACCTGATTTCAAACTATACTATAAGACCATAGTTGCCAAAACAGCATGGTACTGGTATAAAAATAGGCACATAGACCAATGGAACAGAATAGAGAATCCAGAAATAAACCCAAATACAGCCAACTGATCTTTGACAAAGCAAACAAAAACAAAGTGGGGAAAGGACACTCTTTTCAACAAATGGTGCTGGAATAATTTGCTAGCCACATGTAGGAGATTGAAACTTGATGCTCATCTCTCACTTTATACAAAAATCAACTCAAGATAGATTAAGGACTGTAAGACCTGAAACTATAAAAATCCTAGAAGATAACATTGGAAAAAGCCTTCTAGACATTGACTTAGGCAAGGATTTCATGACCAAGAACCCGAAAGCAACTGCAATAGAAGGAAAGATAAATAGTTGGGACTTAATTAAACTAAAGAGCTATTGCATGGCAAAAGGAACATTGAGTAAACAGCCCACAGAGTGGAAGAAAATCTTCACAATCTATACATCTGACAAAGGACTAATATCCAGAATCTACAATGAACTCAAACAAATCAGTAAGAAAAAAAAATCCCATCAAAAAGTGAGCTAAGGACATGAATAGACAATTTGCAAATGAAGACATACAAATTGCCAACAAACATATAAAAATGCTCAATATCACTAATGATCTTGGAAATGCAGGTCAAAACTACCATA
Organism: Mandrillus leucophaeus; assembly: GCF_000951045.1. Classification (NCBI taxonomy): domain Eukaryota; kingdom Metazoa; phylum Chordata; class Mammalia; order Primates; family Cercopithecidae; genus Mandrillus; species Mandrillus leucophaeus. Next base: position 6,893,400 of record NW_012108252.1, on the reverse strand, counting down.
CCATACCACCTTACTCCTGCAAGAATGGCCATAAAAAAAAAGGTAGATGTTGGCATGGATGCAGTGAAGAGGGGAACACTTCTGCACTGCTGGTGGAAAAGCAAACTAGTATAGCCACTATGGAAAACAATGTGGAGATTCCTTAAAGAACTGGAAGTAGAAATACTATTTGATCCAGCAGTACCACTACTGGGTATCTACCCAGAGGAAAAAGAGTCATTACATGAAAAAGATACTTGCACATGCATTTTTATAGCAGCACAATTCACAATTGCAAAATCGTGGAACCAACCCAAATGCCCATCAATCAATGAGTGGATAAAGAAACTGTGGTATATAGATACAATGGAGTACTACTCAACTATAAAAAGGAATGAATTAACAGTATTTGCAGTGACCTGGATGAGATTGGAGACTATTAGTCTAAGTGAAGTAACTCAGGAATGAAAAACCAAACATCATATGTTCTCACTGATGTGTGGGAGCTAAGCTTAGAGGACTCAAAGGCACAAGAATGACACAATGAACTTTGGGGACTTGGGGGCAAGAATGGGAGGGGTGCTAGGGATAAAAGACTATAAATATGGTGCAGTGTGTTGCTCAGGTGATGGGTGCACCAAAATTTCACAAATCACCACTAAAGAGCTTATGTTACCAAATACCACCTATACCCCAAATACCACTTGTACCCCAGATACCACCTGTACCCCAATAATTTATGGAAAAATAAATTTAAAATTATTTTTAAATTTTTCATGGGTACGTATAGTAGTTATATATGTGTATAAGGTATATGAGATGTTTTGATACAGGCATGCAGTGTGAAGTAAGCACATCATGGAGAATGGGGTATCCATCCCCTCAAGCATTTATCCTTTGAGTCACAAACAATCAAATTACACACTTTAAGTTGCTTTAAAATATAAAATTATTAACTATAATCGCTCTATTGTGCTATCAAATAGGTCTTATTCTTTTTTCAGTACCCATTAACCATCCTCACCTCCCCTGCAAAGGGATTTAATACAGGTATTTTGGACTTACACAATAATTACACCATAAGAAAAGCTGGGGGGAAGGAAGGGCATGCTGCTTCTAAATGGTTTTATCCATTAAAGGAATTAGTTGTATGCAACAGAAATGGACTCTAGCTGGTTGAAGCAGAAAAAGACTTTATTAAAATTGTGTACTGTGTCGAAGTAATAGGAGGATCTTCCGGATAACATTACTGAGCCAAGGATTGTTCAGACACATACACTAACTAGCTCAGGTCTGTGAAGTTCATCTATATAAAAAGGATCAGCTTGTGTTCCTGCTGCAGACACATTCCTTGCTCATGCAGGCAAATGGAGATGTGCTACCTGCATCCCTGTGGAGTTGCGGTGGAGGTCTCTACTCCTCCAACCATTGGATTCCTGGTGCCTTTCTCCATGCAAATCTACCCCATATTTTGCCACTCCTCATTTATTCATGGCACCAAAATCTCAACTTCCATTTATCATTCCTGTGACAGAGAATGAAAAAAGTGCTTAAGGGAAATCATAGACTCACAATGATCCACTAGGATGAATGCAGGAACTGAAACAGTTCTGGGACCTTAGGAATATGGTATAATTAATATATCTTACATAATATACAGTCTCCACTGAATGCGTTAGGTAATCAGTGAACACTGTTACACCACTACCCTGAGGAAACTTCTGGTTTCTGTCTCATGAACCTGCTTGACCATTCTTGTATTTTTGCATTTTTAAAATAGTATTGAAACATTTCTTCCAACCTTGAGCAGCATAATATTTAACAGTGAAAGCAGTGAAAGAGAGTAAGAACAGGGATTCTTGATACTACCATTAGTTTGCAATATGGTGCAAAAATTATTGCCATTGCATTAATAGCCAAGCTGTCTGGGAGCCCTTGGGAACTCTTCTACCTCATATCATCTTAATTACCTATAAAATATAAATAAAACAATTGTTTGTCTCGGTTTCCTTGGGAATACCCTGGTTCCTAGTTGTCCCAGTGCAATTATCGATAATGTCCCAGTTTGGTAAATTCTATAATCACCCTGTTTATAAAGGTCGCCTTTCCTCTGGGTATCATTATCTCAGTAAATCTCTATAGATGTTTGAATCCATAACTAGTTTAATGAAGATTCCCTAATGTTTGGGGCAGATGTTTTCTAATTTTTTGCTTGTTTTCCACTCCTGCCTTTTGATGCGTTGATGTAGGTTGCCATTGCCTCTCAAGCATGCTTTCATCTGGGACACTGACATTGGCTACCTTTTCCTCCATGAACATATTAGCAGGCAGGCCCTATATTCTTTTATTCCTTTCTATTCCATGATTAGCATCCCTAATGGTGCATACCCAAAATTACAGCCTTGGCACACTGTGGAAATGTGTAATGATTAGAAGGAAACTCATGATGTAATGTTACATAAAAGGAGAGAGACTTGAAACTATTTCCATGTGTGGCACTAATTATGATTTTTTTAATAGCTGTGACTAGAAACATAGTATTTTGAATTGGTAACAGTACTTATCACCTCCTGGGGAAACAATATTATGAAACAAATATTATTTTGTCTTTTACTCATACAAATTTGCCTTTATTCGACAATTCATCATATAACAGAGAAAGGATGTTTTTAAAATAATACAATGGTGTTAGTTATCCCTTTGCCTTAAGGAGTGCAGAGTCCACAAGTTTCTAGAGGTGCTCCGGCAAAATCATTTAGTATGTGGATTTTAGATCAGTGACAAACCTCTCCAGCTTTATTTACATATGGAAAGAGACTCTGAGAGACATTTTCAAGGCCTCTCTACAGTGAGTTTAGTGGCTCCACAAGAGAGATGAGAATCAAGGTCATCTTTGGTTATCCAGAAAACTCCTCATCGGTGACTTTGAGGATCTCCTAAATTTGTCAAGCTTTGCATTAACCAGTTCACAATGAACCCAAGGAAATATGGAGCTTTGTGCATCACTGGAATTGATGGCTTGTTCTGGGCCATCTCATGTTTCTTCTTAACATTCTCAGCATGGGTTGTATTATCTAATCCAGACATAAAACAACCAGTTAAGTATTGTGGATGATCTCTGAGTAACTTGATCTGCCAATGTCTCCCCATGAGATTTCTTGTCTCTTCAGTGGCAGCCAAAATAATTTAGTGAAAAGAATATGACTTTTCAAGTCAGATTGTCTTGGGCTTGAATCTTCAGTCTACCACTTAATAGCTTTATGTCTCTGGACAACAGCTTTTTTTTTTTTTTTTAAAACCCCCGTGACTCTGTTTGCCTAGAATAATCACAACTTCTCATTGATTATTGGAACATTTTATAAGTTTCCTCTACGGCGCCTGATTTGTAACAGGTACTTAGTCATAGTTAGCCATGTGGTCTGCTCTAGCAGTTGGGAATAAAAAGGTTGAGAAGTATCTTGATTTTCAATTAATTTTCTATGAATGCAGAGGTGTACTCAGTTTAGGGGGTGTCAGTCTTACTTCCAAGTCAGGTGGAGAGAGAGGACTGGCAGTGTGACTCAATCCATTGGCGCTACTGCTTTTTGTGTCTCATTGCTATGGTAAAGCTGGTTCTGCTCAGCTTGCTGTTGAGAAAATCCTGTGGATGATCTGGATTCCTGCCGGCACTGCACTGGTTCCTGCTTGGTCTACCAGATGTTCTGTTTTGGTCATTGTCCTTCTAATACTATGCCAGAGTGGCTAAGTCTGTAGGGCTTCCTATCTCAGTCTTTCCCCCTTAAAATTAGGCTTGCCTTGAGTTTGTGGCACCTACTTAAGAAAAGCCAATTATTATTATTATTTTTTTTTTCAATTTCTCTTTGGTGTGCTCACTGTCATTTTCTTTCAGCATCTCTTGCTGTGTAGTACCCTGGTTGAGCCCAAATTTCCCTAACCTTGGATTTTGAGGGAATAGGGGCTGGATTCTTCATTCTTTCCTCTTTGAAAAATCTGCGCTTCTTATGCAGGGTGATACATTCTCTACATAAAGCTTTCCAGAGGAGGGGCAACCTTTCTTCTAGCTGAAAAGTGACTGCTGCTTTTACATTTGCATAATCAAGAGGAACCACACAGGTGAACTGTCACAGAACAGAGATCAGCTCCTAGGTGACTTTCTTTTTAGGTTTCTTCTTAAATCGAGAGGTCACTCCAGAATAAAAATCAAATGAAGCAAAGCAAAGCAAACAAAACTCGTCTGCCTCATCAGTCACCATCATTAGAGCTATTATATTTCATAAATTCTAGGGCAACACTGACAGTAAATGCAGCATTATTTTATGTTCCACTAAGGAAAATACAAAAGTAGTAGACGAAGAATAAAACAAGAAACCTTTGCCAATTAAACTATGATGCATGCTTGATTGTAAGACCCATCGAAATTACAGAGATATTAAAATATGAAAATAAAACAAAAACAGCCAAACCTGAGTCTTACAGTTGGTGAAAAAACGATAAATGACTTCCTCATCAGTAAGAATTAAAGAACCTCCTCCTTCAGTTGGTGATCAGGAGACTAACCAGACCAGACGGCATCCTGTCGATTCAGAGGGAGGTTAAGAGGTTTGGGGTAAGGAAGCGAGGAGGAGGGAATAATGAGGTGGCCGTGCTTGGTATGTATTAAATCCAAGCATGTTAAATTCATGAGTGAGAAACCCCCTGCTTTAAATCCTTCATACACACACACACACGCGCACACACACGTGCGCGCACACACACGTTTCTTCCTCATTTCCATCTGGACTTTGTTGAAAACCTCAGGTCAAGCCAGCCTGGAAAAAAAAAAAAAGAAAAAATACAGTGGAGCGACCTTCTACAGCATGACATCATGTCTCCCCTGTTTCTCATTATAGAGTTGAGTTTCAGATGTTAAAATCATATCCTCCTTACCCCTCACTGCTTTCTTCTTGCCTTCCCCCACACAATCCCAATTTGATGGAGTTCCATTGTTTTTACAGTTAAACCGCAGTGCCAGACGCACAAAATTATTAACCTGACATTGGGAAAACACATCTTATGAGTCAGACTTCAGCTTCTATAATTTTTTAACTCGGCAGAGTTTCTAGTGTATTTCTTCACCAGCTGCCAGCCTATAACTTCTTTTTAAGTTTTTAGTTTTGCCCTACATACAAGAGGTTATATTTCATAAAATAAAACTTTGGGTTTGTTAAACAGCATTACTTAATTTACATAATTTCTTAGGCACAGATGTGAAATTGTGACAGGAGTTACAGAACAATGTGTACAGTTTAAAAAATTAACAAAATAGTAAAATAGTTTTAAATTTATAAAATAGTGACAATTTTGAAAATTTATAAAATAGTGACATAATTAAAAAAATTTAAAATGGTGAAGATAAGCCACAAAAATGGAATAATGCTTGTTCTTCTCACTAGAAAATATAGAAAGGCTGTATAAGAATTTTGGCTACAACATACAGTAATTTCTAAAATCTTAATCTAAAAATATCCAAATTATAT